>NC_092250.1:15508099-15655599 GCF_036320965.1 Panulirus ornatus
ATGCATTCACCCAGGGTGTGGTCAACACCGCTTGTATGTACGATCCGATCCCTTCTAGGGATGGGTTAGACACACACACACACACACACACACACACACACACACACATACACGCACACACACACACACACACACACACACACACACACACACACACACACACACACACACACACACACACATACACGCACACACACACACACACACACACACACACACACACACACACACACACACACACACACACACATACACGCACACACACACGAGTTTGGAATTTTGGCGGGAACTCTCTGTAGCTAGACGCTGCACTAAGGTCGAACAAGTAATTTCCATAATCCAGAATAATCCGCTTTAGAGGAGTGTGTGTGTGTGTGTGTGTGTGGGTTATTTTTTTTGTGTGTTCGCACCCCAGACATAATGAAGGACTTGTTGTGAAGGGCGGGGCCCAGATTTTCCTGGAAGTTAATTTTTTTTTCCCCCTTTGGAAGTGGGGTGATGGGGTGTGTGTGGGGGGGATGGGGTTGGAGGGGGGCGGAAGGATCATGTGTGTGTGTGTGTGTGTGTGTGTGAGAGAGAGAGAGAGAGAGAGAGAGAGAGAGAGAGAGAGAGAGAGAGAGAGAGAGAGAGAGAGAGAGAGAGACGCATGAACTGTGTCACAGGGGGAAAGAAAAAAATGAAAAAAACTTTGCAAACAACCAGGTGTTTACCCCCCCCCCCCCAATTGCAGGGCAAACAAGATGGGTACATTACTGTTTACCCCCCCCAAAATGGCGCGGGAGTCGGTGGCGCGGAAACATATTTGTGGCCAATTGTCATCAAAGAGGGACACAGAAAGGAGGCTTAGGGCCCCGTGTTCTTAAACTAGGCCTATGGGCAGGGAGGGAGGGAGGCAGGCAGGCGCCCATTAACGTACTAGGTAAACTACACACACACACACATATACACAGAGCCAAGGGAGAAGTGGCGGGGAAATTATTCTGTTGCGCTGACGAAAAAGCACTAAGGAATTATTTTTTTCCATTCCTTTTCCTCTCTTTTTGTCCTTCCTTTTTTTTCCCCTTCCTCTCTTTTGTCCTGGCCTGCTTCGGTGGGCAGCGCGCAGTCAACCCCAGAGAGATATATTATTTTTTCTCCCCCTCTTCTTTTTTCTTCTTTTCCAACCGCTTGTGAAAACTTAGGTTAGGAAGCGTGGAAATTAGTTTTTTTTCTTTATTTGCTCTCTTCTTTCTTAAGGCAAGCACCCCAGATGCGCATCTGCGCCAAGGACAGATGAACGAAGAAATGTATATACATGTGCCAAAGACAGATGAACGAAGAAATGTATATACATGTGCCAAAGACAGATGAACGAAGAAATGTATATACATGTGCCAAAGTCAGATGAACGAAGAAATGTATATACATGTGCCAAGGACAGATGAACGAAGAAATGTATATACATGTGCCAAAGACAGATGAACGAAGAAATGTATATACATGTGCCAAGGACAGATGAACGAAGAAATGTATATACATGTGCCAAAGACAGATGAACGAAGAAATGTATATACATGTGCCAAAGACAGATGAACGAAGAAATGTATATACATGTGCCAAAGACAGATGAACGAAGAAATGTATATACATGTGCCAAAGACAGATGAACGAAGAAATGTATATACATGTGCCAAAGACAGATGAACGAAGAAATGTATATACATGTGCCAAGGACAGATGAACGAAGAAATGTATATACATGTGCCAAAGACAGATGAACGAAGAAATGTATATACATGTGCCAAAGACAGATGAACGAAGAAATGTATATACATGTGCCAAGGACAGATGAACAAACAAATGTATATACATGTGCCAAGAACAGATGAACGAAGAAATGTATATACATGTGCCAAAGACAGATGAACGAAGAAATGTATATACATGTGCCAAAGACAGATGAACGAAGAAATGTATATACATGTGCCAAAGACAGATGAACGAAGAAATGTATATACATGTGCCAAAGACAGATGAACGAAGAAATGTATATACATGTGCCAAAGACAGATGAACGAAGAAATGTATATACATGTGCCAAGGACAGATGAACGAAGAAATGTATATACATATTACACTCGTGAGGTTGTATGTTCACGTAAGACCAATGGTGGGTTGTGATTTTTTTGTGGCTACGCTTCTCTCGTTCATACCAAGATTACATAGGGGGACCTCTCTATCCCCAGTGAATAGGTAATTAGGCACTTTTTTAATCACTGTGTATGGATGGATTGGTAGTTTTTCTGTCTATCCCCCTGGCAGGTCATTTCTCTATCCCTGGGTATGGCTTGTTAGGTCTTCTCTATCCCCAGGTATGGAAATGGGATTTTTCATATCCCCAGGTATGGATAGGGGGTCTTCCATGTCCCCAGGTATGGATAGGGGGTCTTCCATGCCCCCAGGTATGGATAGGGGGGTCTTCCATATCCCCAGGTATGGATAGGGGGTCTTCCATGTCCCCAGGTATGGATAGGGGGTCTTCCATATCCCCAGGTATGGATAGGGGGTCTTCCATGTCCCCAGGTATGGATAGGGGGTCTTCCATATCCCCAGGTATGGATAGGGGGTCTTCCATGCCCCCAGGTATGGATAGGGGGTCTTCCATATCCCCAGGTATGGATAGGGGGTCTTCCATGTCCCCAGGTATGGATAAGGGGTCTTCCATATCCCCAGGTATGGATAGGGGGTCTTCCATGTCCCCAGGTATGGATAGGGGGTCTTCCATGTCCCCAGGTATGGATAGGGGGTCTATCATGTCCCCAGGTATGGATAGGGAATCCTCTTTCATCCCCGGATATGGATAGGTAGGCCTTCTCAGTCTCCAGGCTTTGGATAACTTGGTCTTCTATCTATTCCCAAGTTCTTTCACTCCTCCTCCCCCTCTTTTTTTCTTCTGTTCTACTTTCCCTTTCTCTCTCTCTCTCTCTCTCTCTTCTCTCTCTCTCTCTTCTCTCTCTCTCTCTCTCTCTCTCTTCTCTCTCTCTCTCTTCTCTCTCTCTCTCTTCTCTCTTCTCTCTCTCTCTCTTCTCTCTTCTCTCTCTCTCCTCTCTCTCTCTCTCTTCTCTCTTCTCTCTCTTCTCTCTCTCTCTCTCCTCTCTCTCTCTCTCTTCTCTCTCTCTCTCTCCTCTCTCTCTCTCTCCTCTCTCTCTCTCTCTTCTCTCTCTCTCTCTTCTCTCTCTCTCTCTTCTCTCTCTCTCTCTTCTCTCTCTCTCTCTCTCTCTTCTCTCTCTCTCTCTTCTCTCTTCTCTCTCTCTCTCTCCTCTCTCTCTCTCTCTTCTCTCTCTCTCTCTCCTCTCTCTCTCTCTCTGGGGGTTAGCCAGGCCTTCATAAAAGCCTTCCCCCCTTCCCCCCAGCAGCACCTTTCTCGGGGGGTGTTTTTTGGCGGGGAAGGAAGGAAGGAAGGGGAGGAGGAGGTGGTGATGGTGGGGTGTAGAAGGGGAAGGGGAGGAATGGAGGTGATGGGGGTGTGGAAGGGGAGGAGTGGAGGAGGTGATGGGGTTGTGTGGAAGTGGAGGAGTGGAGGAGGTGATGGGGTTGTGTGGAAGTGGAGGAGTGGAGGAGGTGATGGGGTTGTGTGGAAGTGGAGGAGTGGAGGAGGTGATGGGGTTGTGTGGAAGTGGAGGAGTGGAGGAGGTGATGGGGTTGTGTGGAAGTGGAGGAGTGGAGGAGGTGATGGGGTTGTGTGGAAGTGGAGGAGTGGAGGAGGTGATGGGGTTGTGTGGAAGTGGAGGAGTGGAGGAGGTGATGGGGTTGTGTGGAAGTGGAGGAGTGGAGGAGGTGATGGGGTTGTGTGGAAGTGGAGGAGTGGAGGAGGTGATGGGGTTGTGTGGAAGTGGAGGAGTGGAGGAGGTGATGGGGTTGTGTGGAAGTGGAGGAGTGGAGGAGGTGATGGGGTTGTGTGGAAGTGGAGGAGTGGAGGAGGTGATGGGGTTGTGTGGAAGTGGAGGAGTGGAGGAGGTGATGGGGTTGTGTGGAAGTGGAGGAGTGGAGGAGGTGATGGGGTTGTGTGGAAGTGGAGGAGTGGAGGAGGTGATGGGGTTGTGTGGAAGTGGAGGAGTGGAGGAGGTGATGGGGTTGTGTGGAAGTGGAGGAGTGGAGGAGGTGATGGGGTTGTGTGGAAGTGGAGGAGTGGAGGAGGTGATGGGGTTGTGTGGAAGTGGAGGAGTGGAGGAGGTGATGGGGTTGTGTGGAAGTGGAGGAGTGGAGGAGGTGATGGGGTTGTGTGGAAGTGGAGGAGTGGAGGAGGTGATGGGGTTGTGTGGAAGTGGAGGAGTGGAGGAGGTGATGGGGTTGTGTGGAAGTGGAGGAGTGGAGGAGGTGATGGGGTTGTGTGGAAGTGGAGGAGTGGAGGAGGTGATGGGGTTGTGTGGAAGTGGAGGAGTGGAGGAGGTGATGGGGTTGTGTGGAAGTGGAGGAGTGGAGGAGGTGATGGGGTTGTGTGGAAGTGGAGGAGTGGAGGAGGTGATGGGGTTGTGTGGAAGTGGAGGAGTGGAGGAGGTGATGGGGTTGTGTGGAAGTGGAGGAGTGGAGGAGGTGATGGGGTTGTGTGGAAGTGGAGGAGTGGAGGAGGTGATGGGGTTGTGTGGAAGTGGAGGAGTGGAGGAGGTGATGGGGTTGTGTGGAAGTGGAGGAGTGGAGGAGGTGATGGGGTTGTGTGGAAGTGGAGGAGTGGAGGAGGTGATGGGGTTGTGTGGAAGTGGAGGAGTGGAGGAGGTGATGGGGTTGTGTGGAAGTGGAGGAGTGGAGGAGGTGATGGGGTTGTGTGGAAGTGGAGGAGTGGAGGAGGTGATGGGGTTGTGTGGAAGTGGAGGAGTGGAGGAGGTGATGGGGTTGTGTGGAAGTGGAGGAGTGGAGGAGGTGATGGGGTTGTGTGGAAGTGGAGGAGTGGAGGAGGTGATGGGGTTGTGTGGAAGTGGAGGAGTGGAGGAGGTGATGGGGTTGTGTGGAAGTGGAGGAGTGGAGGAGGTGATGGGGTTGTGTGGAAGTGGAGGAGTGGAGGAGGTGATGGGGTTGTGTGGAAGTGGAGGAGTGGAGGAGGTGATGGGGTTGTGTGGTCTCTTTCCCACTGCGTCACACTCTGTGCATCAGCAGAATTTGCTTGTGAGGGGTCAGCCAGCATTCATGGAGCCACCGTGTCCCCAGGCTTGTGTTCTTCAGCGCGTACGATGTCTTTAAATCTTAAAGTTTGGACCTTCTTTTGTGTTGTTACACTCCTGGCGGGTCCCTCCCAGTTCTGAGGGAGAGTAGAATTAAAAGTGTAGAATTTATTGGTTTCGTCCGTCGGTTATTTCGGCTTTAGGGCTATTCATTGTCGGGGGGCCAGGAAGGTCGAAGAATGTAAAAGCTACCAGTATACGTGGTCTTGTTACATGATCGGCCTATGATTTTATTAGCCTTAATACCCATCCTTTCAGTAACCTCTAACTTCCAGTTCCCTTCTTTGTTATCTAATTCATCTACCTCCCTCTCTATCTCTTTGTCTCTTTCCTTCGTTCCTCATTTTGCTGTGGTCAGTCACCTCTCGTCTTGGCAAAGACTTTAACAAAAAATAAAACACGTCCCGAACTTTGTTCTCAGACCAACGGAAGTTTGTGTTATAATCTCCATGCGTCGAAAAACCTCTTTTGCTAGTTTCTCTAAGTCATCAAAGGAATGTCCAAATGTGTTTTAATTTCTTCTTGCTCTTAGTTCTTCACAATGATGCATGCAGTGCTGGTTGACCTCCCTCCCTTCCCGTACGCTGCCCAGCCTTCAATTATTTCGACCGTTAACTACCGGTCTACTCACGTGACCAAAACAAACTGGCCGTGATATAGCTTTCAACCCTCATCGTTACTTCCTTCTTTTTTTTATTTGACCCGTTAGTCTTTTAGCCCTTTCTAAATACCGGTGCGAGTTATCATATCTTATAGACATATAATTTAGAGTAGTGAACCTTATGCACACATCATTCCCATGGATCGTTTCATCCTATCTTGACCCCATTAGGAGTTGCCTCAATCCCTCCCGAGATGTCGCTTCCCTGTCACACCCCATCCACACTCCCTGTACACTCAAATTTCTCAATCTCTCTCTTTCTCTCTCTCCTTCAGTCTCGTGGGGCTTCCAGTTGGACATCGGCATTACGTTTTATGCCATGACATCCGCAATACGTTTTCTCCCAACCGACCGGTGCTCTGACATCAGGCAAGTCTGGCTTGAGACGTCCATGCTATCATCACACAGGAGGTAATGTACCATCAAAACATTGTAAGATGGCTTTTTTTTTTTTACCTTGCAGTCTTGTATCACCCTAAGTGTTCCTTAAAAGTGATATTGTATGTAAATAGTCATTGGGTTATGGACATAAGAAAATGCTATGTATACAGTCCAAGATGAAGGCATTAGAGTCATTGGGTTATGAATATGACATAAAAAATGGTATGAATATAGTTCAAGATGAAGTTATTATAGTCATTGGGTTATGAATATGACATAAGAAAATGGTATGTATATAGTTCAAGATGAAGGCATTAGAGTCATTGGGTTATGAATATGACACATGACAATACATTTCTGTCACAGGGCCAGCCTTGGACAGATGAATTTATGACCCCATGGCAGAAGGGAACCTTGTGGAATGCCCAGACACCCAGCAGGACATTGGGAGCTCCTGTAACTGAGAGGTATGGTCACATCAGATTTGGTATCTGTTGCCATAGATTCTAATATGATCTTCTGTAGCTTTTATAACTTTCTGTTGATAAATGCAAGTAAGATTATTTAGTTTTTTCTTCATGTCCACATATGTATATCAGTCTTGTGTCACATTGGGGTATTATTTCTTGCAAGTGAAAAAGGTAATATGATAGGAGCCAGTAAATATCGTCAATGCACTGGACTCTTAATGAAGCGCACGAAAAATATGTATTAGTTAACATTATAGGATATATTTAAAGTGATTATGTGATGATTACTGCAAAGAAAATTGGTTTATGCCCATTGACCTACTTAGGTTTTGTGCATCTGGTTTGATACATCTGTATCCTATTTCAAGATTTGTTTTTTGGATATCTGTTCTATTTCAAAATGTTTATACAGATCTTTATTCTGTTTCAAAATGGCTGTACAGATCTGTATTCTATTTTTATTTATTTATTTATATATTTTGCTTTGTCACTGTCTCCCGCATTAGCGAGGTAGCTCAAGGAAACAGAAGAAAGAAATGGCCCAACCCACCCACATACACATGTATATACATACACGTCCACACACGCAAATATACATACCTATGCATCTCAACGTATACATGTATATACACACACACAGACATACACATATATACACGTGTACATAATTCATACTGTCTACCTTTATTCATTCCCATCGCTACCCCGCCACACATGTAATAACAACCCCTTCCCCCCTCATGTGTGCGAGGTAGTGCTAGGAAAAGACAACAAAGGCCCCATTCGTTCACACTCAGTCTCTAGCTGGTCTCTAGCTGTCATGTAATAATGCACCGAAACCACAGCTCCCTTTCCACATCCAGGCCCCACAGAACTTTCCATGGTTTACCCCAGACGCTTCACATGCCCTGGTTCAATCCATTGACAGCACGTCGGCCCCGGTATACCACATCGTTCCAATTCACTCTATTCCTTGCACGCCTTTCACCCTCCTGCATGTTCAGGCCCCGATCACTCAAAATCTTTTTCACTCCATCTTTTCACCTCCAATTTGGTCTCCCACTTCACCTCGTTCCCTCCACCTCTGACACATATATCCTCTTGGTCAATCTTTCCTCACTCATTCTCTCCATGTGACTGAACCATTTCAAAACACCCTCCTCTGCTCGCTCAACCACACTCTTTTTATTACCACACATCTCTCTTACCCTATTATTACTTACTCGATCAAACCACCTCACACCACATATTGTCCTCAAACATCTCATTTCTAGCACATCCACACTCCTGCGCACAACTCTATCCATAGCCCACGCCTCGCAACCATACAACATCGTTGGAACCACTATTCCTTCAAACATACCCATTTTTGCTTTCCGAGATAATGTTCTCAACTTCCACACATTCTTCAATGCTCCCAGAATTTTCGCCCCCTCCCCCACCCTATGATTCACTTCCGCTTCCATGGTTCCATCTGCTGCCAAATCCACTCCCAGATATCTAAAACACTTCACTTCCTCCAGTTTTTCTCCATTCAAACTTACCTCCCAATTGACTTGGCCCTCAACCCTACTGTACCTAATAACCTATTTTCAAATGGTAATATAGATCTGTATCCCTTTTCAAAATTGTTTTTTGTGGATCTATTCTATTTGAGTGGTTTAACATTATCTTTTCATGTATATCTATTTATAGTTAGTTTATTTAAAGGGTTACAAAGGTGTATATGAATTAATTGTACTATTTATGTTTACATTCTTCTAATGCTATAACACATTCACTGCTTAGCATATCGACATAGGTTATCAAAAGATTGGAAATTGATATTAAATCATTGATAAGTTATTAAGCGTTGCCATCAGCAGCTGGAAGTTTTAATGTCAGCATAACATAGTGTTATGTATTTGTTAGCTACTGGCAAGCTGGGTAATCCTATTGCACAGCACCATTTGGTGATTTGGGTGGGTAGGTCTGTTAATGCCTTTCTTTTATTTGTTGTTCACTTAATGTAGTCGGATTGTTTAACAAATGAAGCTTTTTCTTTTCATCGTAAAGGGTTTCTGTTTGTTTGTTTGGGAAAGATGTGTCATTTGACTGGTAGAGGCAATTTCTCTAATGCCATTTGTAGCCGTGTAATAGTATTAACTCAACTTATATGCTGTTGTCATTTTTTACTGAGATATTATTGCCTTTCCCCTGGCAAGGTGTCGATCTCTGCTGAATATATAGAAGTTATTTTTGGAGGAATCTAGGCACATTCCCTCTACCTCCAAGACTATATTTTTCCTGTCCATTTCTGTTCTAAAGCCAGCTGGGCAAGTAACCTTCACTTCCATCCAGAATCTCTGAATGTATATTATTTGTATGGTGAAGGGTTCCTTTATCCATACAAAGTGAGATATCCTCTCCATTTCTTCCACAGACAGGTCTCTCTGATCTTTGTTCAAAGGTATCTGTATCAACTTTCCTTCTACCTTTACTTAGCTTTTTCAGTCCTGTGGCATTATTGCTGTCTCCCCAGCTGATGAAGCCTTTTTTTTACATCTTTCTCTGTTCTCCATTGACTCCACCTGGAATGTTCAGGAAATGCTGTCTGTTCTGGATGCAAGCAAGGCATTTGGACGTGATGGATTATCTTTTCTTGAAAGAGTATGTTTCTGAACTTGTGCCGGTGCTTCATCATCATTTTCACTTTGCCTGACACAAAAAGCTTATCCCCTTTAGAAACATGCATTAGTACAGCTTATTTCAAAGATGGGTGACCTTTCTATACAACATCCTTTTGCTTTGTTATTTACTATTTCCAAAGTCTTTGATTCTCTCAGTTCCCACTTATGTAAACTTTACAAATCATGCAGTTTTCTTTGTGATCATTTCTGGTGTTCATGAGGTAGGGTCCACCAGCAGTGATATCCTTTCATGTTATGAACCTCTGGTCATCCTGTCAAAGAGAGCTTGGGGAATATTAACAGGTAACCCTTGATATCTTGAAATTTTTGACAAGGTTTGGTAATAGGATGTAAACTCCAAGCTCCTCTCTTTGTCCTCCCAGCCTCACTTTTATCTGTATCTATGATGCCCACCCCTCTGAGAACCACCAAGGGGATGGCCATGGCAAAAGTCTCTTAATTATCCCTGTCCTTATGCCTCCCATGGATTCTTTTTCCATTTCTCTCCCTCCAGTGCTCTGTCAGTCTATGTCATAGGTGGTCTTCCTCTCACACCAAACCCTTTCATCTTACTATCATACACTTTTTTTTTTGTCAACCTTCCACCTTGCATTCTTTCTGTGTGCCCAAACCATCTCTTTATGACTCCACATTCATTCCCTGTCTTACCAAATCTCTCATGCACCCCATTATTACTTTCTTCATTCCATCTAGTCATACCACATGCTCCTCTTGAATTACTCAGTTGCACAGCCAGAATTCTTGACCTCTGTAAATCATCTCATGTCCTTGTTTCACGTGGATAGGTCAGGGTCCTTCATTTTGTTCTTTTATACCCTATTTTCTCAGTTAGGTCCGTTACCATAATTGTCGATAGTTCAGTGTTTCTTTTCTTATTAGTAACGGGTGTCTTTCAGATTACTGCCCTATGTCCTACCTTCCTATCATCAGTTTGCCCTTTTTAATGATTGACCCAATTCATTCATGCACTGACAAAACAGCAGTGCATTACACCACTTATTTTCTGTTAATTCAGCTCCATCTTCTCTTGCTAGTTTTATGGCAGGATTTCCCAATGAGCCAGATGTAACTGAGTTAGGTGCAACATTTTAAAAACCCATTTTTTTTCCATATTTATAAAACTTGCATGACTTTTCCATCTGTTCGGAAGATGTCTGTAATTGTGATCATTCTACTTGGTGATGCAGTAACATCTGATCTGTCTTAGGAACCCCAGATTACACAGATAGGTAATTCTGCCTGTAAGAGACTGGAAGTCTCGAGTGATTGATCCAGGCATGAAATACAGTTCTTGCATCTCGAGACATTATAGCTTTATATAGCTGCTTAACAGGGCTGAGTCTAAAGCTCTTTGATTGATTTTTTATATTTTCAATGTAACCTCATAACCTTACCCACTTTCCCTGTGCCATTCTGTTAGTTTTTCTCCCCTCTATGTTACCATTGACAACGTATCATAATGAAATGTTTCTGTACATGAAATAATCATGGAACATATCCCATATTGCTTTCCCTAGCTGACAGATACCCAATAAATATGGTGCAAATAATCATGAAATGGCTTTAAAAGGTAATCATTTGATTACAAGGCTTAATGATGCCCAAGCATTATTTTAAACTCCAGATTTGTATTCAGGATGAAAATTAGTCCTTCCACTATGGATTTCAAGCAAATCAAGTACCTTCGGAAAAATACCAAAAACTCTTCCAAATGGTTGAAGTTGTAGATAGAAGTAGTAAGTAGTAATATTATACAGGAGTATTAGGTAGAAGTAGTTGGTAGGAACATTAGGTGGGAGCATTAGGTAAAAGTAATATGTTGGAACATTAGTTGAACAAATTAAACCATGGAGACATCACACACCCCTGCCGCAAACCTACATTCACTGAGAACCAATCACTTTCCTCTCTTCCTACACGTACACATGCCTTACATCCTCGATAAAAACTTTTCACTGCTTCTAACAACTTGCCTCCCACACCATATATTCTTAATACCTTCCACAGAGCATCTCTATCAACTCTATCATATGCCTTCTCCAGATCCATAAATGCTACATACAAATCCATTTGCTTTTCTAAGTATTTCTCACATACATTCTTCAAAGCAAACACCTGATCCACACATCCTCTACCACTTCTGAAACCACACTGCTCTTCCCCAATCTGATGCTCTGTACATGCCTTCACCCTCTCAATCAATATCCTCCCATATAATTTACCAGGAATACTCAACAAACTTATACCTCTGTAATTTGAGCACTCACTCTTATCCCCTTTGCCTTTGTACAATGGCACTATGCACGCATTCTGCCAATCCTCAGGCACCTCACCATGAGTCATACATACATTAAATAACCTTACCAACCAGTCAACAATACAGTCACCCCCTTTTTTAATAAATTCCACTGCAATACCATCAAAACCTGCTGCCTTGCCGGCTTTCATCTTCCGCAAAGCTTTTACTACCTCTTCTCTGTTTACCAAATCATTTTCCCTAACCCTCTCACTTTGCACACCACCTCGACCAAAACACCCTATATCTGCCACTCTATCATGAAACACATTCAACAAACCTTCAAAATACTCACTCCATCTCCTTCTCACATCACCACTACTTGTTATCACCTCCCCATTTGCGCCCTTCACTGAAGTTCCCATTTGCTCCCTTGTCTTACGCACTTTATTTACCTCCTTCCAGAACATCTTTTTATTCTCCCTAAAATTTAATGATACTCTCTCACCCCAACTCTCATTTGCCCTTTTTTTTCACCTCTTGCACCTTTCTCTTGACCTCCTGTCTCTTTCTTTTATACATCTCCCACTCAATTTCATTTTTTCCCCAGCAAAAATCGTCCAAATGCCTCTCTCTTCTCCTTCACTAATACTCTTACTTCTTCATCCCACCACTCACTACCCTTTCTAATCAACCCACCTCCCACTCTTCTCATGCCACAAGCATCTTTTGCGCAATCCATCACTGATTCCCTAAATACATCCCATTCCTCCCCCACTCCCCTTACTTCCATTGTTCTCACCTTTTTCCATTCTGTACTCAGTCTCTCCTGGTACTTCCTCACACAAGTCTCCTTCCCAAGCTCACTTACTCTCACCACCCTCTTCACCCCAACATTCACTCTTCTTTTCTGAAAACCCATACAAATCTTCACGTTAGCCTCCACAAGATAATGATCAGACATCCCTCCAGTTGCACCTCTCAGCACATTAACATCCAAAAGTCTCACTTTCGTGCGCCTGTCAATTAACACGTAATCCAATAACGCTCTCTGGCCATCTCTCCTACTTACATAAGTATACTTATGTATATCTCGCTTTCTAAACCAGGTATTCCCAATCATCAGTCCTTTTTCAGCACATAAATCTACAAGCTCTTCACCATTTCCATTTACAACACTGAACACCCCATGTATACCAATTATTCCCTCAACTGCCACATTACTCACCTTTGCATTCAAATCACCCATCACTATAACCCGGTCTCGTGCATCAAAACCACTAACACACTCATTCAGCTGCTCCCAAAACACTTGCCTCTCATGATCTTTCTTCTCATGCCCAGGTGCATATGCACCAATAATCACCCATCTCTCTCCATCAACTTTCAGTTTTACCCATATTAATCGAGAATTTACTTTCTTACATTCTATCACATACTCCCACAACTCCTGTTTCAGGAGTATTGCTACTCCTTCCCTTGCTCTGGTCTTCTCACTAACCCCTGACTTTACTCCCAAGACATTCCCAAACCACTCTTCCCCTTTACCCTTGAGCTTCGTTTCACTGAGAGCCAAAACATCCAGGTTCCTTTCCTCAAACATACTACCTATCTCTCCTTTTTTCACATCTTGGTTACATCCACACACATTTAGGCACCCCAATCTGAGCCTTCGAAGAGGATGAGCACTCCCCGCGTGATTCCTTCTTCTGTTTCCCATTTTAGAAAGTTAAAAAAATACAAGGAGGGGAGGATTTCTGGCCCCCCGCTCCCGTCCCCTCTAGTCGCTTTCTACGACACGCGAGGAATGCGTGGGAAGTATTGTTTAATTTGTTTATGGATGGAGTTGTTAGGGAGGTGAATGCAAGAGTTTTGGAAAGAGGGGCAAGTATGAAGTCTGTTGGGGATGAGAGAGCTTGGGAAGTGAGTCAGTTGTTGTTCGCTGATGATACAGCGCTGGTGGCTGATTCATGTGAGAAACTGCAGAAGCTGGTGACTGAGTTTGGTAAAGTGTGTGAAAGAAGAAAGTTAAGAGTAAATGTGAATAAGAGCAAGGTTATTAGGTACAGTAGGGTTGAGGGTCAAGTCAATTGGGAGGTGAGTTTGAATGGAGAAAAACTGGAGGAAGTGAAGTGTTTTAGATATCTGGGAGTGGATCTGGCAGCGGATGGAACCATGGAAGTGGAAGTGGATCATAGGGTGGGGGAGGGGGCGAAAATTCTGGGAGCCTTGAAGAATGTGTGGAAGTCGAGAACATTATCTCGGAAAGCAAAAATGGGTATGTTTGAAGGAATAGTGGTTCCAACAATGTTGTATGGTTGCGAGGCGTGGGCTATGGATAGAGTTGTGCGCAGGAGGATGGATGTGCTGGAAATGAGATGTTTGAGGACAATGTGTGGTGTGAGGTGGTTTGATCGAGTAAGTAACGTAAGGGTAAGAGAGATGTGTGGAAATAAAAAGAGTGTGGTTGAGAGAGCAGAAGAGGGTGTTTTGAAATGGTTCGGGCACATGGAGAGAATGAGTGAGGAAAGATTGACCTTGAGAATATATGTGTCGGAGGTGGAGGGAACGAGGAGAAGAGGGAGACCAAATTGGAGGTGGAAAGATGGAGTGAAAAAGATTTTGTGTGATTGGGGCCTGAACATGCAGGAGGGTGAAAGGAGGGCAAGGAATAGAGTGAATTGGAACGATGTGGTATACCGGGGTTGACATGCTGTCAGTGGATTGAATCAAGGCATGTGAAGCGTCTGGGGTAAACCATGGAAAGCTGTGTAGGTATGTATATTTGCGTGTGTGGACGTATGTATATACATGTGTATGGGGGTGGGTTGGGCCATTTCTTTCGTCTGTTTCCTTGCGCTACCTCGCAAACGCGGGAGACAGCGACAAAGCAAAAAAAAAAAAAAAAAAAATTAGTTGAACGCATTAGGTAGAACTATTCAGTTGGAATATAAGGTAAGAGATTGTAAAAACAGTGCTAGAGTTGCCCTCTGCAAGTGGCCTGTTAAGGATGAGACAATAAAGGCTAAAAAGGGGTACTGGAGTTCACCAGTTATGCAGACTCTTTTTGCCATGGCCACCTCCTTGAGAGAGTTCCTGAAGGGAACAGGCATCAGATATATAGATAGGGGTAGGGGAGAAAGAATACTTCCCACGTATTCCCTGCGTGTTGTAGAAGGCAACTAAAAGGGAAGGGAGCGGGAAGCTGGAAATCCTCCTCTCTCGTGTTTTTTTTTTAATTTTCCTAAAGAAGGAACAGAGAAGGGGGCCAGGTGAGGATATTCCCTCAAAGGCCCAGTCCTCTGTTCTTAATGCTACCTCGCTATTGCGGGAAATGACGAATAGTATGAAAGAAAGAAAAGAAGATAGATTGAAATAATCATGGAAAATATCCCATAATGCTTCCCTTAGCTAACAGATACCCAATAAATTTGAAACAAGTAATCAAAAAATGTTTTGAAACGGTTCTCATTCTATTGCAGACCTTAATGACCCGCATAGAATATTTCAATTCCAGATTCTTATTCAAGGATAAAAAATAGTCCTCATACTGAGGTTTTCAGGCAAATCTATTTGAATCAGAATACACAAATTGCAGGTGTTTTTTAATCCAAAAAATTATGTTTCAAAATTGTATTATAACAAAATGACTTAAAATAGTCACATAATCCTTCCTTTAGTTAACAGACATTCAGTTAATACATGAATAATTACAAAATATTTTTAAAATGTAATTATTTAATTATAGGCCTTAATGACCCCCAAACAGTATTTCAATCCCAGATTCTTTTTTTTTTATTATTTTGCTTTGTCGCTGTCTCCCGCGTTTGCGAGGTAGTGCAAGGAAACAGACGAAAGAAATGGCCCAACCCACCCCCATACACAATGTATACCCACACACGTCCACACACGCAAATATACATACCCATACATCTCAGTGTACACATATATATACATGCACAGACACATACATATATACCCATGCACACAATTCACACTGTCTGCCCCCATTCACTCCCATCGCCACCTCGCCACACATGGAATACCTTCCCCCTCCCCCCTCATGTGTGCGAGGTAGCACTAGGAAAAGACAACAAAGGCCCCATTCGTTCACACTCAGTCTCTAGCTGCCACGCAATAATGCCCGAAACCACAGCTCCCTTTCCACATCCAGGCCCCACACAACTTTCCATGGTTTACCCCAGACGCTTCACATGACCTGATTCAATCCACTGACAGCACGTCAACCCCGGTATACCACATCGATCCAATTCACTCTATTCCTTGCCCTCCTTTCACCCTCCTGCATGTTCAGGCCCCGATCACACAAAATCTTTCTCACTCCATCTTTCCACCTCCAATTTGGTCTCCCACTTCTCCTTGTTCCCTCCACCTCCGACACATATATCCTCTTGGTCAATCTTTCCTCACTCAATCTCTCCATTGTGCCCAAACCATTTCAAAACACCCTCTTCTGCTCTCTCAACCACGCTCTTTTTATTTCCACACATCTCTCTTACCCTTACATTACTTACTCGATCAAACCACCTCACACCTCACATTTTCCTCAAACATCTCATTTCCAGCACATCCACCCTCCTGCACACAACTCTATCCATAGCCCACGCCGCGCAACCATACAACATTGTTGGAACCACTATTCCTTCAAACATACCCATTTTTGCTTTCTGAGATAATGTTCTCAACTTCCACACATTCTTCAAGGCTCCCAGGATTTTCGCCCCCTCCCCCACCCTATGATTCACTTCCGCTTCCATGGTTCCATCCGCTGCCAAATCCACTCCCAGATATCTAAAACACTTTACTTCCTCCAGTTTTTCTCCATTCAAACTTACCTCCCAATTGACTTGACCCTCAACCCTACTGTACCTAATAACCTTGCTCTTATTCACATTTACTCTTAACTTTCTTCTTTCACACACTTTACCAAACTCAGTCACCAGCTTCTGCAGTTTCTCACATGAATCAGCCACCAGCGCTGTATCATCAGGGAACAACATCTGACTCACTTCCCAAGCTCTCTCATCCACAACAGACTTCATACTTGCCCCTCTTTCCAAAACTCTTGCATTCACCTCCCTAACAACCCCATCCATAAACAAATTAAACAACCATGGAGACATCACACACCCCTGCTGCAAACCTACATTCACTGAGAACCAATCACTTTCCTCTCTTCCTACATGTACACATGCCTTACATCCTCGATAAAAACTTTTCACTGCTTCTAACAACTTACCTCCCACACCATATATTCTTAATACCTTCCACAGAGCATCTCTATCAACTCTATCATATGCCTTCTCCAGATCCATAAGTGCTACATACAAATCCATATTCAGTATAAAAAATAGCCCATATACTCAGGTTTTCAAGCAAGTCTGTTTCCGTAAGAAAAATACCAAAAAAAAAATACCCTGCAATTTTTGGTGTTTTTTGAGTGTCATAGATATGCTTGAAAATCTCAGTATAAGATATATTTATAGTACTGAATACAAATCTGGGGTTGAAATATTGTTTGGAGGTCATTAAGGCCCATAATCATATGATTACAACTGAAAAAGTTTTAGATTACTTGCTTTGTATGTATCAGTTATCTGTTATCTAAAGGGAAGCATTACGAGATATTTTCCATGATTATTTCAAGTGTAGAAGCATCTCATTATATTATGATTTTAAAACAAATTACGCAGAAAATTTTGGTATTTTACTGGGGGTATTAGATTTGCTTGAAAATCTGGGGTTGAAATGTTCTATGGATGGTCAGTAAGGCCTGTAATTAAATGAATACCTTTTAAAAACATTTTGTGACTATTTGCTTCATATTTATTGAGTATCAGTCAGCCAGAGGAAGCATTATGAGATATTTTCCATGATTATTTCAAGTATATTACAATTTTAAAACAAATACCCCTTTTAGTTGTCTTCTGTGACATTCAAGAGATACATGGGCAGTATTCTTTCTCCCCTATCCTCTGGGATAATGTGCAAGTACCATTTCCCCTAAATAACTATTCCTCACCCACTCCTTTTGTTTTGTTTACTCTCACCTTTTACCTTTCTACACCCAATCCCTCCAGGTATTTCTTCACTTAAATCTTTTCTAAGCTCGCTTATTTTCACCACCCTCTTCTTACTCATATCATATCCTCTTTTCTGAAACGAGAAATCTTCATCCTAGCCTCCATCAGGTGATGATCTGTCATCCCACCAGCTGCCCCTCTTAACACATTCACGTATATGTCTCTCCATTTTGCATGCCTATCAATTCGTATGTAATCCAGCAATGCCCTTTTACTATCTTTCTTAGTCGCCCATGTATACTTATGTATGTCCCTCTTTTTAAATCAGGTATTCCCAACAGCCCTTTTTCAGTACACAACTCCTCAGTCTGTTCACCATTCCTATTCGCTTTACTGAATACCCCACATCTCCCAGTTATACCCTTAGCTGTCACATATCTTACTCTCATTTAAATCACCCACCTCTAATACCTAATCTCTTGTATCAAAGCTGCTGACTCACTCACTCAGCTGCTTACAAAACACTTGCCTCTCATGATCTTTCTACTCTTAGACTGGTCCAGAAGTACTAATAATCACACATCTCTTCCAATCCAACTTGATTTTTACCGACATCAGTGTAGAGCTCATTTCCCTACACTCGTTCAAACATTCCCACAACTCTTGCTTCAGTAGTAAACCATTCTTCCCCTTTACCCTTGAGCTTTATTTCACTCAGAGCCAGGGACCTCTCTCTCTCTATTCTTTCTTGTCATCTTGGTTACATCCACGCTCATTCAGAATACTCAGCCTAAGCCTTCGAGGCAGATGAGCACTCCTTGCTTGGCTCCTGTCCCATCTTTTAGAATTCAAAGTACAATAAGATGGGTAGGGGTTTTAAGCCCCCTACTACTGCTCCTCTTAGTTACCTTCTACAACTCAGAGGGAATAGGAAGGTGGCTCTGGTGAGAAACTGCAGAATTAGGTGACTGAGTTTGGAAGAGTGTGTGAAAGGTGGAAGTTGAGAGTTAATGTGAATAAAAACAAAGTTATTTGGTTTAGCAGGGTAGAGGAACAGGTTAGTGAGTTTGAATAGCTTGATGGAGAAAAATTGGAGGAAGTGAAGCTATTTAGATACCTGGGAGTGGACATGGCAGCAAATGGAACCATGGAAGCAGAAGTGTCATAGTGGATGAGGGGTCAAAGGTTCTTCAGCTCTGAAGAATGTGTGGAAAGAGAGGTCATAATCTGAGAGGTGATAAATGGGTATGTTTGAAGGTATATTAGTCCCAGCAATGTTGAAAAGATGTGAGGCTGTAAAATGAGGATGTGCAGAAGAGAGTGGATGTGTTGAAAATGAAATGTTTGACAACAGTATGTGGTGTGAAATGGTTTGATTGAGTTTGTAAGAAAAGGGTAAGAGTGAGGTGTGGTTATAAAAAGTGTGGCTGAGAGAGCTGAAAAAGGTGTGCTGAAATGGTTTGGACTAAAGGAGAGAATGAGTGAGATGTTGACAAAGAGGATGTATTTGTCAGAAGTACAGGGGACAAGGAGATGAGGGAGACCAAATTGGAGATGGAAGGATGGAGTGATAAAGATATTGAATGATTGGGGCTTGAATATGCAGGAGAGTGAAAGGCTTGCTCAGGACAGAGTGCATGTGAGGTGGCCAGGAGAAACCATGGAAATGTCTCTGGGGCCTGGTTGTGGATAGGGGCTGTGGTTTCATTTCAATACATACAACAGCTAGAGAATGACTTTGGGCAAATCTGGCCCTTCTTCATTTGTTCATGGAGATATGGTGAAAAGAGTTCACTACATGTATTCTGTGCATGTTGCAGATAATGACTAACAGGGCACAGAAGAAGGAACTAAGCGAGGGCACTCATTCTCCGCAAAAGATCAGCCTAGGGCGTCTGAATGTTGTGTGGTTGTAATCCAGATGAAAACAAAGGAGAGATAGGTAGTGTGTTTGAGGAAAGGAACCTAAATGTTCTAGCTCTAAGTGAAACAAAACTCAAGGGTAATGGGGGAGAATGGTTTGGATGTCTTAGGGGTAAAGTCAGGGGTTGGTGTGAGAGTTAGAATCGAGTAGCAGAATTACTGAAGGAAGAGTTGTAAGATGTGCAAAAGAGTATGAGGAAGTGAGCTCTAGACTGATGTGGGTATAAATTGAAGTAGATTATGAGAGATTGGTGATGATTAGTATGTGTGAAACTGGTCTGGAGAAGACTGAAGAGGGGCAAGTGTTTTGGGAACAGCTGAGTCAATGTGTCAGCAGTTGCGATGCAAGAGATTAGGTGTTAGCGAGGTGATTTGAATGCAAAAGTGAATAATGTGACAGTTGATGGTATAACTGAGTGACAAACAGCTTGTGGAATTGTGAGCAAAAAAACTACATGACTAGGAATACCTGGTTTATAGAGGGACAGAAATAAGTGAAGAAAGGCAAGTGTTTAGGGAGTAGCTGAATGAGTGTGTCAGCAATTGTGATGCAAGAGATCCTGCATTAGTGATGGATGATTTGAATGCAAAAGTGAACAGTGTGACAGATAGGGTATAATTGAAGGACAAGGAGCTTGTGGACCTGTGCTTTGAAAAGGACTGGTGATTGGGAATACTGGATGTGCATATAGTGCGAAACTGGGAAATAAACCTACAACACCACTAAACCTATACTAAACCTACATGATCACTGCAGCTTCAGACTGATGTGTGCAAACTGATGGACTGGGCTTGCAGATGGCAAAGATTTGTATATTAATGGCAAAGTTTTAAGGACAGGAAAAACAACAGCGTTGAATTCATAGGTTGATCTTTCAAATATATCAAATCTATGTCTTTTTATATATCTGTCTCTGAAGATTGTTACCCCTGAGAACTCCCATCAGGAGGGAGGCATGACAAAAGAGTCTCTGCCTATCCCTATCTGTGCATGCCTCCCTCACATGAACCTTTCCATGCATTCTTCCATCATTTCTCTCCCACTTTTTCTCTTCCACCATTTTCCCATGTCATTGGTGGTCTTCCTCTCTCACCAACCACCTTTAATCATACTCTCGTATACTTTCCTTGTAAACTCCCCTTTTTGCACTCTTTCCACACTCCCATACCACCTGAAAGTCTTAAGTTTCACCCACCCACCTTACTGCTACACAGTTCATTACCTTTGCATTCCCTGCCATACCAAATCTCTCATATGCCTCCTTATTTCTTTTATGTTCCATATAGTCATACCACATGCTTCCCTCAGATAGCTCATTTCCATAGCCAGGATTCTTTACATCTAAGACTTATTCCATGTTAATGTATTTGCTCTACCCTTTATTATCCTGCTAAGGGACCCAGTGACTTTTTTACCCTGTACAGATATCTCTATTATCTCTCCTTCCATATCACCACACATATTTAAGAGGCTCCCAAATACTTGAATTCTGTCACCTCTTCCAGACTTCCTCCCTTCATGTTGTTTATCTATTTATGTATTTATTATACTATGTCGCTGTCTCCCGCGTTAGCGAGGTAGCACAAGGAAACAAACAAAATAATGGCCAAACCCACCCACATACACATGCTTATACTTACATGTCCATACACGCACATATACATACCTATACATTTCAACGTATACATATATATACACAAACAGACATATACATATACCCTTCATGTATATAACACAGTTTAGTACACTTTCTTCTCTTACTTTACAGTGCAGTGCAAAATCTGTACATTCACTCTGTTTCTTTTCTAACACCATCACTTTGCTTTTCTCACATTTACCTTCACTTGCCTACATTTATACACATCATAAACACACTTACAACTCATTCTAAGCAAACAATACAGTATCATCCACAGACAGGCTTGTCACTAGACTCATAACCACATTCCATCTCTGCTCCCACTTTCCATAGTTTTAATTTCATTCCTTTTATCACTCCATCCATTTTATTTTTTTTATTTATTATACTTAACCACGTGTATGTATATACATATATATGTGGGTGGGTTGGGCCGTTCTTTCGTCTGTTTCCTTGCGCTACCTTGCTAATGCAGGAGACAGCGACAGCGAGCAACAAAGTATAATAGATATATATGAATAGATAAAACCGCTGTCTCCTGCGTTAGCGAGGTAGCGCAAGGAAACAGGCAAGGAATGGCCCAACCCACCCACATACACATGAATATACATAAACTCCCACACATGCACATATACATACATATACACTTCAACGTGTACTTACATATACATAAACAGACATACATATATACACATGTACATATCCATACTTAATTCCTTCGTCCATTCCCGTCGCCTCCCCGCCACACATGAAATAGCATCCCTCTACAGTGAGGCAGCGCCAGGAACACACTCAGTCTCTAGCTGTTATGTGTAATGCACCAAAACCACAGCTCCCTTTCCACATCCAGGCCCCACATACCTTTCCATGTTTTACCCCAGACGCTTCACATACCCTAGTTCAATCCATTGACAGCACATCGACCCCGGTATACCACATCGTTCCAATTCACTCTAATCCTTGCATGCCTTTCACCCTCCTGCATGTTCAGGCTCTGATTATTCAAAATCTTTTTCACTCCATCCTTCCACCTCCAATTTGGTCTCCCATTTCTCCTTCCCTCCACCTCTGACATATATATCTGCTTTGTTAATCTTTCCTCACTCATTCTCTCCATGTGTCCTAACCATTTCAACACACCCTCTTCTGCTCTCTCAACCATACTCTTTTTATTACCACATATCTCTCTTACCCTTTCATTACCTACTCAATTAAACCACCTCACACCATATATTGTCCTCAAACATTTCATTTCCAACACATCCACCCTCCCCCACACAATCCTATGTATAGCCCATGCCTCGCAACCATATAACATTGTTGGAACCACTGTCCCTTCAAACACCCATTTTTGCTCTCCGAGATAATGTTCTCACCATCCACGCATTCTTCAACACTCCCAGAACCTTCACTTCCTTTCCCACCATGTGACTCACTTCCCCTTCCATGGTTCCATCCGCTTCTAAGTCCACTCCCAGATATCTGAAACACTTCACTTCCTCCATTTTTACTCCATTCAAACGTACTTCCCAATTAACTTGTCCCTCAATCCCTCCGAACCTAATAACCATGCTCTTATTCATATTTACTCTCAACTTCTTTCACACACTTTACCAAACTCAGTCACCAACTTCTGCAGGTTCTCACCCGAACCAGCCACCAGCTCTGTAGCATCAGAGAACAACAACTGGCTCATTTCCCAAGCCCTCTCATCCACAAGAGACTGCATACTTGCCCCTCTCTCCAAAACTCTTGCATTCACCTCCCTAACAAGGCCATCCATAAACAAATTAAACAACCATGGAGACGTCACGCTCCCCTGCTGCAAACGAACATTCACTGGGAACCAATCACTTTCCTCTCTTCCTACTTGTACATATGCCTTCCATCCATGATAAAAACTTTTCACTTTCACCTTCCAAAACATCTTTGTATTCTCCTTAGAATTTATTGATACTCTCTCACCCCAACTCTCATTTGCCCTCTTTTTCACCTTTTGCACCTTTCTCTTGACCTCCTGCAACTTTCTTTTATACATCTCCCAGTTATTTGCATTACTTCCTTGCAAAAATCGTCCAAATTCCCCTCTCTTCTCTTTCACTAACAATCTCACCTCTTCATCCCACCATTCATTACCCTTTCTAATCTGCCCACCTCCCACCTTTCTCATGCCATATGCATTTTTGTGCAAGCCATCACTGCATCCCTAAATACATCCCATTCCTTCCCCACTCCCCTTATGTCATTTGCTCTCACCTTTTGCCATTCTGCACTCACTCTTTCCTAGTACTTCCTCACACAAGTCCCCTTTCCAAGCTCATTTACTCTCACCACTCTCTTCTCCCCAACATTCTCTCTTCTCTTCTGAAAACCTCCACAAATCTTCACCATCTCCTCCACAAGATGGTGATCAGACATCACTCCAGCTGTCCCTCACTGCACATTAACATCCAAAAGTCTCTCTTGTACATGCCTATCAATTAACACGTAATCCAACAATGCCCTCTGGCCATCTCTCCTACTCACATATGTATACTTATGTATATCTCTCTTTTTAAACCAGGTATTCCCAATTACCAGTCCTTTTTCAGCCAACAAATCCACAAGCTTTTCACCATTTCCATTTACAACACTGAACGCCCCATGTACACCAATTACACCCTCAACTGCCATTTTACTCACCTTTGTATTCAAATCACCCTTCCCTATAACCCGATCTCGTGCATCAAAGCTGCTAACACACTCACTCAGCTGCTCCCAAAACACTTGCCTCTCATGGTCTTTCTTCTCGTGACCAAGTGATTAGGCACCAATGATCACCCCTCTCTCCTTCCGCATTAAGTTTTACCCATATCAGTCCATCCATATGTATGTTAAAAAGCCACTGTGACGTCATACAATGCAGCCTCACACCTACATGTATTCCGAACTTACACAGCTCACCATCTACTCTTATTGTGTATCTGCTCTTCTAGAAGGCCTTCACACCATTCAAAAGTTATCCCCCTATCCCATGTATCCTTAACCCATGCTATAAAATATTCCACTCAGCTGTCATATGCTTTCTCCAGATCCATAAAAGTTGCATACAGTGTCTTACCTTATGCTAGATACTTTCCAAAGTCATTCTCACCACAAATATCTTATCCACACATCCCCTACATTTCCTAGAACCTCCTTGATCCTCTGTTACTTCAATCACTTTATCATTCAGTGCTCATGCACACACTTTTTCTGGTATACTTAACAGACTTAATCCCAGTAATGATAGCATTCATCCTGGAATAAAAGCCTTCATCCACACAATTTAGCGTCCATGCTAAATCATATGTGAATTCTTTTTTTATTATGCTTTGTCGCTGTCTCCCGCATTAGCGAGGTAGCACAAGGAAACGGACAAAAGAATGGCCCAACCCACCCACATACACATGTATACACATATATGTCCACACACACACATATACATACCTATACATTTCAGCGTATACATATATATACATACTCAGACATATACACATATACACATGTACATAATTCATACTTGCTGCCTTTATTCACTCCCGCCGCCACCCTGCCACACATGAAATAACAACCCCCTCCCCCCGCATGCATGCAAGGTAGCGGTAGGAAAAGACACAAAGGTCACATTCATTCACACTCAGTCTCTAGCTGTCATGTGTAATGCACCGAAACCACAGCTCCCTTTCCACATCCAGGCCCCACAAAACTTTCCATGGTTTACCCCAGATGCTTCACATGCCCTGGTTCAATCCATTGACAGCACGTCCACCTCGGTATACCACATCATTCCAATTCACTATATTCCTTGCATGCCTTTCACCCTCTTGTATGTTCAGTCCCTGATCACTCAAAATTTTTTCACTCCATCCTCCCACGTCCAATTTGATCTTCTGCTTCTCCTCGTTCCCTCACCTCTGACACATATATCCTCTTTGTCAATCTTTCCCCACTCAGTCTCTCCATGTGACCAAACCATTTTAACACACTCTCCTCTGCTCTCATAACCACACTCTTTTCATTTCCATACATCTCTCTTACCTTTTCATTACTTACTCGATCACACCACCTCGCACCACATATTGTCTTCAGACATTTCATATCCAACACATCCTCCCTCCTCCGCACAACCCTATCTATAGCCCATGCTTTGCAACCATATAACATTGTTGGAACAACTATTCCTTCAAACATACCCATTTTTACTCTCTGAGATAATGTTCTCGCCTTCCACACATTCTTCAATGCTCCCAGAACCTTCGCCCCCTCCCCCACCCTGTGACTCACTTCCGTTTCCATGGTTCCATCCACTGCTAAATCCACTCCCAGATATTTAAAGAACTTCACTTCCTCCATTTTTTTTTCTCTATTCAAACTTACCTCCTAATTAACTTGTCCCACAACCCTACTAGACCTAATAACCTTCTTATTCATATGTAATTTCAGCTTTTTTCTTTCACACACTTTACACTATACGTTGAAATGTATAGGTATGTATACGTGCGTGTGTGGGCGTTTACGTATATACATTTGTATATGGGTGGGTTGGGCCATTCTTTTGTCTGTTTCCTTGCACTACCTCGCTAATGCGGGAGATGGCAATTAAGTATAATATATATAAATAATGATTTGTCTAAATGACTTTTAAAGCTATTTATAGTCTTAGCATTCTTAGCATTCACTATATGTGATGGTAATTTATTTCATTACTCAACACACAAAATAGGAAAAGAAGCTTTTTCCCAAGTCTATACTGCATCTTCTAGCTTTGAGTTTAATTCCATTTGTCCTAGTTGTCGTATTTCCTGTATTTCGAAAAGGTGTTTGTGGTTTACATTATCGAACTTGTTCATAATTTTGAACACTTGGATTAAGTCACTGCAAAGTCTGTTTGTAAGGGAGAAGAGATCCAATCATTTTAGCCTTTCTTCATATGCCAGATTTCTTAGGGATGGGATCAACTTTTCGCACATCTTTGCACTTGCTCCAATTTTTCCTCGTCCTTTTATAATCTGGGGATCAAAATTTGACTGCATATTCCAGGTGTGCTCATACTAGAGAATTATAAAATGAGAGAATTGTTTCTGATGTCTTGTAATCTATGTTCCTGGCTATGAAACCTAACATTTGATTGCCCTTTTTACTTGCTGCTTGACACTGTTTAGTGTACTTCAGATTGTTGCAGATGACAACTCCAAGGTCCCTTTTCTTCATTTACTTCTTTTAGAGAGTTTCTTAATAGTTTGAAGTTGTAACTATATTCTTGTCTCTAAAGTGCATAACTTTACACTCATCTACATTATACTTCATTTGCCATCTGTCTGACCATTCTGCCAGTAAGTTAAGATCTTTTTGAATCATTTTGCAGTCCTGCCTGCTTACAGCTCTACCTCCTAGTTTAGTATCATGGCAGGTTTGGAGATCTTAGATATGAGACTGAGTTCTAGGTCATTAATGTATATTATGAAAAGAATTGGGCTTAGGACCGACCCCTGTGGCACAACATTCGTTACATGTAGTCAGTCTGAGGCTTCGCCATTTAATACTACAAGCTGCTTTTTTCTAATAAGCCAGTCTTTGATCCATGTACAGAGTTTTTCACCAATTCTGTGGGCTGTGAGTTTATGTAAAAGTTTCTTATGAGGTACTTTATCAAAAGCCTTTTGGAAATCTAAATATACCACATCAGATGGTACTTTTTCATCCCCATTCTGATCAGTAACATTAAAAATTCCCACAAATTTGTCAGGCAGGATGTTCTGTTGTGGAAATTGTGTTGGTTGTCTGATATGATTTTGTGATCTAGAAATCATTTTATTTTTCCATCATTTTACCTAACACTGACATAAAGCTAATTGGGTGGTAGTTCAAGGCCTACTTTTTGTCTCCTTTTTAATATATAGGAGTAACATTTGCTAGTCTCCAGTCAGATGGCACCTGACCATCCAATGGAAATTTGTTGAATATTTTTGTAATGGGGTATATCAGCTGTCTCCTGATTTCTTTTAAAAATCTTGGAGCTGTTATCTGGGCCATTGGATTTGTTAGGATTTAATTGGTCCAGGTATATACATACTTCAGAGCCCTTTATTTCTTCAACCTTCAACTCTTCATCAGATCCCTGAAACATTTCCATTGGTTGCAGTTTTTGAGATGTTTCTTCAATTGTGAATGACGAGTTGAAGGGATAATTTAGTATGGTAGCCATTCCCTTGTCGTCAGTAATTTGCGTGTCATGTTCATTTCATAATGGTCTAATTGCTTCTTTTACTGTCTTCCTTTGTTTTATATATTGGAAGAATTCCTTAGGATTATTCATAACTTTCAAAGAAAGTCTTTTTTCTTCCTCACAGTTACTCTTATGACCTTCTTACAATTTCTTTGGATTTTGATTAATTCCTGGAGACTTTCATCGGTTCCTATTGATTTGAATTTCGTATGTTTTCTTCTTTTGGGAAGTTAGTCCTTCTGTTCTCCTATTCATCCATGATGGTTTTGAAATATTGCAAGTTGTCTTTGTAATTCATGGAATATATTTATTTTCAATCTTGTATAGATTGTTTTTACATGTCTTCCACATTTCCTCTACTATGTGAGCAACAAGAACTCTTGTCCATTTGGTACTGTGAATTTCATGTCTGATATTTTCAAAATTTGCTCACCTATAATCTGGGATCAAGAGTTTGTTGTCATTTATTTCACAATCTAAATTTATCTCCAATCAAACTGTGATCGTTGTTTGACAAATTCTCGCCTACTTCACAAGAGTTGATTAAGTTTGTGTCGCTGGTGAGGACAAGATCAAGAATGTTTTTACCTCTATTTGGTTTTTGAATTAACTGTTCTAGGAAAGCGTTTTTAAATCAATTCCATTAGCCTCATTCCCTCTCGGTCACCTGTTAATGTGTTCCAGTTTATGTTTAGACTGTTGAAATCTCCTACTATGATAACCTTTTTACTGTTTATTAAAGTTATTATTGTAAAGCATCGTTGTTGTCTTTTTGCTAAGGAATCCTGTAAATAACACTGAGACATAGTTTACTTTTGAACTTGTCAGTAATGTCAATATAAAGAGAGTCATAAGTGTGTGTCTACTTTGCATGTCTTAATAGCAGTAATATTGTTATTGACATAGAACAAAACTCCACCACCTACCCTCTATAAGTGATCTTTCGTAAATAGTTTGTATCCTGGTATTGCTTACTCGGCAATTGAGTGTTTATCCTCAGAGGTCACCCACATTTCTGAGATTGCACTAATGTTTGGTTTTTCTGTAACTGCATAGGATATAAGTTCATTGTGTTTCATAATGATGCTCCGGGCATTTGTATATATTAAACTTATTTTCCTTGGAAAGTTAAAAAAACTTCTTTTTTCCAAAAGAAGGAACAGAGAAGGGGGCCAGGTGAGGATATACCCTCTAAGCCCAGTCCTCTGTTCTTAACGCTACCTCGCTAATGCAGGAAATGGCGAATAGTATGAAAGAAAATTTTCCTTGGAGTTGATTTCTGGACTGAATTTGCTTATTTTATGGTATTTTATGGTATGTGTGTTTATAGTATCACTGTTAATGTCTGCAAGTGCATCAGCAGAAGAGAGACGTTTCTCCATCTGTTTTGGGTTCGCCACCTTACTCTGACCCTCCCCACACTGGACCCTACCCACTTTGGTCCTAAAGTTGTCTGAGTGGACCTGTAGCTGTGCTAACCCACTGCTTATACTGCTTTAGTTGTTCCCAATTGACCGTACTTGACCTTTCTTTGCTAATTCCTGTGCCTGTAATCCCAAAGGGTCCCTGTCACTGAAGTCCCATCCATCCTCTACAGGTACCCTTATAGTGGTCAAACTGGATGCCTTGTTCCTCAGATCCCTTTCACACTCATATTCCCCCAGCTGTGGCCCATCTCCCACTGCTGCCCCTCACCTTCCCCCATTCTCCTAGTTCCTTCGTTAACTTTTACCTCACCTTTGACTGGCCACTGGCTGAGTATGGTGTCTCCCACAGGCAGCAGGGCTCTCAGGTTGTCCAGAGAACTAAAGTTTCAGTACACCTTAAGTCTAGGGAAACTTTCGTGTCTTTTGGTTAATTGATATGTCCTCATCTGGAGTATTGTGTTCAGTATTGGTCACCCTTCATGAAAGAAGACGTAGGTACACAGCAGTGAGCTACCAAAATGATTCCTGGTCTGAGAAAGAAATCCTGAGAGAGGAAGCCAAACAACTTCAGTTTCTTTGGCTTTAGAAGAAAAAAAAAGTATAGGTGCTATAGGTATTCAGTATGGTCAAAAGCTTCATTATTCTTAATCTAATAGTCTACTTATGGATCCATGTGATTTCACGTACAGTGAAGGATATAAGCGTATGGGGAAATGTTTTACCTTGAATGAAGCAAAGTATTTCCTTCAACAGGATTAACATACAGAATGATTTGCCAGGTAGAGGGGTTAATAGCAATACCATTGATTTGTTTGAGATGATGGTAATTTGCCTAAAGTCAAAGACTCATGTGATTTGCACCTCCTTAGTTGTATACATTGCTTGCAGTTTTTTCTTTTTAAAATGTATGTATGTCTTCTCTGCTTATACTACACTAATCCACTTTAACAAAGTCTTAAATGGACTCAGTGGTCTGTTGCTGTTTAAAAACCTCAGTATTCCTTCGTATAAACTGGATTTTGAAAGAAAAATTATTTTTTTAGAAAAATGGTAAAAAATGTAGGGTATTTTGGTCATTTTTTGGGGGGGAGATATAGTATAATGAAAGGATTCTCTAAGTTAAATAAGATCCTGAAATATTCTGTAATGTTTCATCGTATTTACAAATTGCTAGTAAATATGATAATGTATACTTGTGAATTGTACTAATCATAATAATTTCAGAACTTAATTATAGAACTATAGTATGTTCCCAAGCAACATGTGGATCCCAGAATGTTATTCATAATGAAAATTATGACAACGCAAACCAAAATTTAATGCATCTTCTTGATTTCTCAGATTCTCCTGGTGCTGGTGCTACTACTGCTGCTCTTGCTCTTCCTGCTGCTTCTCCGGGCAATGGTACTGATGGTTCTGCTGCCATTCATTTTGAAACTTCAATGTATTTGGTGGTGTGTGCAGATACAATCAACAAACCAAGTGAAATATCATTCATGATGTTTTAGAAGAAAGATTAAATACCAAGGGAGAAGAGGATAAACATCATACCTGTTTCTGGGCACTACATCGCTGATGCAGGGGGTGAAGATGCTGTTTTCTGTGGGGCAGGGTGGGAACGGATGACGGTGAGCAAGTATGAATATGTACATGTGTGTATGTGTATATATGTATTTATGTTTATGTATATACATGTATATGTATGTATATTATCCCTGGGGATAGGGGAGAAAGAATACTTCCCACGTATTCCCTGCGTGTCGTAGCAGGCGACTAAAAGGGAAGGGAGCTGGAAATCCTCCCCTCTCATTTTTTTTTAATTTTCTAAAAGAAGGAACAGAGAAGGGGGCCACGTGAGGATATTCTCTCAAAGGCCCAGTCCTCTGTTCTAAACGCTACCTCGCTAATGCGGGAAATGGCAAATAGTATTAAAGAAAAAAAAAGAATGTATGTATATATGTATATATATGATTGGATGGGGCTTTCCTCATTGTTTCCTGGCACTAATGTTGGAAATGGTGATCAAGTTTAATATATATATATATACATTTGTATTTGTTTATTATACTTTGTTGCTGTCTCTCGTGTTAGCGAGGTAGCGCAAGGAAACAGACGAAAGAATGGCCCAACCCACCCACATACACATGTATACACATACACATCCACACACGCACACATATACATACCTATACATTTCAACATATACATAATATACATACACAGACATATACATACATACTCATGTACATAATTCATACTTGCTGCCTTTATTCATTCCCGTTGCCACCCCGCCACTCATGAAATTACAACCCCCTCCCCCCACACGCGCTTCAGGTAGTGCTCGGAAAAGACAACAAAGGCTACATTCGTTCATAGTCAGTCTCTAGCTGTCATGTATAATGCACCGAAACCACAGCTCCCTTTCCACATACAGGCCCCACAAAACTTTCCATGGTTTACCTCAGACACTTCACATGCCCTGGTTCAATCCATTGACAGCACATCGGCCCTGGTATACTAGGTATACTACATCGTTCCAATTCACTCTATTCCTTGCATGCCGTTCACCCTTCTGCATGTTCAGGCCCCAGTCGCTCCAAATCTTTTTCACTCCATCTTTCCACCTCCACTTTGGTCTTCCACTTCTTGTTCCCTCCACCTCTGACACATATAGCCTCTTTGTCAAACTTTCCTCACTCTTTCTCTCCATATGACCAAACCATTTCAATACACCCTCTTCTTTTTCAACCACACTCTTTTTATTAAAACACATCTCTCTCCCTTTCATTACTTACCCGATCAAACCACCTCATTCCTTATATTGTCCTCAAACATCTCATTTCCAACACATCTACCCTCCTCCACACAACCCTATCTATAGCCCATGCCTCGCAACCAACTAACATTGTTGGAACCACAATTTCTTCAAACATACCCATTTTTGCTTTCCAAGATAATGTTCTTGCCTTCTACACATTTTTCAACGCTCCCAGAACTTTCACCCCTTCCCCCACCCTGTGACTCACTTCTGCTTCCATGGTTCCATCTGCTGCCAAATCCACACCCAGATATCTAAAACACTTCACTTCCTCCAGTTTTTCTCAGTTCAAACTTACCTCCCAGTTGACTTGTCCCTCAACCCTACTGTACCTAATAACCTTGCTCTTATTCACATTTACTCTCAGCTTTCTTCTTTCACACACTTTACCAAACTCGGTCACCAGCTTCTGCAATTTCTCACCCTAATCAGCCACCAGCGCTGTATCATCAGCGAACAACAACTGACTCACTTTCCAAGCCCTCTCATCCCCAACAGACTGCATGCTTGCCCCTTTCTCCAAAACTCTTGTATTCATCTCCCTAACAACCCCATTCATAAACAAATTATACAACCATGGAGATATCACACACCCCTACCGCAAGCTGACATTCACTGGGAACCAATCACTTTTCTATATTCCTACTCGCACACATGCCTTACATCCTCAATAAAAACTTTTCTCTTCTAGCAACTTGTCTCCCACACCATATACTCTTAATACCTTCCACAGAGCATCTCTATCAACTCTATCATATGCCTTCTCCAGATCCATAAATGCTACATACAAATCCATCTGCTTTTCTAAGTATTTGTCACATACGTTCTTCAAAGCAAACACCTGATCCACACATCCTCTTCCACTTCTGAAACCACACTGCTGCTCCCCAGTCTGATGCTCTGTACATGCCATGACCCTCTCAATCAATACCCTCCCATATAATTTCCCAGGAATACTCAACAAACTTATACCTCTTATATTTATAGAGAAAGAGAGAGATGGGGGGCAAGTGTTTTGGGAGCAACTGAGTGAGTGTGTTAGCAGTTTTGATGCAGTAACCGGGTTATAGTGATGGGTGATTTGAATGCCAAGGTGATTAATGTGACAGTTGAGGGAATAATTGGTGTACACGGGGTGTTCAGTGTTGTAAATGGAAATGGTGGAGAGCTTGTAGATTTGTGTGCTGAAAAAGGACTGGTGATTTGGAATACCTGGTTTAAAAAGAGAGATATACATAAGCATACATATGTAAGTAGGAGAGATGGCCAGAGAACAGTATTGGATTATGTGTTAATTGATCAGTGCATGAAAGAGAGACTCTTGGATGTCAATGTGCTGAGAGGTGCAACTGGGGGGATGTCTGATCATTCTATCTAGTGGAGGCGAAGATGAAGATTTCTATAGGTTTTCAGAAAAGAAGAGAGAATGTTGGGGTGAAGAGAGTGGTGAGAGTAAGTGAGCTTGGGAAGGAGACTTGTGTGAGGAAATACCAGGAAAGACTGAGTGCAGAATGGAAAAAGGTGAGAGCAAAGGATGTAAGGGGAGTGGAGGAGGAATGGGATGTATTTACGGAAGCAGTAATAGCTTGCGCAAAAGATATTTGTAGCATGAGAAGCGTGGGAGGTGGGCAGATTAGAAAGGGTAGTGAGTGGTGGGATGAAGAAGTAAGATTATCAGTGAAAGAGAAGAGAGAGGCATTTGGACAATTTTTGCAGGGAAGTAGTGCAAATGACTGGGAGATGTATAAAAGAAAGAGGCAGGAGGTCAAGAGAAAAGTGCAAGAGGCGAAAAAGGGCAAATGAGAGTTGGGGTGAAAGAGTATCATTAAATCCTAGGGAGAATAAAGAGACGTTTTGGAAGGAGGTAAATAAAGTGCGTAAGACAAGAAAACAAATGGGAACATCGGTTAAGGGAGGTAGTAACAAGTAGTGGTGATGTAAGGAGATGGAGTGAGTATTTTGAAGGTTTATTTAATGTGTTTGATGATAGAGTTGCAGATATAGGGTGTTATGGTCGAGGTGGTGTGCGAAGTGAGAGGGTTAGGGAGAATAATTTGGTAAACAGAGAAGAGGTAGTGAAAGCTTTGCGGAAGATGAAAGCCGGCAAGATGGTGGGTTTGGATGGTATTGCAGTGGAATTTATTAAAAAAAGGGGGGGGGGGTGACTGTGTTGTTGACTGGTTGGTAAGGATTTTTAATGTATGTATCACTCATGGTGAAGTGCCTGAGGATTGGTAGAATCCATTCTTTGTGCCATTGTACAAAAGCAAAGGGGATAAAGGTGAGTGCTTAAATTATAGAGGTATAAGTTTCGTCGAGTATTCCTGGGAAATTATATGGGAGGGTATTGATTGAGAGGCTGATGGCTTGTACAGAGCATCAGACTGGGGAAGAGCAGTGTGGTTTCAGAAGTGGAAGAGGATGTGTGGATCAGGTGTTTTCTTTGAAGAATGTATGTGAGAAATACTTAGAACAACCAATGGATTTGTATGTAGCATTTATGGATCTGGAGAAGGCGTACAATAGAGTTGATAGAGATGCTCTGTGGAAGGTATTAAGAATATATGGTGTGGGAGGCAAGTTGCTAGAAGCAGTGTAAAGTTTTTATTGAGGATGTATGGCATGTGTACGAGTAGGAAGAGAGGAAAGTAATTGGTTCTCAGTAAATGTCGGTTTGTGGCAGGGGTGCATGATGTCTCCATGTTTGTTTAATTTGTTTATGGATGGGGTTGTTGGGGAGGTGAATGCAAGAGTTTTGGAGAGAGGGGCAAGTATGCAGTCTGTTGAGGATGAGAGGGCTTGGGAAGTGAGTCAGTTGTTGTTCATTAATGATACAGTGATGGTGGCTGATTCGGGTGAGAAACTGCAGAAGCTGGTGACTGAGTTTGGTAAAGTGTGCGAAAGAAGAAAGCTAAGAGTAAATGTGAATAAGAGCAAGGTAATTAGGTACAGTAGGGTTGAGGGACAAGTCAATTGGGAGGTAAGTTTGAATGGAGAAAAACTGGAGGAAGTGAAGTGTTTTAGATAGCTGGGAGTGGATTTGGCAGTGGATGGAACCATAGAAGTCGAAGTGAGTCACAGGGTGGGGGCAGGGACGAAAGTGCTGGGAGCGTTGAAGAATGTGTGGAAGGCGAGAACATTATCTCGGAAAACAAAAATGGGTATGTTTGAAGGAACAGTGGTTCTAACAATGTTATATGATTGCGAGGTGTGGGCTATAGATAGGGTTGAGCGGAGGAGGGTGGATGTGTTGGGATGATATGTTTCAGGACAATATGTGATGTGAGGTGGTTTGATAGAGTAAATAATGGAAGGGTAAGAGAGATGTGTGGTAATGAAAAGAGTTTGGATGAGAGAGCAGAAGAGGGTGTTTTGAAATGGTTTGGTCACATGTAGAGGATGAACGAGGAAAGATTGACAAAGAGGATATATGTGTCAGAGGTAGAGGGAATGAGAAGTGGGAGACCAAACTGGAGGTGGAAGGATGGAGTGAAAAAGATTTTGAGCAATTGGGGCTTGAACATGCAGGAGGGTGAAAGGCGTTCAAGGAAGAGAGTGAATTGGAATGATGTGGTATACTGGGGTCGACCTAGTGTCAATGGATTGAACCAGGGCATGTGAAGCTTCTGGGGTAAACCATGGAAAGTTTCGTAGAGCCTGGATGTGAAAAAAGGGAGCTGTAGTTTCGGTGCATTATACATGACAGCGAGAGACTGAATATGAATGAATGTGGCCTTTGTTGTCTTTTCCTTATGTTACCTCGCACGCATGTGGGGGGGAGGAGGTTGTCATTTTATGTGTGGTGGGGTGGTGATGGGAATGAATAAAGGCAGCAAGTATGAATTATGAACATGTGTATATATGTATGTGTCTGTGTATGTATATATATGCATACGTTGAAATGTATAGGTATGTATATGTGAGTGTATGGACGTGTATGTATATACATGTGTATGTGGGTGGGTTGGGCCATTCTTTCATCTGTTTCCTTGTGCTCCCTTGCTGATGTGGGAGACAGCAACAAAGTAAAATATATACAGTATCCCTGGGGATAAGTGTGAGTGCTCAAATTACAGAGGTATAAGTTTGTTGAGTATTCCTGGGAAGTTATATGGGAGGGTATTGATTGAGAGGGTGAAGGCATGTACAGAGCATCAGATTCATACTTGCTTGCCTTCATCCATTCCCGTTGTTATCCCACCCAACAGGAAAACAGCATCGCTATCCGCTGCTTCAGCGAGGTAGCACCATGAAAACAGACAAAAAAGGCCACATTCGTTCACACTCAGTCTCTTGCTGTCATGTGTAATGCACTGAAACCACAGCTCCTTAACCACATCCAGGCACTACAGACCTTCCCATGGTTTACCCCTGACGTTTCATAAGCCCTGGTTTGGTGCAATGAAAGCACATTGACTCTAGTATACCACATTGCTCCAATTCACTCTATTCCTTGCATGCCTCTCACCCTCCTGTATGTTTAGGCCCCGAATGCTAAAAATCTTTTTCACTCAATCCTTCCACCTCTAATTTCGTCTCCCGCTTCTCCTTGTTCTCTCCACCTCTGACACATATATCCTCTTTGTCAGTCTTTCCTCACTTATTCTCTCCATATGTTCAAAGCACTTCAACGCCCCCTCATCTGCTCTCTCAACCACACTCCTTTTATTTCCACACATCTCTCTTACCCTTTCATTACTTAATCAAACCACCTCATACCACATATTGTCCTCAAACATTTCATTTCCAACATAGCCACCCTCCTCCGTACACCCTACTTATAGCCCATGCCTTGCAACCATATGATAATGTTGGAACTACTATTCGTTCAAACATACCCATTTTTGCTCTTTGAGATAACGTTCTCCCCTTCCACACATTCTTCATTGCTCCCAAAACTTTCACCTCCTCCCCTGCCCTGTGACTCACTTCCACTTCCATGGTTCTATTTGCTGCTAAGTCCACTCCTAGATATCTAAAACACTTCACTTTCTCCAATTTTTTCCAGTCAAACTTACATCCCAGTTAGCTTGTCCCTCAGCCTTACTGAACCTAATAACCGTACTCTTATTCACATTTACTCTCAACTTTCTTCTTTCACACACTTTTCCAAACTCAGACACCAACTTCTGCAGTTTCTCCCTCAAATCAGCCACCAGAGCTGTATCATCGGCAAACAACAACTGACTTTTCCCAGGCCCTCTCATCTCCAACAGACTGCATACTCGCCCCCTCTCCAAAACTCTTGCATTTAACTCCCTAGCCACCCCATCCATAAACAAATTAAAGAGCCATGGGGACATCACACACTCCTGCCACAAACTGAACTTCACTGGGAACCAATCACCCTCCTCTCTTCCTACTTGTACAGCATTGCCATCTTGTGTCTATGAGGTATTGCCAAACAAAAAAGGCTTCGTTTGTCCACACTGTCTCTAGCTGTCATGTAATGCACCACAGCTCCTTATCCACATCCAGGCCCCACAAACCTTTCCACTGTTTACCCTATACATTTCACATGCCCTAGTTCACTCCCTTGACAGCATGTCAAACCTGGTATACCAAATCATTCCAGTTTACTTTATTCCTTGCATATCTCTCATCCTCCTGTATGTTCAGGCCCAGGTCACTCAAAATCTTTTTCACTCTTTCCTTCCACCTACAATTTGGTCTTCCACTTCTCCTTCTTCCCTCCACCTCTGACACATATATCCTCTTTTTCAATCTTTTCTTACTCATTCTCTCCATGTGTTCAACAATTTCAACACATCCTCTTCTGCTTTCTCAGCCACACTCTTATTATTACCACACATCTCTCTTTGCCTTTCATTATTTACTCGATCAATCCGCATATAGTCCTCAAACATCTCATTTCCAACACATCCACCCTCCTCCGTACGACTCTATCTGTAGCCCATGCCTTACAACCATATATTATTGTTGGAGCCACTATTCCTTCAAACATTCTCATTTTTGCTGTCCAAGATAATGTTCTCTCTTTCCACACATACTTCATTGCTCCCAGAACCTTCACCCCTTCCCCCACCACTTGTCTTACTTCCTTCCACTTTCATGGTTTCATTCACTGTTAAGTCCACTCCCAGATATCTAAAACATTTCACTTCCTCCAATTTTTCTTCATTCAAACTCACATCCCAATTAACTTGTCCCTCAACCCTGCTGAACCTAATAACCTTGTTGTTATTCACATTTATTTACAACTCTTTCTTTTCACACATTTTCCAAAGTCAGTCACCACTTTCTGCAGTTTCTCACTCGAATCAGTCACCAGTGCCACATCATCGGCAAACAACAACTAACTCACTTCTCAGGCCCTCTTATCCCCAACAGACTGCATACTTGCCCCTCTCTCCAAAACCCTTACATTTACCTCCCTAAGTACCCCATCCATAAACAAATTAAACAACCATGGGGACATAACACACCCTTGCTGCAGACCGACCTTCAGTGGGAACCAATCACTCTCCTCTCGTCCTACTCGTACACATGCCTTACACCCTTGATGAAAACTTTTCACTTCTTCTAGCAGCTTACCTCTCCCACCATATAATCTTAAGACCTTCCATGAAGCATCTCCTATCATCCCTATCATATGCCTTCTCCAGATCCATAAATGCTACATACAAATCCATCAGTTTCTCCAAGTATTTCTCACATGTTCTTCAGAGCAAACACCTGATCCACACATGCTCTGCATTTCTGAAACCACACTACTCCTCCCCTATCTGATGCTCTGTACATTCTTTCACCCTCTCAGTCAATATATATGAAGGTAATATTTCGGTGATAACTAGGCTGACGTACAGAAAATCTCATGAAAAAGTGATTGACTCTGACATATTTGTTAGCTTTCTTATTTGCCAGAATATTACATCCAAGTAACAAAGGAAAACACTTTCATTTTTCAGGGGCTTTTACCCATGCTATTTAGAGCTTATTCCCCACTAAGACAGACCTTGCACCATCAGCTGCTTCCTTAGGGAGCAGTGATGACAGATGACCCATGATGAACATCACATCTGACAGTGCCAATTTCATATTGCTGCATAGGACTGGATCAGCTACTTTAGCTACCCTCAATACCTTCATTTTTAAAAAGTTAATAATAACCAGGCTGGGACAGCAGAAACATTTAAGGGAGCATCTGAGTGTGTGTGTCAGCAGTTAAGATGCCATAGATTAATGAAAGGATGATTTAAATGTGAGAATATGATAAATTGTAGTATGATGTGAGTGTATAATTGGGACAAGATGTTCAGTTAAGGTGAACAGGAATGGAGAACAGTTTGTGGAGTTGTGTGATAAAAAGGATCTGGTGACTGAGAATACGTGGTTCAATGAGGGATGTACTTGAGTATACATGGCTGGGTAGGAAAGATGGTCAGACGGTGTTATTAGATTACATACTAATTGATAGGGTTGCAAAAGAGAGATACTAGGATGTGAACATAATAAAAGGTGTAGCTGGTAGGGTGTTTGACCATTATTTGGAGGTTTTTTGGAAAATAGGAAACTACATGGGTGAAAAGAATGTAGTGAGAGTTAGTTTGGAAAAAAGACGTGTGAAGAAATACCCGAAGAGATTGGGTGTAGAATGGCCAAAGCAACGGGAGTGGATAAGGAATGGGGGATATTTAGGGAAGCAGTACTGGCATATGCACGAGAAATGTGTGGCATGCGAAAGGTGTGAAGTCAACAGATGAGAAAAGGTAGTGAGTTTTGGGATGATGCATTAAAGTTGTTCGTGAAAAAGAGAGGTATATGGCTGGTACTTACAGGGAAAGAGTGCAGATGATTGGGAGTAGTACAAGAGAAAGCAGCAAGAGGTCAAGGGGAAGGTGCAGGGTTTGAAAAAGAGGGCAAATGAGAGTTGGATGATGATTATCAATAAACTTCAGAAAGAATAAAATGTTTTGGAAGGAGGTGATAATGTTCTCGACTTCCACACATTCTTCAAGGCTCCCAGAATTTTCGCCCCCTCCCCCACCCTATGATTCACTTCCACTTCCATGGTTCCATCCGCTGCCAAATCCACTCCCAGATATCTAAAACACTTCACTTCCTCCAGTTTTTCTTCATTCAAACTTTCCTCCCAATTGACTTGACCCTCAACCCTACTGTACCTAACAACCTTGCTCTTATTCACATTTACTCTCAACTTTCTTCTTTCACACACTTTACCAAACTCAGTCACCAGCTTCTGCAGTTTCTCACATGAATCAGCCACCAGCGCTGTATCATCAGCGAACAACAACTGACTCACTTCCCAAGCTCTCTCATCCCCAACAACCCCATCCATAAACAAATTAAACAACCATGGAGACATCACACACCCCTGCCGCAAACCTACATTCACTGAGAACCAATCACTTTCCTCTCTTCCTACACGTACACATGCCTTACATCCTCGATAAAAACTTTTCACTGCTTCTAACAACTTTCCTCCCACACCATATATTCTTAATACCTTCCACAGAGCATCTCTATCAACTCTATCATATGCCTTCTCCAGATCCATAAATGCTACATACAAATCCATTTGCTTTTCTAAGTATTTCTCACATACATTCTTCAAAGCAAACACCTGATCCACACATATATATATATATATATATATATATATATATATGTATACATTGAGATGTATAGGTACGTATATTTGTGTGTGTGGACATGTATGTATATACGTGTGTATGTGGGTGGGTTAGGCCATTCTTTCGCCTGTTTCCTTGCGCTACCTTGCTAATGCAGGAGACAGCTACAAAGCAAAATAATAATAGTAATAATAATAATAATAATAATAGTAAGGAAGACTATCACCAGTGGATCTCCCATTAGAGAAGCCTGATTTTCGAGGTGTTTAAGGATATGGTAGTTGAGGAGGGATTCAAAGACTTTGGAAATGGTAGATGTTAAAGCAACAGGACGATAGTTAGAGGGGTCAGAATGGTAACCCTTCTTAGGGATAGGATATATCTATGCATGCTTTCACCACAGTCTTCTCACTGATAATGTTTCCTCTTTTCTGAAAACCTGTACCTCCCATCAGCTGCCCCTCCCAGCACATTCATATGGAAACGTCTATTTTTCACATCTGTCAGTTAATGTTTAATCCAGTAATGCAGAGAGACCATCTTTCGTACACTTTCTGTTAAGGGAATTTTGTTGTTAGAGTGAACAATAAAGAGATGTGAGGCAGAATTCTGCGAAACACAGCTGGCTACCAGCTTTATAGGAAGAAAGGCCAAGTGCAGAACATCATGGGTCATCATGGGTGATGTAGCCATTGTTTCTTCACTACAGTTTTGTACATCATTTCTTTAAACTCTTGTCGAACAAACATACTTCTGGGGTATAAAATGCTGAATTTTTATTTTAAAGTATTCATAATAGGACATAAGGTATGTTCCCGAAGGGTAGTACCTCGCCGACCATGATGTCCAGGAATGTCACCCCCATATTTGACTAGGGACCTCTGAATGTATGAAATTAGTGTTTGACTTCAGCAATTTCAAACGTGTTCTGTTTTACATTGTTTTGTGTATCTAATGTATATAGTTTGTTTCATGTTTTAAAGTGATTTCTTGGTAAATAACTAGTAAGGAATCTTTTTTTTTTAATGAACACGGAGAACTATTTTGATGTATTTAAATTGTGCAGTCATCCCCATGGGTTATAAAAATAAATTATATATATAGTTGGGGGCTGTAAAGCCTCCCCTTGTTTTTACTTTTCCAAAAGAAGGAACAGAGAAGGGGGCCAAGTGAGGATTTTCCCCTCTTAGGTTCTGTCCTCTGTTCTTAACGCCTGGTAAGCGAGTCATATGTTGTTCACCGATGATACAGCTCTTGTGGCTGATTCATATGAGAACTGCAGAAGTTGGTGACTGAGTTTGGAAAAGTGTGAAAGGAGAAAGTTGAGAGTAAATGTGAATGAGTAGGGTTGAGGGACAAGTTAATCAGGATGCGAGTTTGAATGGAGAAAAATTAGAGGAAATGAAGTGTTTTAGATATCTGGGAGTGGATTTAGCAGTGGATGGAATCATGGAAGTGAGTCATGGGGGAGGGGGGGGGGTAAGGATGTGGGAGTGATGAAGAATGTGTGGAAGGAGAGAATGTTATCCCAGAGAGCAAAAATGGGTATGTTTGAAGGAATAGTGGTTCCAACAATGTTTTACGGTTGCGAGGCATGGGCTATAGATAGGGTTGTGTAGAGGAGGGTGGATGTGTTGGAAATGAAATGTTTGAGGACATTATGTAGTGTAAGGTGGCTTGATCAAGTATGTAATGAAAGGGTAAGAAGGGTAAGAATGATCTGTAGAAATAAAAAGAGTATGGTTGAGAGAGCAAAAGAGGGTATGTTGAAATGCTTTGGACATATGGAAAGAAATCTTTTTCACTCCATCCTCCCATCTCCAATTCGGTCTCCTACTTCTCCTCGTTCCCTCCATCTCCGACATATATATCCTCTTTGTCAATCTTTTCTCTCATTCTCTCCATGAGACCAAACCAGAGGAAAAATTGACAAAAAAGATATATGTGTCAGAGTGGGAGGGGACAAGGAGACGTGGGAGACCAAATTGGAGGTGGAAGGATGGAGTGAATGAAGCTATTCAGTTGATAAAATTTGTAAACAATTCCCCTTTGGGTCCACATAAGAGTATGATATGATCATTGTCTGTCTTGGACATACCCAATCTCCATTTGGAATGTCCAAATTTATTGTGCTTCATTTCCCTATGGTCTCGTAGGAGACCATAGGGATTATGTGCCAAGTCCTTACCTCAGGTATATTGAAGGTAACAAATGAGTGTTCAGTATTCTATTGAAATTAGATAATTTGAACAAGAGATATTTACAGGTCTGCATGCAGTCAATATGGCAAGTTAGAATGGATTATAAAATTTAGGCTTTATAGCCTAAATTTTATAATCCATTATAACTTGTGTAGTGTACCTAAACCATAGATCCATATTCATGTTTTGTTGATTTGGGTTATATGGTTAAAATAATTGGTTTTTAAGTATTCATGTACAATGAAAGTTAGAACAAAGCTTAAACCAGGAAATTACAAAACCATTAATTCTTTCAAACAAGGTTTTATTGTTACATCCGATTACATCAAAAGTACCCTAGATGGATACTCTTTAATAATGTGGGCAAAACGTTTTCAAAGCACATAAAAATATAAGGCAGATTCATCAGCATTATACATTTGTTTTGAGTTTTCTGCAAATTCATCCACAGACTTTATCGTAGCCTTATAATGACATCCACAGGTTGTTAGTTGGCTTTGGTTGACTCTCATATAGCTATTAATTGTTTAATAGAATTTAAATTTTATATTTTTTTAATACAATCTTGTACTTTAATGTCAGCACTATGCTTTATACTATACACACTATGTACTGAAATTCCATATCTCCACTTCATCTTGTGTAACCATCCTTGCAAATATTATAATAAACTTTAAAAAGTTTGGGCTGCTCAATAAGCATCTCCCCATAAATGTTTACACCTTCATTATGCAGAATCTTATGAATCGAACTTCTCTAATTTCATTTTCAACAATAAACTGAATATAATAAATTAACAGGATTGTTGTTTGGGCCAGCTGCAGTGTAACAGATTTTGGTTCCTTAACAGTGCATCCCTATGACACATCCAAAACATGCCAGACCATGGAAGTTGCTGGACCACAGAGCGAAAGGTTAGAGAGGCATAACTACAATCTTTTTAATGAACAAGGATTACAATTTTGATGCATTTTGTTGCAGTCAATCCCTAGGATTATATGATAAATTATTTATATATATATATATATATATATATATATATATATATATATCTACCTCGCTAATGCGGGAGACAGCGACATAGCAAAATAAATATATATATATATATATATATATATATATATATATGTGTGTGTGTGATTACATCATGGAAGATACAAGAGTGATATAGACTCAAAACAGTATATATATATACACTGTTTTGAGTCTATATCATTCTTGTATCTTCCATGATGTAAGTGGACTTTTGTGTGATTACATCATGGAAGATACAAGAGTGATATAGACTCAAAACAGTATATATATATATATATACTGTTTTGAGTCTATATCATTCTTGTATCTTCCATGATGTAATCACACAAAAGTCCACTTAGGGACTCGCTGTTTTATTTTTCATCATGCTGGTTGGTAAGGATATTCAGTGTATGTATGGATCATGGTGAAGTGCCTGAGGATTAGCAGAATGCATGCATAGTGCAATTATACATAGGCAATGGGGATAAAAGTGAGTGTTCAAATTACGGAGTTATAAGTTTGTTGAGTATTCCTGGGAAATTATATGGGAGGATATTGATTGAGAGGGTGAAGGCATGTACAGATCATCAGATTGGGGAAGAGCAGTATGGTTTCAGAAGTGGTAGAGGATGTGTGGATCAGGTGTTTGCCTTGATGAATGTATGTGAGAAATACTTAGAAAAACAAATGTTTGTAGTATTTATGGATCTGGAGAGGGCATATGATAAGAGTTGACAGAGATGCTCTGTGGAAGGTATTAAGAGTATATGGTATGGGAGGCAAGTTAGAAGCAGTGAAAAGTTTTTATCGAGGATGTAAGGTATGTGTACGAGTGGGAAGAGAGGAAAGTGATTGGTTCTCAGTGAATGTTGGTTTGTGGCATGGGTGTATGATGTCTCCATGGTTGTTTAATTTGTTTATGGATGGGGTTGTTAGGAAGGTGAATGCAAGAGTTTTCGAGAGAGGGGCAAGCATGTAGTCTGTTGTGGATGAGAGGGCTTGGGAAGTGAGTCAGTTGCTGTTTGCTGATAATACAGCACTGCTGGCTGATTCAGGTGATAAACTACAGAAGCTGGTGACTGAGTCTGGTAAAGTGTGTGAAAGAAGAAAGCTGAGACTAAATGTGAAGAGCAAGGTTATTAGGTACAGTAGGGTTAAGGGACAAGTCAATTGGGAGGTAAGTTTGAATGGAGAAAAACTAGAGGAAGTGAAGTGTTTTAGATATATGGGAGAGGATTTGGCAGCGGATGGAACCATGGAAGTTTAAGTGAGTGACAGGGTGGGGGAGGGGGCGAAGGTTCTGGGAGCGTTGGAGAACGTGTGGAAGGCGAGAACATTATCTCGGAAAGCAAAAATGGGTATATTTGAAGGAATAGTGGTTCCAACAATGTTATATGGTTGCGAGGTGTGGGCTATAGATAGGGTTGTGCGGAGGAGGGCGGATACAGTGGAAATGAGATGTTGGAGGACAAAATGTGGTGTGAGGTGGTTTGATCGAGTAAGTAATGAAAAGTTAAGAGAGATGTTTGGTAATAAAAAGAGTGTGGTTAAGAGAGCAGAAGAGGGTGTATTGAAATGGTTTGGCCACATGGACAGAATGAGTGAGGAAAGATTGACAAAGAGGATACATGTGTCAGAGGTGGAGGGAACGAGGAGAAGTGGGAGACCAAATTGGAGGTGGAAGGATGGAGTGAAAAAGATTCTGAGTGATCGAGGCCTAAAGATACAGGAGGGTAAAAGGCATGCAAGGCATAGTGTGAATTGGAACAATGTGGTATACTAGGGTCACATGCTGTCAATGGATTGAACCAGGGTATGTGAAGCGTCTGGGGTGAACCATGGAAAGTTTTGTGGAGCCTAGATGCTCCAAGCCTCGCAACCATATAACATTGTTGGAACCACTATTCCTTCAAACATACCCATTTTTGCTTTCCAAGATAATGTTCTCGACTTCCACACATTCTTCAACGCTCCCAGAACTTTCGCCCCCTCCCCCACCCTATGATTCACTTCCGCTTCTATGGTTCCATCCGTTGCCAAATCCACTCCCAGATATCTAAAACACTTGCACTTCCTCCAGTTTTTCTCCATTTAAACTTACCTCCCAATTGACTTGTCCCTCAACCCTACTGTACCTAATGACCTTGCTCTTATTCACATTTACTCTCAACTTTCTTCTTTCACACACTTACAACTGACTCACTTCCCAAGCTCTCTCATTCACAACAAACTGCATACTTGCCCTTCTTTCCAAAACTCTTGCATTCACCTCCCTAACAACCCCATCCATAAACAAATTAAACAACCATGGAGACATCACACACCCCTGCCACAAACCAACATTCACTGAGAACCAATCACTTTCCTCTCTTCCTACACGTACACATGCCTTACATCCTCGATAAAAACATTTCACTGCTTCTAACAACTTACCTCCCACACCATATATTCTTAATACCTTCCACAGAGCATCTCTATCAACTCTTATCATATGCCTTCTCCAGATCCATAAATGCTACATACAAATCCATTTGTTTTTCTAAGTATTTCTCACATACATTTTTTAAAGCAAACACCTGATCCACACATCCTCTACTACTTCTGAAACCACACTGCTCTTCCCCAATCTGATGCTCTGTACATGCCTTCACCCTCTCAATCAATACCCTCCCATATAATTTACCAGGAATACTCATCAAACTTATGCCTTTGTACAATGGCACTATGCAAGCATTCCGCCAATCCTCAGGCACCTCACCATGAGTCATGCATACATTAAATAACCTTACCAACCAGCCAACAATACAGTCACCCCCTTTTTTAATAAATTCCACTGCAATATCATTCAAACCCGCTGCCTTGCTGGCTTTCATCTTCCGCAAAGCTTTTACTACCTCTTCTCTGTTTACCAAATCATTCTCCCTAACCCTCTCACTTTGCACATCACCTCGACCAGAACACCCTATATCTGCCACTCTATCATCAAATACATTCAACAAACCTTCAAAATACTCACTCCATCTCCTCACGTCACCACTACTTTATCACCTCCCCATTAGCCCCCTTCACTGATGTTCCCATTTGTTTCCTTGTCTTATGCACTTTATTTACCTCCTTCCAAAACATCTTTTAATTCTCCCTAAAATTTAATGATACTCTCCCACCCCAACTCTCATTTGCCCTCTTTTTCGTCTCTTGCACCTTTCTCTTGACCTCCTGCCTCTTTCTTTTATACATCTCCCAGTCATATATATTTTTCACATACATTCATAGGGCATATGGAGAGAATGAGTGAGGAAAGGTTGACAAAGAGGATATATGTGTCAGAGGTGGATGGAACAAGAAGCAGGAGACGAAATGGAGACGGAAGGATAAAGTCAAGAAGATTTTGAGCGATTGGGGCTTGAACGTGCAGGAGGGTGAAAGGCATGTAAAGCATTAGAGTGAATTGAAACGGGTCGAGGTACTGTCAGTGGACTGAACCAGGGCCTGGATAGGGAGTTGTGGTTAAGGTGCATTAGACGACAGCTAGAGACTGTTTGTCTGTTTTCCTGTTGCTACCTTGCTGTCACAGGAGGTGGCAACGCTCTTTCCTGTAGGGCAGGATGGCATCGGGTATGGATGAAGGCAAGCGACTATGAATGTGTATGGGCATGTATGTATATATGAGTAGATGGGTCTTTCTTTCTTTGTTTCCCGGCACTACCTAGCTGACACAGGAAATGGCAATCAAGTATAATAAATAACTACATAAATATATATATATATATATATATATATATATATATATATATATATATATATATATATATATATATATATATATATATTTCATACTATTTGCCATTTCCCACATTAGCGAGGTAGTGTTAAGAACAAAGGACTGAGCCTTTGAGGGAATTTCCTCACTTGGCCCCCTTCTCTGTTCCTTCTTTTAGAAAATTATTATTATTATTATCATCATTATCATTCTTGATCGCTACTTCCTGCATCGGCAACATAGCACCAGGAAACAGACAAAGAATGACCCATCCACTCGTATACACATATATATATATATCCATAAATGCACATACATGTACATATACATTCCTATGAATCCACTGGGAAATGAAACAATAAGTTCCCAAGTGTACTTTCGTGCAATAATCACATCATCAGGGGAGATACAAGAAAGAAATATAACAGTCAGTTGATATATGACAAAGAGATGTAGCTAGGATGCCATTTGGTAAACAAGTGACTACCTGAATGGAGGTCGGGTGCATTTAAGTCTGGCAATATGCATATAATAAATTTATCATTTGGAAATGATACAGCACTGGTGGCTGATTCATGTGAGAAACTGCAGAAGCTGGTGACTAAGTTTGGTAAAGTGTGTGAAAGAAGAAAGTTAAGAGTAAATGTGAATAAGAGCAAGGTTATTAGGTACAGTAGGGTTGAGGGTCAAGTCAATTGGGAGGTAAGTTTGAATGGAGAAAAACTGGAGGAAGTAAAGTGTTTTATATATCTGGGAGTGGATCTGGCAGCGGATGGAACCATGAAAGTGGAAGTGGATCATAGGGTGGGGGAGGGTGCGAAAATCCTGGGAGCCTTGAAGAAAGTGTGGAAGTCGAGAACATTATCTCGGAAAGCAAGAATGGGTATGTTTGAAGGAATAGTGGTTCCAACAATTTTGTATGGTTGCGAGGCGTGGGCTATGGATAGAGTTGTGCGCAGGAGGGTGGATGTGCTGGAAATGAGATGTTTGAGGACAATGTGTGGTGTGAGGTGGTTTGATCGAGTAAGTAACGTAAGGGTAAGAGAGATGTGTGGAAATAAAAAGAGTGTGGTTGAGAGAGCAGAAGAGGGTGTTTTGAAATGGTTTGGGCACATGGAGAGAATGAGTGAGGAAAGATTGACCAAGAGGATATATGTGTCGGAGGTGGAGGGAACGAGGAGAAGTGGGAGACCAAATTGGAGGTGGAAAGATGGAGTGAAAAAGATTTTGTGTGATCGGGGCCTGATCATGTAGGAGGGTGAAAGGAGGGCAAGGAATAGAGTGAACTGGCTCAATGTGGTATACCGGGGTTGACGTGCTGTCAGTGGATTGAATCAGGGCATGTGAAGCGTCTGGGGTAAACCATGGAAAGCTGTGTAGGTATGTATATTTGCGTGTGTGGACGTGTATGTATATACATGTGTATGGACGTGGGTTGGGCCATTTCTTTCGTCTGTTTCCTTGCGCTACCTCGCAAACGCGGGAGACAGCGACAAAGCAAAAAAAAAAAAAAAAAAAATCATTTGGAAAAGAAGGAAAACTGTTTACAAATTTTATCAACAATGAAGCTATCCAATTTGTATAGACCTTCACTAATGTTGTTACAATTCTTTATGTATTTAATAATAGAAGATTCAATGATATTTCTCATGGTACAAGAGTCAGAGTTAATAACTGAGATGGCATTACTCCAGTCAATACAATGATCAAGGCATTTGATTCTTGTCCTGTTTTTATAATAAATTCATGATACGCAGAAAATTTTTGTTGTATCTCCCCTGATTATGTGATTATTACACAAAAGTACTCTTAGGAACTTACCATGTTTCATTTCCCTGTGGACTCATAAGAATATGCTTGATCATGTACTCAATTGTGATCCTTTCCAATATATATATATATATATATATATATATATATATATATATATATATATATATATGTATATTTGCGTGTGTGGACGTATGTATATACATGTGTATGGGGGGGGGTTGGGCCATTTCTTTCGTCTGTTTCCTTGCGCTACCTCGCAAACGCGGGAGACAGCGACAAAGTATTAAAAAAAAAATATATATATATATATATATATATATATATATATATATATATATATATATATATATTTTTTTTCTATACTTTGTCGGTCTCCCGCTTTTGCGAGGTAGCGCAAGGAAACAGACGAAAGAAATGGCCCAACCCCCCCCCCATACACATGTATATACATACGTCCACACACGCAAATATACATACCTACACAGCTTTCCATGGTTTACCCCAGACGCTTCACATGCCTTGATTCAATCCACTGACAGCACGTCAGCCCCGGTATACCACATCGCTCCAATTCACTCTATTCCTTGCCCTCCTTTCACCCTCCTGCATGTTCAGGCCCCGATCACACAAAATCTTTTTCACTCCATCTTTCCACCTCCAATTTGGTCTCCCTCTTCTCCTTGTTCCCTCCACCTCCGACACATATATCCTCTTGGTCAATCTTTCCTCACTCATCCTCTCCATGTGCCCAAACCACTTCAAAACACCCTCTTCTGCTCTCTCAACCACGCTCTTTTTATTTCCACACATCTCTCTTACCCTTACGTTACTCACTCGATCAAACCACCTCACACCACACATTGTCCTCAAACATCTCATTTCCAGCACTTCCATCCTCCTGCGCACAACTCTATCCATAGCCCACGCCTCGCAACCATACAACATTGTTGGAACCACTATTCCTTCAAACATACCCATTTTTGCTTTCCGAGATAATGTTCTCGACTTCCACACATTCTTCAAGGCCCCCAGAATTTTCGCCCCCTCCCCCACCCTATGATCCACTTCCGCTTCCATGGTTCCATCCGCTGCCAGATCCACTCCCAGATATCTAAAACACTTCACTTCCTCCAGTTTTTCTCCATTCAAACTCACCTCCCAATTGACTTGACCCTCAACCCTACTGTACCTAATAACCTTGCTCTTATTCACATTTACTCTTAACTTTCTTCTTCCACACACTTTACCAAACTCAGTCACCAGCTTCTGCAGTTTCTCACATGAATCAGCCACCAGCGCTGTATCATCAGCGAACAACAACTGACTCACTTCCCAAGCTCTCTCATCCCCAACAGACTTCATACTTGCCCCTCTTTCCAAAACTCTTGCATTTACCTCCCTAACAACCCCATCCATAAACAAATTAAACAACCATGGAGACATCACACACCCCTGCCGCAAACCTACATTCACTGAGAACCAATCACTTTCCTCTCTTCCTACACGTACACATGCCTTACATCCTCGATAAAAACTTTTCACTGCTTCTAACAACTTTCCTCCCACACCATATATTCTTAATACCTTCCACAGAGCATCTCTATCAACTCTATCATATGCCTTCTCCAGATCCATAAATGCTACATACAAATCCATTTGCTTTTCTAAGTATTTCTCACATACATTCTTCAAAGCAAACACCTGATCCACACATCCTCTACCACTTCTGAAACCACACTGCTCTTCCCCAATCTGATGCTCTGTACATGCCTTCACCCTCTCAATCAATACCCTCCCATATAATTTACCAGGAATACTCAACAAACTTATACCTCTGTAATTTGAGCACTCACTCTTATCCCCTTTGCCTTTGTACAATGGCACTATGCACGCATTCCGCCAATCCTCAGGCACCTCACCATGAGTCATACATACATTAAATAACCTTACCAACCAGTCAACAATACAGTCACCCCCTTTTTTAATAAATTCCACTGCAATACCATCCAAACCTGCTGCCTTGCCGGCTTTCATCTTCCGCAAAGCTTTCACTACCTCTTCTCTGTTTACCAAATCATTTTCCCTAACCCTCTCACTTTGCACACCACCTCGACCAAAACACCCTATATCTGCCACTTTATCATCAAACACATTCAACAAACCTTCAAAATACTCACTCCATCTCCTTCTCACATCACCACTACTTGTTATCACCTCCCCATTTGCGCCCTTCACTGAAGTTCCCATTTGCTCCCTTGTCTTACGCACTTTATTTACCTCCTTCCAGAACATCTTTTTATTCTCCCTAAAATTTAATGATACTCTCTCACCCCAACTCTCATTTGCCCTTTTTTTCACCTCTTGCACCTTTCTCTTGACCTCCTGTCTCTTTTATACATCTCCCACTCAATTGCATTTTTTCCCTGCAAAAATCGTCCAAATGCCTCTCTCTTCTCTTTCACTAATACTCTTACTTCTTCATCCCACCACTCACTACCCTTTCTAATCAACCCACCTCCCACTCTTCTCATGCCACAAGCATCTTTTGCGCAATCCATCACTGATATCCTAAATACATCCCATTCCTCCCCCACTCCCCTTGCTTCCATTGTTCTCACCTTTTTCCATTCTGTACTCAGTCTCTCCTGGTACTTCCTCACACAGGTCTCCTTCTCAAGCTCACTTACTCTCACCACCCTCTTCACCCCAACATTCACTCTTCTTTTCTGAAAACCCATACAAATCTTCACCTTAGCCTCCACAAGATAATGATCAGACATCCCTCCAGTTGCACCTCTCAGCACATTAACATCCAAAAGTCTCTCTTTCGCACGCCTGTCAATTAACACGTAATCCAATAACGCTCTCTGGCCATCTCTCCTACTTACATAAGTATACTTATGTATATCTCGCTTTTTAAACCAGGTATTCCCAATCATCAGTCCTTTTTCAGCACATAAATCTACAAGCTCTTCACCATTTCCATTTACAACACTGAACACCCCATGTATACCAATTATTCCCTCAACTGCCACATTACTCACCTTTGCATTCAAATCACCCATCACTATAACCCGGTCTCGTGCATCAAAACCACTAACACACTCATTCAGCTGCTCCCAAAACACTTGCCTCTCTTGATCTTTCTTCTCATGCCCATATATATATATATATGTGTGTGTGTGTGTGTGTGGGCATATACTTGCTTTTATCCATTTCCAGTGCCACCCCGCCCCACAGAAAACAGCATTGCCACCCCCCTGCATCAACAAAGTAGCGCCAGGAAAAGACAAAAAAGGCCACATTTGTTCACACTCAGTCTGTTGCTGTCATGTAATACACTGAAACCACAGCTCTCTATCCACAACCAGGCCTCACAGACCTTTCCATGGTTTACCCCGACATTTCACATGCCCTAAGTTCTACCCCATATGTTTCACATGCCCCAAGTCCAGTCCATTGACAGCAGGTGGACCCTGGTATACTACGTCATTCCAATTTATCCCGCATGTTAAGGTTCTGATCTCTCAAAATCTGTTACACTCCATCCTCCAGTGTCCAGTTTTGTCTACCCCTTTTCTTTGTTCCCTCTACTTCTAACACATACATCCTCTTTCTTAACATCTCACTCATTGTCTTATGTCCAGATCATTTCAACACACCTTCTTCAGCTCTCTTAACCGTTTATTATCTCTCCTCATACTCTTTTATTACTTACTCAATCAAACCATTTCACCACATACTATTCTCAAAATTTCCAAACGTACCCATTTTTGCCTTTCAAGACAGCCTCTCTTTCCACACCTTTAATGCTCCCAGAACCTTCACTCCCTCATACATCCTATGACCCACTTCCCCTTCCATGGTTCCATTCGCCACCATATAAATGTGTGTATTCTCTCTGATCTTCATCTGTGTAATCTTCTTCATTCGATTCTTCATCATCTAGCTCAACATATACTGCTCCAAGGGAATCTTCTAAGATCATCAGCATTTCATGGCAAGTCAGTAATCTGTAAGAAGAAAAAGCATCATTATATTCATATCTCAGTTGATCATAAGCAGTAATAAATATTGAATTCCCATTTTTGCCTTTCAAGACAACAGCCTCTCTTTCCACACCTTTAATGCTCCCAGAACCTTCACTCCCTCATACATCCTATGACCCACTTCCCCTTCCATGGTTCCATTCGCCACCATATAAATGTGTGTATTCTCTCTGATCTTCATCTGTGTAATCTTCTTCATTCGATTCTTCATCATCTAGCTCAACATATACTGCTCCAAGGGAATCTTCTAAGATCATCAGCATTTCATGGCAAGTCAGTAATCTGTAAGAAGAAAAAGCATCATTATATTCATATCTCAGTTGATCATAAGCAGTAATAAATATTGAATTCCTACTTGTTTTACTTAAAGCTTATCATCATTATTATCAGAGTAGAATAACATACACCATCAGTTGCAAAGGAGGAAAGAAAATAAGAATTTTTACTACAAATATCCCTTTATTAGCCTACAAGACACGCATAAAAGATGAAAAGTGCAATAGTCGTATGAAAATATTTCCCTGTGTGTCATAGAAGGCGACTAAAAGGGAAGGGAGCAGGGGGCTGGAAATCCTCCCCTCTCATTTTTTTTTCTAATTTTCCAAAAGAAGGAACAGAAGGAGACCAGGTGAGGCTATTCCCTCAAAGGCCCAGTCCTCTGTTCTTAAAGCTACCTTGCTAAAATGGGAAATGGTGAATAGTATGAAAGAAAGAAAGAAAAGCATTTATGTAAATTACAATCTTGAGCCCCATAATTCATAACTAGAAATTGTCCATACTACAGTATTTGTTGCTGTAAATTACCTTTTATTTGAAGCCATTACAATGTAGCATTCTAGCAGTAGCTCCACTTCTTTTCAAAACCAACTGAAATAACAATAGAGACTGAATGTGTTGCATTGACATGTTATGCGAGGCTGAAACAAGTTAAAGTTATTGTTAATTAAAAAGCTTAATTATTGAATTTAATGGTTGTAAAGCAATGTTTGGACTTCAAAATCTTAGAAGATTATAACGAAAGTTTGAGAGGACAAAAATTTGACAAAAATGCAGGGTGTTTTTCTTGACTAAAAACAGTTTAAAAAAACTGGATTTTTTTGGAAGGGGTTGCTAGCCATTACCCACATTAGCAAGCTAATGCTGAAAATGATGAAGAAAGGCCTCATTTTCTTGCATCCAATCTTTGGCTGTCATGAAACCACAGCCCCTTATCCACAACCAGTCCCCAAAAGTCCTTTCTATGGTTTCCACTGGCTTCTTCAATATGACCTGTTTCACTTCACTGACAGTAAATACCACATCACTCCATATGATGTGCATTCCTTTCACCCCCCTGCATGTTCAGGCCCCAAACACCCAAAATCTTTTTCTCTCCATTCTTCCATCTTCAACTTGGTCTCCACTTTTTCCTTATCCCTTCCATCTCTGACACACACACACACACACACACATATATATATATATATATATATATATATATATATATATATATATATATATATATATATATATATCCTCTTTGCCAACCTCTACTCATTCTCATCATATGTCTAAACCATATCAGCACATCATCTTCATCTCTCTCAACCAAACCCATCTTCTTGCTCATACCATTTTAAACCACATGTAGTCCTCAACACTTAATTTCAAACATATCTACCCTTCTTCACACATTCTCATCTATAGCTGTCGCTGTCTCCCGCGTTAGAGAGGTAGTGCAAGGAAACAGATGAAAGAATGGCCCAACCCACCCATCTATAGCCCACGCCTTGCAACCATATAACATTGTTGGAACCACTATTCCTTCAAACATACTCATTTTTGCTTTCCGAGGTAATGTTCTCGACTTCCACACATTCTCCAATGCTCCAATACCCATTTTTGCCATCCATGAAAACAACCTCTCTTTCTACACATTCCTCAGTGCTCCCAAAACCTCTTCTGACTCCACCCACACTATGACTCGCTTCTGCTTTCATGTGCTGCCATGTCCATTCCCTGATATCTAAAACAATTCACTTTTGAATCTTCTCCATTGAAACTCATTCCCCCATCTAACATGTCCCTCAGCATTTGTACACCTCTCAATTTTCTCCTTTCACACACTCTCCCAAACTAACAAACCATCTTCTATAGTTTCTCACTCAAATTTGCTAGCAGTGCTGTTTCATCAGCAAACAAATGGCTCGCTTCCCAAGCCCCATTACCCCTGTAGACTGCATACCCACCCCTTTCTCTGCAACTTTTGCATTTACCAAGCTTACCACCCCTTCCATAAACAAATTTAACAATCATAGGGACATTACACATGCTTGCCTCAGACCAAACTTCACCTTTCATCTCTAACTTACATGCACAAACACCTTACACTTTTGATAGAAACAAGTTCTAATAACTTTCTTCTTACACCATATACATGTACGGCATCTCTATCAACTCTTATCATATGCTTCCTCCAGATACGTACAACTTACAAACATATCCTTCTGATTATCTTTAGTATTTCTCATAAATATTCTTTAAAGCAAACGCCTGATCCACACATCCTTTGCCACTCCTGAAACCACACTCTTCCTCCTCAATCAAATGCTTTGTACATACCTTCACCCCCTCAATCACCACTCTCCCATACAACTTACCAAGTACACTCAATAAACTCATAAATCTCAGGTATGAACACTTACCTTTGTTTCCTTTACCTTTATGCAGCACCACTATACATGCATTCCACCGATCCTCAGGCACCTGGAATGTGGCATATAATACCTAAAAATAACTTATAATAAAGACAACAAACAACTATAAATGGCAAATAATTATGAATATCAATTTATCTATCTATAGATTTCTCAGGCATGTTCCCTCCTGCAACTCCCATCAAGGTGTTAGCCACAGTAAACGTGTCTCCACTTATCCTCATCCTTACATGTCTCCCTCGTATCTACTATTCAACATATACTTCTAGCATTTCCCTCCCTCCAGTAGTACTCTTCCACTCTATTTCCCCATGTCACAAGTGGTCCTACTCTTACACTAACCCATTTAACTGTGCTATCAAGTAATCTACTTTTAAACTCCCCATTTTGTATTCCTTCCATATGCCAAAAAAAATTCAAAAGTATACTGTATCACCCACTCCAGCTCTCCACAATTCATTCCCTTTGCATTCCCTACCATATCATTCCATTTAGTCATACCACATGCTCCTTGCAAACAGATTATTTTCACAGCTTGAACTCTTGACCTCTGCGACTCATTCCATTTCCATGTTTTGGCTGCATAGGTCAGGGTTGGGAGGACTGTTCTGTCCCTTAATCCTTTCTGCTCTTCCCTTCATTATTCTATTAAGGGACCAAATGACTTCTACATTGTACTGCTCTTTTCCATATCTCCAGACCCAACCAAGATAGCCCCTAAATTCATTAATTCTCTCCCCCTATATCTATAAAACACTTCAGTACACTTTTTTTCTTTCACTCTATACGAATTTGCAAAATCTATACCTGCTCTCTGTTTCCTTTCAGATACCAATGATTTACTTTTATTTGCATTTACAATGCCTGCCCAGCCACAACAAGAGCCAGGCTCCATCTGCCATACATATACATATATTCATTTATTTTATTTATTATACTTAATCGCTGTTTCCTTCTTCAGTGGGGTGGTGGCAGGAAACAGACGAAGACTGACTCATCCACTCATATACACATATATGTACATAAACGCACATACATGCACATATGCATACATATACATATCAACGTATACATACATATAAATACACAGACATACATATATACAGAAGTACATTTTCATACTTGCTTGCCTTTATCCGTTCCTGTTGCTACCCTGCCTCACAGGAAATAGCATTGATACCCCCCACTTCAGCAAGGTAGCACCAGGAGAACAGACACTAAAGGCCATATTTGTTCACTACTCAGTCTCTAGCTGTAGTGTGTAATGCACCAAAACCACATACAGGCCCCAAACACCTTTTCGTGGTTCACCCGAGACACTTTACATGCCCTGGTTCAGTCCATTGACAGCATGTCAACCCTAGTATACCACATCGTTCCAATTCACTCTATTCCTTGCACGCGTCTCACCCTCCTGTATGTTCAGACCCCACTCACTCAAAAATTTTTCACTCCATCCTTCCAACTCCAATTTGGTCTCCCACTTCTTCATCCCTCCACCTCTGACACATATATCCTCTTTTTAAATCTTTCCTCACTCATTCTCTCCATATGTCCAAACCATTTCAACACACCCTCTTCTGCTCTCTAAACCATACTCTTTTATTTCCACACGTCTCTCTTACCCTTACATTACTTACTCGATCAAACCACCTCACACCACATACTGTCCTCAAACATTTCATTTCCAACACATCCACCCTCCCCCATACAACTCTATCTATAGTCCATGCCTCGCAACCACATAACATTGTTGGAACTACTACTACTAATGTTCTCTCCTTTCACACATTCTTCATTGCTCCCAGAGCCTTCGCCCCCTCTCCCACCCTGTGACTCACTTTCAGTTCCATGGTTCCATCTGCTGCTAGTCCACTCCCAGATATCTGAAACTTCCTCCAAATTTTCTCCATTCAAACTAACCTCCCAATTAACTTGTCCCTCAACCCTACTGAAACCTAATAACCTTGGTCTTATTCACATTTACTCTCAACCTCACACACTTTTCCAAACTCGGTCACTAACCTTTGCAGCTTCTCACACAAATCAGCCACCAGAGCTGTATCATCGGCGAACAACAACTGACTCGCATCCCAGGCCCTCTCATCCACATCAGACTGCATACTTGCCCCTCTCTCCAAAACTCGCATTTACCTCCCTAACCACCCCATCCAAAAACAAATTAAACAACCATGGGGACATTCATTCCCATCGCCACCCCGCCACACATGAAATGACACCCCCTCCTACCCGCACGCGGGCGAGGTAGCATTAGGAAAAGACAACAAAGGCCATATTCGTTCACACTCAGTCTCTAGCTGTCATGTATAATGCACTGAAACCACAGCTCCCTTTCCACATCCAGGCCCCACAAAACTTCCCATGGTTTACCCCAGACGCTTCACATGCCCTGGTTCAATCCATTGACAGCATGTCAACCTTGGTATACCACATCATTCCAATTCACTCTATTCCTTGCATGCCTGTCACCCTCCTGCATGTTCAGGCCCCGATCGCTCAAAATATTTTTCACTCCATCCTTCCACCTCCAATTTGGTCTCCCAGTTCTCCTCGTTCCCTAGACCTCTGACACATATATCCTCTTTGTCAATCTTTCCTCACTCATCCTCTCCATGTGACCAAACCATTTCAACACACCCTCTTCTGCTCTCTCAACCACACTCTTTTTATTACGATACATCTCTCTTACCTTTTTATTACTTACTCGATCAAACCACCTCACACCACATATTGTCCTCAAACATCTCATTTCCAATACAACCACCCTCCTCTGCACAACCCTATCTATAGCCCATGCCTCGCAACCATACGACATTGTTGGAACCACTATTCCTTCAAACATACCCATTTTTGCTTTCCAAGATAATGTTCTCGCTTCCACACATTCTTTAACGCTCCTAGAAGCTTCGCCCCCTCCCCCACCCTGTGATCACTTCCACTTTCATGGTTCCATCTGCTGCCAAATCCACTCCTAGATACCTAAAACACTTCACTTCCTCCAGTTTTTCTCCATTCAAACTTACCTCCCAACTGACTTGTCCCTCAACCCTACTGTACTTAATAACCTTGCTCTTATTCACATTTACTCTCAGTTTTCTTCTTTCACAAACTTTACCAAACTCAGTCACCAGTTTCTGCAGTTTCTCACTCGAATCAGCCACCAGCGCTGTATCATTAGTGAACAACAACTGACTCGCTTCTTAGGCTCTCTCATCCACAAGACTGCATACTTACCCCTCTTTCCAACACTCTTGCATTCACCTCCCTAACAACCCCATCCATAAACAAATTAAACAACCATGGAGACATCACGTACCCCTGCCGCAAACCGACGTTCAATGGGAACCAATTACTTTCCTCTCTTCCTACTCGTACACAGGCCTTACATCCTTGATAAAAACTTTTTCACTGCTTCTAGCAACTTACCTCCCACACCATATACTCTTAATACCTTCTCCAAAGCCTCTCTGTCAACTCTATCATATGCCTTCTCCAGATCCATTAAAGCTACATACAAATCCACTTATTTTTCAAAGTATTTCTCACATACATTAAGCAAACACCTGAGCCACACATCCTCTACCACTTCTGAAACCACACTGCTCTTCCCCAACCTGATCTTCTGTACATGCCTTCACCCTCCTCGAAGGCTCAGATTGGGGTGTCTAAATGTGTGTGGTTGTAACCAAGATGAGAAAAAAGAAGGTAAGTAGTATGTTTGCGGAAAGGATCATGGATGTTTTGGATCTGAGTGAAACAAAGCTCAAAGGTAAATAGGAAGAGTGGTTTGGGAATGTCTTGGGGGTAAAGTCAGGGGTTGGTGAGAAGACAAGAGCAAAGGAAGGAGTAGCACTACTCCTGCGGCAGGAGTTGTGGTAGTATGTAAAAGAGTGTAAAAAAGTAAATGCTAGATTGATATGGGTAAAACTGAAAGTGGATGGAGAGAGATGGGTGATTATTGGTGCTTATGCACCTGGTCATGAGAAGAAAGATCACTAAAGGCAAAAGTCTTGGGAGCAGCTAAGTGAGTGTGTTAGCAGCTTTGATGCACGAGACTGGTTTATAGTGATGGGTGATTTAAATGCAAAGGTGAGTAATGTGGCAGCTGAGGGAATAATTGGTGTACATGGGGTGTTCAGTGTTGTAAATGGAAATGGTGACGAGCCTATATATTAGTGTGCTGAAAAAGGACTGGTGATTGGGAATACATGGTTTAAAAAGAGAGATATACATAGGTATACATATGTAAGTAGGAGAGATGGCCAGAGAGCGTTATTGGATTACATGTTAATTGATAGGCGTGTGAAAGAGAGACTTTTGGATGTTAATGTGCCGAGAGAGGCAACTGGAGGGATGTCTGATCATTATCTTGTGGAGGCGAAGTTGAAGATTTGTAGAGGTTTTCAGAAAAGAAGAGAAAGGTGAGAGTAAGTGAGCTAGGAAAGGAGACATCTGATCTACTCATCCTCTACCACTTCTGAAACCACACTGCTCCTCCCCAATCTGATGCTCTGTACATGTCTTCACCCTCTCATAATCAACATCCTCCCATATAATTTACCAGGTATGCTCAACAAACTTATGCCATAGTTTTGATCATTCACCTTTATCCTCTCTGCTTTTACACATTGGCACTATACATGCATTCCTCAGATACTTCACCATGATCCATACACATATTGATTATCCTTATCAACCAATCAATAACACAGTCACCACCTTTCTTAATAAATTCAACTGCAATACCATCCATTCCCACCTCATTGCCGGATCTCTTCTTCCACAAGGCTTTCACTGCCTCCTCTCTCTTCACCAAACAACTTTCCATTACTCTCTCACTTTGCATACCACCCTACATCTACCACTTTATCATTATACACATTTAACAATCCTTCAAAATACTCACTATATCACTACCTATTACCACTTCCTCTTTTGCCCCTTCACTGATGTCCCCATTTGTTCTTTCGTACATTACAGATACTCCCTGACTTACGACCTATGTGATTACGTACACAGGACCTGAAAAATTATGAAGTTTTTTCATACATATTCGCCATTTCCCACGTTAGTGAGGTAGCATTAAGACTCCCAGCATTGTGTCCATCACAGCATCTCTCTCAGCTACCATTCTGTAAGCATACATTATTCAAGGGAAGCTAACGAATTTTCGTGCAGAATTAAACCATTTTTGTATTAAACCCCAAAGAAGATGACAAGCAGGAGGAAAAACCCATCACATAATGATAGATCTGGCAAGAAGATGAGAAAGATGCTTGATTTGGAATTGAAAATGAAGGTAGTCAACCAATATGGAGGGAAAAAAAAATTAATGATTACACGTGATTTACAGTTGTCCCGTTCGATGGTCTCCACAATCTTTAAAGTACAAAGAAAAAATGCATGAAGCAGTGAAAGGTTTGGCAAGTATGAAGTCTACAATAATAACAAAGCAACAACAAGCGCTCATCCACGAGATGGAAAAGTTGTTGATGCTGTGGATGGAAGATCAAATTAAACATGTACCACTAAGCTTACTTAAAGTCTTTTTGAGAGTTTGCAGGAGCGAACAGGAGAGGATTACATCAGGAACTTCACAGGAAGTCATGATGTGTTCAACAGGTTTAAAAGAAGATAGATAGCTTGCACAATGTTCGAGTCACAGGTGACGCAGCAAGTGCTGACGAAGGAGCTGCAGCAAAGTTCACTGAAAGTTTGGATGAGTCAATCTGTGAACTAAAGAATCTTGAATAAACAAAAGGTAAAAAGAAGCAACAATCATATAATAAAACTGGTAAATAAAAGATGATAATTATGATAGAAATTGAGTAGGATAAAAGAATACTGTACAGGTATACGAATTCTATATGCAGTGTTGACATTTGTCTGACTTACGACCATTTTGAAATACAACCAGTTGGTCAGAATGGAACTGGGACATATGTCAAAGAGCATCTATATTTACCTCCTTCCAAAATATCATTTTATTTCCCCTAAAGTTTAATGATACTTTCTTACCCCAACTCTCGTTTGCCTTTTTTTTTTCTTTGAATCCCTGCACCTTCCTCTTGACCATGCTGCTTTCTTTTATACATCTCCCAATCATTTGCATTTCTCCCTTGTAAGAACCACCCAAAAGCCTCTCTTTTCTCTTTCACTAACAACTTTACTTCATCCCACCTCTCACTACCTTTTCTTATCTGTCCACCTTCCACATTTTGCATGCCACATGCATCTCTTGCACATGCCATCATGACTTCCGAAATACCTCCCATTCCTCACCCACTCCCCTCACTTCATTAGTTCTCATCTTTTGCCATTCTACATTCAATCTTTGCTGGTATTTCTTCACATAAGTCTCATTTCCAAGTTTACTTACTCTCACAATTCGCTTCTCCCCGATATTATCTCCTCTTTTTTGAAGACCTCTGCAAGTCTTCACCTTCATCTCCATAAGTTAGTGATCAGACATCCCACCAGCTATCCCTCTCAGCACATTTACATTCAATTGTCTCTCTTACATGTCTATCAATACATAATCAGATAATGCCTGCTGACCAAGAGGTCAAGAGAAAGAGGAAGGCGCATGACTGTGAAAAAGAGGGCAAATGAGAGTTAGGGTGAGAGAGTATCATTAAATTCTAAGAAGAGTAAAAGATGTTCTGAAAGGAGGTAAATAGCATGCATAAGACGAGAGCAAATGGGTACATCAGTGAAGGGGACAAATGGGGAGGTAATAACAAGTAGTGGTGAAGTGAGAAGGAAATGGAGTGAGTATTTTGCAGGTTTGTTGAATGAGTTTGATAGAGTGGCAGATATAGGATGTTTTGGTCGGGGTGGTGTGAGAGGGGTCAAGGAGAATGGTTTGGTAAAAAGAAAGGAGTTAGTGAAAGCTTTGCAGATGAAAGGCAGCAGGTTTGGATGGAATTCCAGTGGAATTTATTAGAATGGGGTGACTGTGTTGTTGATTGGTTGGTAAGGATATTCAATGTGTGTATGGATCATGGTGAAGTGCCTGAGGATTGGCGGAATGCATGCATAGTGCCATTGTACAAAGACAAAGGGGATAAAGGTGAGTGTTCAAATTACAGAGGCATAAGTTTGTTGAGTATTCCTGAGAAATTATATGGGAGGGTATTCATTGAGAAAGTAAAAAAAATGTACAGTGCATCAGATTGGGGAAGAGCAGTGTGGTTTCAGAAGTGGTAGAGGATGTGTGGATCAGGTGTTTGCTTTGAAGAATGTTTGTGAGACATACCTAGAAAAACAGTTAGATTTGTATGCAGCATTTATGGATCTGGAGAAGGCATATGATAGGGTTGATAGAGATGCTTTGTGGAAGGTTTTAAGAGTATATGGTGTGGGAGGTAAGTTGCTAGAAGCAGTGAAAAGTTTTTACCAAGGATGTAAGGCATGTGTAGGAGAGGAAGAAAGGAAAGTGATTGGTTCCTAATGAATGTCAGTTTGCAGCAAGGATGCATGATGTCCCCCATGGTTGTTTAATTTGTTTATGGATGGGGTTGTTAGGGAGGTGAATGCAAGAATTCTCAAGAGAGGGGCAAGTATGTACTCTGTTGTGGATGAGAGGGCCTTGGAAGTGAGTCAATTGTTGTTCATTGATGATACAGCGCTGGTGGCTGATTCGGATGAGAAACTGCAGAAGCTGGTGACTGACTTTGGTAAAGTGTATGAATGAAGAAAGTTGAGAGTAAATGTGAATAAAAGCAAAGTTATTAGGCTTAGTAGGATTGAGGGACAAGTTAGTTGGAGGGTAAGTGTGAATGGAGAAAAACTGGAGGAAGTGAGGTGTTTCAGATAGCTGGGAGTGGAATTAGCAGCTGATGGAACCTTGGAAGCGGAAGTGAGCCACAGGGTGGGGGAGGGGGCGAAGGTTCTGGAAGCACTGAAGAATGTGTGGAAGGCAAGAACATTATCTCAGAAAGCAAGAATGGGTATGTTTGAAGGAATATTGGTTCCAATAATGTTATATGGTTGCAAGGCATGGGTCATAGACAGGGTTGTACGGAGGAGGGTGGATGTGTTGGAAATGAAATATTTGAGGTCAATATGTTGTGTGAGGTGGTTTGATTGTGTAAGTAATGAAAGGGTAACAGAGATGAGTCGTAATAAAAAGAGTGTGATGGAGAGAGCAGAAGAGGGTGTACTGAAATGGTTTGGTCACGTGGAGAGAATGAGTGAGGAAATATTGACAGAGGATATGTGTCAGAGGTGGAGGGAACGAGAAGTGGGAGACCAAATTGGAGGCGGAAGGATGGAGTGAAAAAGATCTAAAGCGATCAGGGCCTGAACATACAGGAGGGTGAAAGGCATGCAAGGAATAAAGAGAACTGGAACAATGTGGTGTACTGGGGGCAATGTGCTTAATGTGCAGTCAATGAACTGAACCAGGGCATGTGAAGCATCTGGGATAAACCATGGAAAGGTCTGTGGGGCTTGGATGTGGAAAGGAAGCTGTGGTTTCAGTAAATTACACATGACAACTGGAGGCTGAGTGTGAACGAATGTGGCCTTTTTGTCTTTTCTCTGGTGCTACCTCACTAAAGGGGGGATGCTGTTTCCTGTGTGACAGGGTAGTGATGGGAATGGAGGAAGGCAGCAAGGATGAATATGTTATTATACTTTGACGCTGTCTCCTGCATTAGCAAGATAAGGCAAGAAAACAGACGAAAGAATGGCCCAACCCACCCACATACACATGTATATACATACACGTCCACACATGCACATATACATACCTATACATTTCAACGTATACATATATATACATACACAGACATATACATATATACACATGTACATAATTCATACTTGCTGCCTTTATTCATTGTTGTCAACCATCCCACCACACATGAAATGACACCCCCTCATGTGCGCGAGGTAGCGCCAGGAAAAGACAACAAAGACCACATTCATTCTCACTCAGACTCTAGCTGTCATGTATAATGCACTGAAACCACAGCTCCCTTTCCACATCCAGGCCCCACAAAACTTTCCATGGTTTACCCCAGACGCTTCACATGCCCTTGCTCAATTCATTGACAGCACGTCGACCCTGGTATACCACATCATTCCAATTCACTCTATTCCTTGCATGCCTTTCACCCTCCTGCATGTTCAGGCTCCGATCGCTCAAATTCTTTTTCACTCCATCCTTCCACCTCCAATTTGGTCTCCCAGTTCTCCTCGTTCCCTAGACCTCTGACACATATACCCTCTTTGTCAATCTTTCCTCACTCATCCTCTCCATTTGACCAAAACATTTCAATACACCCTCTTCTGCTCTCTCAACCACACTCTTTTCATTACCATACATCTCTCTTACCTTTTTATTACTTACTCGATCAAACCACCTCACACCACATATTGTCCTCAAACATCTCATTTCCAATACACCCACCCTCAGCCGCACAACCCTATCTATAGCTTATGCCTTGCAACCATATAACATTGTTGGAACCACTATTCCTTCAAACATACCCATTTTTGCTTTCCAAGATAATGTTCTCGCTTCCACACATTCTTTACCGCTCCCAGAACCTTCGCCCCCTCCCCCACCCTGTGATCACTTCCACTTTCATGGTTCCATCTGCTGCCAAATCCACTCCTAGATACCTAAAACACTTCACTTCCTCCAGTTTTTCTCCATTCAAACTTACCTCCCAATTGACTTGTCCCTCAACCCTTCTGTACTTAATAACCTTGCTCTTATTCACATTTACTCTCAGCTTTCTTCTTTTGCAAACTTTACCAAACTCAGTCACAGGTTTCTGCAGTTTCTCACCCGAATCAGCCACCAGCGCTGTATCATCAGTGAACAACAAATGACTCGCTTCTTAAGCCCTCTCATCCACAAGACTGCATGCTTGCCCCTTTCTCCAAAACTCTTGTATTCATCTCCCTAACAACCTCAACCATAAACAAATTAAAATAACATGGAGACATCACGTACCCCTGCCGCAAACCGACGTTCACTGGGAACCAATTACTTTCCTCTCTTCCTACTCGTACACATGCCTTACATCCTCGATATAAACTTTTCACTGCTTCTAGCAACTTACCTCCCACACCATATACTCTTAACACCTTCTCCAAAGCCTTCTCCAAAGATCATATGCCTTCTCCAGATCCATAAATGCTACATACAAATCCACTTATTTTTCAAAGTATTTCTCACATACATTCTTCAAAGCAAACACCTGAGCCACACATCCTCTACCACTTCTGAAACCACACTGCTCTTCCCCAACCTGATCTTCTGTACATGCCTTCACCCTCCTCGAAGGCTCAGACTTCGGTGTCTAAATGTGTGTGGATGTAACCAAGATGACAAAAAGGGAGATATGTAGTATGTTTGCGGAAAAGATCATGGATGTTTTGGATCTGAGTGAAACAAAGCTCAAAGGTAAATAGGAAGAGTGGTTTGGGAATGTCTTGGGGGTAAAGTAAGGGGTTGGTGAGAGGACAAGAGCAAAGGAAGGAGTAGCACTACTCCTGCAGCAGGAGTTGTGGTAGTATGTAATAAAGTGTAAGAAAGTAAACACTAGATTAATAAGGGTAAAACTGAAAGTGGATGGAGAGAGATAGGTGATTATTGGTGCTTATGCACCTGATCATGAGAAGAAAGATCACGAGAGGCAAATGTCTTGGAAGCAGCTAAGTGAGTGTGTTAGCAGCTTTGATGCACGAGACTGGTTTACAGTGATGGGTGATTTGAATGCAAAGATGAGTAATGTGGCAGCTGAGGGAATAATTGGTGTACATTGGGTGTTCAGTGTTGTAAATGGAAATGGTGACGAGCCTATAGATTTGTGTGCTGAAAAAGGACTGGTGATTGGGAATACATGGTTTAAAAAGAGATATACAAAAGTATACGTATGTAAGTAGGAGAGATGGCCAGAGAGCGTTATTGGATTATGTGTTAATTGATAGGCGCGTGAAAGAGAGACTTTTGGATGTTAATGTGCCGAGAGGGGCAACTGGAGGGATGTTTGATCATTATCTTGTGGAGGTGAAGTTGAAGATTTGTAGAGGTTTTCAGAAAAGAAGAGAAAGGTGAGAGTAAGTGAGCTAGGAAAGGAGACATCTGATCTACTCATCCTCTACCACTTCTGAAACCACACTGCTCCTCCCCAATCTGATGCTCTGTACATGTCTTCACCCTCTCATAATCAACATCCTCCCATATAATTTACCAGGTATGCTCAACAAACTTATGCCATAGTTTTGATCATTCACCTTTATCCCCTCTGCCTTTACACAGTGGTACTATACATGCATTCCTCCATTCCTCAGAAACTTAACCATGATCCATACATATTTTGATTATCCTTACCAATCAATCAATAACACAGTCACCACCTTTCTTAATAAATTCAACTGCAATACCATCCATTCCCACCTCATTGCCGGATCTCTTCTTCCACAAGGCTTTCATTGCCTCCTCTCTCTTCACCAAACAACTTTCCATGACTCTCTTCACTTTGCATACCACCCTACATCTACCACTTCATCATTATACACATTTAACAATCCTTCAAAATACTCACTATATCAGTACCTATTAGCACTTCCTCTTTTGCCCCTTCACTGATGTCCCCATTTGTTCTTTTGTACATTACAGATACTCCCTGACTTATGACCTGAAAAATTATAAAGTTTTTTCATACATATTCGCCATTTCCCATGTTAGTGAAGTAGCATTAAGACAATCCCAGCATTGTGTCCATCACAGCATCTCTCTCAGCTACCATTCTGTAAGCAAACATTATTCAAGGGAAGCTAACAAATTTTTGTGCAGAATTAAACCATTTTTGTATTAAACCCCAAAGAAGATGACGAACAAAAGGAAAAACCCATCACATAATGATAGATCTGGCAAGAAGATGAGAAAGATGCTCGATTTGAAATTGAAAATGAAGGTAGTCAACCAATATGGAGGAAAAAAAAATTAATGATTACACGTGATTTACAGTTGTCCCGTTCGATGGTCTCCACAATCTTAAAGGACAAAGAAAAAATGCATGAAGCAGTGAAAGGTTTGATGAGTATGAAGTCTACAATAATAACAAAGCAACAACAAGCGCTCATCCACGAGATGGAAAAGTTGTTGATGCTGTGGATGGAAGATCAAATTAACAACATGTACCACTAAGTTTACTTAAAGTCTTTTTGAGACTTTGCAGGAGTGAACAGGAGAGGATTACATCAGGAACTTCACAGGAAGTCATGATGTGTTCAACAGGTTTAAAAGAAGATAGATAGCTTGCACAATGTTCGAGTCACAGGTGACGCAGCAAGTGCTGACGAAGGAGCTGCAGCAAAGTTCACTGAAAGTTTGGATGAGTCAATCTGTGAACTAAAGAATCTTAAATAAATAAAAGGTAAAAAGAAACAACAATCATATAATAAAACTGGTAAATAAAAGACAAATAATTATGATAGAAACCGAGTAGGATAAAAGAATACTGTACAGGTATACGAATTCTATACGCCGTGTTGACATTTGTCTGGCTTACGTCCATTTTGAAATACAACCAGTTGGTCAGAACGGAACTGGGACATATGTCAAAGAGCATATATATTTATCTCCTTCCAAAATATTTTATTTCCCCTAATCTTTAATGATACTTTCTTACCCCAACTCTCGTTTGCCTTTTTTTTCTTTGAATCCCTGCACCTTCCTCTTGACTCATGCTGCTTTCTTTTATACATCTCACAATCATTTGCATTTCCCTCTTGTAAGTACCACCCAAAAGCCTCTCTTTTCTCTTTCACTAACAACTTTACTTCATCTCACCTCTCACTACCTTTTCTAATCTGTCCACCCTCCACATTTTGCATGCCACAAGCATCTCTTGTACATGCCATCATGGCTTCCTAAATACCTCCCATTCCTCACCCACTCCCCTCACTTCATTAGTTCTCACCTTTTGCCATTCTACATTCAATCTTTGCTGGTATTTCTTCACATAAGTCTCATTTCCAAGTTCACTTACTCTCACAATTCGCTTCTCCCCGATATTATCTCCTCTTTTTTGAAGACCTCTGCAAGTCTTCACCTTCATCTCCATAAGTTAGTGATCAGACATCCCACCAGCTATCCCTCTCAGCACATTTACATTCAAATGTCTCTCTTACATGTCTATCAATACGTAATCAGATAATGCCTGCTGACCAAGAGGTCAAGAGAAAGAGGAAGGCGCAAGAGGTGAAAAAGCGGGCAAATGAGAGTTAGGTGATAGAGTATCATTAAATTCTAAGAGAGTAAAAGATGTTCTGAAAGGAGGTAAATAGCATGCATAAGCACGAGAGCAAATGGGTACATCAGTGAAGGGGACAAATGGGGAGGTAATAACAAGTAGTGAAGTGAGAAGGAAATGGAGTGAGTATTTTGCAGGTTTGTTGAATGAGTTTGATAGAGTGGCAGATATAGGATGTTTTGGTCGGGGTGGTGTGAGAGGGGTCAGGGAGAATGGTTTGGTAAAAGAACGGAGTTAGTGAAAGCTTTGCAGATGAAAGGCAGCAGGTTTGGATGGCATTGCAGTGGAATTTATCAGAATGGGGTGACTGTGTTGTTGATTGGTTGGTAAGGATATTCAATGTGTGTATGGATCATGGTGAAGTGCCTGAGGATTGGCGGAATGCATGCATAGTGCCATTGTACAAAGACAAAGGGGATAAAGGTGAGTGTTCAAATTACAGAGGCATAAGTTTGTTGAGTATTCCTGAGAAATTATATGGGAGGGTATTCATTGAGAAAGTAAAAAAAATGTACAGTGCATCAGATTGGGGAAGAGCAGTGTGGTTTCAGAAGTGGTAGAGGATGTGTGGATCAGGTGTTTGCTTTGAAGAATGTTTGTGAGACATACCTAGAAAAACAGTTAGATTTGTATGCAGCATTTATGGATCTGGAGAAGGCATATGATAGGGTTGATAGAGATGCTTTGTGGAAGGTTTTAAGAGTATATGGTGTGGGAGGTAAGTTGCTAGAAGCAGTGAAAAGTTTTTACCAAGGATGTAAGGCATGTGTAGGAGAGGAAGAAAGGAAAGTGATTGGTTCCTAATGAATGTCAGTTTGCAGCAAGGATGCATGATGTCCCCCATGGTTGTTTAATTTGTTTATGGATGGGGTTGTTAGGGAGGTGAATGCAAGAATTCTCAAGAGAGGGGCAAGTATGTACTCTGTTGTGGATGAGAGGGCCTGGGAAGTGAGTCAATTGTTGTTCATTGATGATACAGCGCTGGTGGCTGATTCGGATGAGAAACTGCAGAAGCTGGTGACTGACTTTGGTAAAGTGTATGAATGAAGAAAGTTGAGAGTAAATGTGAATAAAAGCAAAGTTATTAGGCTTAGTAGGATTGAGGGACAAGTTAGTTGGAGGGTAAGTGTGAATGGAGAAAAACTGGAGGAAGTGAGGTGTTTCAGATAGCTGGGAGTGGAATTAGCAGCTGATGGAACCTTGGAAGCGGAAGTGAGCCACAGGGTGGGGGAGGGGGCGAAGGTTCTGGAAGCACTGAAGAATGTGTGGAAGGCAAGAACATTATCTCAGAAAGCAAGAATGGGTATGTTTGAAGGAATATTGGTTCCAATAATGTTATATGGTTGCAAGGCATGGGCCATAGACAGGGTTGTACGGAGGAGGGTGGATGTGTTGGAAATGAAATATTTGAGGTCAATATGTTGTGTGAGGTGGTTTGATTGTGTAAGTAATGAAAGGGTAACAGAGATGAGTCGTAATTAAAAGAGTGTGATGGAGAGAGCAGAAGAGGGTGTACTGAAATGGTTTGGTCACGTGGAGAGAATGAGTGAGGAAATATTGACAGAGGATATAGTGTCAGAGGTGGAGGGAACGAGAAGTGGGAGACCAAATTGGAGGCGGAAGGATGGAGTGAAAAAGATCTAAAGCGATCAGGGCCTGAACATACAGGAGGGTGAAAGGCATGCAAGGATAAAGAGAACTGGAACAATGTGGTGTACTGGGGGCAATGTGCTTAATGTGCAGTCAATGAACTGAACCAGGGCATGTGAAGCATCTGGGATAAACCATGGAAAGGTCTGTGGGGCTTGGATGTGGAAAGGAAGCTGTGGTTTCAGTAAATTACACATGACAACTGGAGGCTGAGTGTGAACGAATGTGGCCTTTTTGTCTTTTCTCTGGTGCTACCTCACTAAAGGGGGGATGCTGTTTCCTGTGTGACAGGGTAGTGATGGGAATGGAGGAAGGCAGCAAGGATGAATATGTTATTATACTTTGACGCTGTCTCCTGCATTAGCAAGATAAGGCAAGAAAACAGACGAAAGAATGGCCCAACCCACCCACATACACATGTATATACATACACGTCCACACATGCACATATACATACCTATACATTTCAACGTATACATATATATACATACACAGACATATACATATATACACATGTACATAATTCATACTTGCTGCCTTTATTCATTGTTGTCAACCATCCCACCACACATGAAATGACACCCCCTCATGTGCGCGAGGTAGCGCCAGGAAAAGACAACAAAGACCACATTCATTCTCACTCAGACTCTAGCTGTCATGTATAATGCACTGAAACCACAGCTCCCTTTCCACATCCAGGCCCCACAAAACTTTCCATGGTTTACCCCAGACGCTTCACATGCCCTTGCTCAATTCATTGACAGCACGTCGACCCTGGTATACCACATCATTCCAATTCACTCTATTCCTTGCATGCCTTTCACCCTCCTGCATGTTCAGGCTCCGATCGCTCAAATTCTTTTTCACTCCATCCTTCCACCTCCAATTTGGTCTCCCAGTTCTCCTCGTTCCCTAGACCTCTGACACATATATCCTCTTTGTCAATCTTTCCTCACTCATCCTCTCCATTTGACCAAAACATTTCAATACACCCTCTTCTGCTCTCTCAACCACACTCTTTTCATTACCATACATCTCTCTTACCTTTTTATTACTTACTCGATCAAACCACCTCACACCACATATTGTCCTCAAACATCTCATTTCCAATACACCCACCCTCAGCCGCACAACCCTATCTATAGCTTATGCCTTGCAACCATATAACATTGTTGGAACCACTATTCCTTCAAACATACCCATTTTTGCTTTCCAAGATAATGTTCTCGCTTCCACACATTCTTTACCGCTCCCAGAACCTTCGCCCCCTCCCCCACCCTGTGATCACTTCCACTTTCATGGTTCCATCTGCTGCCAAATCCACTCCTAGATACCTAAAACACTTCACTTCCTCCAGTTTTTCTCCATTCAAACTTACCTCCCAATTGACTTGTCCCTCAACCCTTCTGTACTTAATAACCTTGCTCTTATTCACATTTACTCTCAGCTTTCTTCTTTCGCAAACTTTACCAAACTCAGTCACAGGTTTCTGCAGTTTCTCACCCGAATCAGCCACCAGCGCTGTATCATCAGTGAACAACAAATGACTCGCTTCTTAAGCCCTCTCATCCACAAGACTGCATGCTTGCCCCTTTCTCCAAAACTTGTATTCATCTCCCTAACAACCTCAACCATAAACAAATTAAAATAACATGGAGACATCACGTACCCCTGCCGCAAACCGACGTTCACTGGGAACCAATTACTTTCCTCTCTTCCTACTCGTACACATGCCTTACATCCTCGATATAAACTTTTCACTGCTTCTAGCAACTTACCTCCCACACCATATACTCTTAACACCTTCTCCAAAGCCTTCTCCAAAGATCATATGCCTTCTCCAGATCCATAAATGCTACATACAAATCCATCATATGCCTTCTCCAGATCCATAAATGCTACATACAAATCCACTTATTTTTCAAAGTATTTCTCACATACATTCTTCAAAGCAAACACCTGAGCCACACATCCTCTACCACTTCTGAAACCACACTGCTCTTCCCCAACCTGATCTTCTGTACATGCCTTCATCCTCCTCGAAGGCTCAGACTTTGGTGTCTAAATGTGTGTGGATGTAACCAAGATGACAAAAAGGGAGATATGTAGTATGTTTGCGGAAAAGATCATGGATGTTTTGGATCTGAGTGAAACAAAGCTCAAAGGTAAATAGGAAGAGTGGTTTGGGAATGTCTTGGGGGTAAAGTAAGGGGTTGGTGAGAGGACAAGAGCAAAGGAAGGAGTAGCACTACTCCTGCAGCAGGAGTTGTGGTAGTATGTAATAAAGTGTAAGAAAGTAAACACTAGATTAATAAGGGTAAAACTGAAAGTGGATGGAGAGAGATAGGTGATTATTGGTGCTTATGCACCTGATCATGAGAAGAAAGATCACGAGAGGCAAATGTCTTGGAAGCAGCTAAGTGAGTGTGTTAGCAGCTTTGATGCACGAGACTGGTTTACAGTGATGGGTGATTTGAATGCAAAGATGAGTAATGTGGCAGCTGAGGGAATAATTGGTGTACATTGGGTGTTCAGTGTTGTAAATGGAAATGGTGACGAGCCTATAGATTTGTGTGCTGAAAAAGGACTGGTGATTGGGAATACATGGTTTAAAAAGAGATATACAAAAGTATACGTATGTAAGTAGGAGAGATGGCCAGAGAGCGTTATTGGATTATGTGTTAATTGATAGGCGCGTGAAAGAGAGACTTTTGGATGTTAATGTGCCGAGAGGGGCAACTGGAGGGATGTTTGATCATTATCTTGTGGAGGTGAAGTTGAAGATTTGTAGAGGTTTTCAGAAAAGAAGAGAAAGGTGAGAGTAAGTGAGCTAGGAAAGGAGACATCTGATCTACTCATCCTCTACCACTTCTGAAACCACACTGCTCCTCCCCAATCTGATGCTCTGTACATGTCTTCACCCTCTCATAATCAACATCCTCCCATATAATTTACCAGGTATGCTCAACAAACTTATGCCATAGTTTTGATCATTCACCTTTATCCCCTCTGCCTTTACACAGTGGTACTATACATGCATTCCTCCATTCCTCAGAAACTTAACCATGATCCATACATATTTTGATTATCCTTACCAATCAATCAATAACACAGTCACCACCTTTCTTAATAAATTCAACTGCAATACCATCCATTCCCACCTCATTGCCGGATCTCTTCTTCCACAAGGCTTTCATTGCCTCCTCTCTCTTCACCAAACAACTTTCCATGACTCTCTTCACTTTGCATACCACCCTACATCTACCACTTCATCATTATACACATTTAACAATCCTTCAAAATACTCACTATATCAGTACCTATTAGCACTTCCTCTTTTGCCCCTTCACTGATGTCCCCATTTGTTCTTTTGTACATTACAGATACTCCCTGACTTATGACCTGAAAAATTATAAAGTTTTTTCATACATATTCGCCATTTCCCATGTTAGTGAAGTAGCATTAAGACAATCCCAGCATTGTGTCCATCACAGCATCTCTCTCAGCTACCATTCTGTAAGCAAACATTATTCAAGGGAAGCTAACAAATTTTTGTGCAGAATTAAACCATTTTTGTATTAAACCCCAAAGAAGATGACGAACAAAAGGAAAAACCCATCACATAATGATAGATCTGGCAAGAAGATGAGAAAGATGCTCGATTTGGAATTGAAAATGAAGGTAGTCAACCAATAAGGAGAAAAAAAAATTAATGATTACACGTGATTTACAGTTGTCCCGTTCGATGGTCTCCACAATCTTAAAGGACAAAGAAAAAATGCATGAAGCAGTGAAAGGTTTGATGAGTATGAAGTCTACAATAATAACAAAGCAACAACAAGCGCTCATCCACGAGATGGAAAAGTTGTTGATGCTGTGGATGGAAGATCAAATTAAACAACATGTACCACTAAGTTTACTTAAAGTCTTTTTGAGACTTTGCAGGAGTGAACAGGAGAGGATTACATCAGGAACTTCACAGGAAGTCATGATGTGTTCAACAGGTTTAAAAGAAGATAGATAGCTTGCACAATGTTCGAGTCACAGGTGACGCAGCAAGTGCTGACGAAGGAGCTGCAGCAAAGTTCACTGAAAGTTTGGATGAGTCAATCTGTGAACTAAAGAATCTTAAATAAATAAAAGGTAAAAAGAAACAACAATCATATAATAAAACTGGTAAATAAAAGACAAAATAATTATGATAGAAACTGAGTAGGATAAAAGAATACTGTACAGGTATACGAATTCTATACGCCGTGTTGACATTTGTCTGGCTTACGTCCATTCTGAAATACAACCAGTTGGTCAGAACGGAACTGGGACATATGTCAAAGAGCATATATATTTATCTCCTTCCAAAATATTTTATTTCCCCTAATCTTTAATGATACTTTCTTACCCCAACTCTCGTTTGCCTTTTTTTTTCTTTGAATCCCTGCACCTTCCTCTTGACTTCATGCTGCTTTCTTTTATACATCTCACAATCATTTGCATTTCCCTCTTGTAAGTACCACCCAAAAGCCTCTCTTTTCTCTTTCACTAACAACTTTACTTCATCTCACCTCTCACTACCTTTTCTAATCTGTCCACCCTCCACATTTTGCATGCCACAAGCATCTCTTGTACATGCCATCATGGCTTCCTAAATACCTCCCATTCCTCACCCACTCCCCTCACTTCATTAGTTCTCACCTTTTGCCATTCTACATTCAATCTTTGCTGGTATTTCTTCACATAAGTCTCATTTCCAAGTTCACTTACTCTCACAATTCGCTTCTCCCCGATATTATCTCCTCTTTTTTGAAGACCTCTGCAAGTCTTCACCTTCATCTCCATAAGTTAGTGATCAGACATCCCACCAGCACATTTACATTCAAAAGTCTCTCTTACATGTCTATCAATACGTAATCAGATAATGCCTGCTGACCAAGAGGTCAAGAGAAAGAGGAAGGTGCAAGAGGTGAAAAAGCGGGCAAATGAGAGTTAAGGTGATAGAGTATCATTAAATTCTAAGAGGAATAAAAGATGTTCTGAAAGGAGGTAAATAGCATGCATAAGGCAAGAGAGCAAATGGGTACATCAGTGTAGGGGATAAATGGGGAGGTAATAACAAGTAGTGAAGTGAGAAGGAAATGGAGTGAGTATTTTGCAGGTTTGTTGAATGAGTTTGATAGAGTGGCAGATATAGGATGTTTTGGTCGGGGTGGTGTGAGAGGGGTCAGGGAGAATGGTTTGGTAAAAGAACGGAGTTAGTGAAAGCTTTGCAGAAGATGAAAAGCGGCAGGTTTGGATGGCATTGCAGTGGAATTTATCAGAATGGGGTGACTGTGTTGTTAATTGGTTGGTAAGGATATTCAATGTATGTATGGATCATGGTGAAGTGCCTGAGGATTGGCGGAATGCATGCATAGTGCCATTGTACAAAGGCAAAGGGGATAAAGGTGAGTGTTCAAATTACAGAGGCATAAGTTTGTTGAGTATTCCAGAGAAATTATATGGGAGGGTATTGATTGAGAAAGTAAAAAAAAATGTACAGTGCATCAGACTGGGGAAGAGCAGTGTGGTTTCAGAAGTGGTACAGGATGTGTGGATCAGGTGTTTGCTTTGAAGAATGTTTGTGGGACATACCTAGAAAAACAGTTAGATTTGTATGCAGCATTTATGGATCTGGAGAAGGCATATGATAGGGTTGATAGAGATGCTTTGTGGAAGGTTTTAAGAGTATATGGTGTGGGAGGTAAGTTGCTAGAAGCAGTGAAAAGTTTTTACCAAGGATGTAAGGCATGTGTAGGAGAGGAAGAAAGGAAAGTGATTGGTTCCTAATGAATGTCAGTTTGCAGCAAGGATGCATGATGTCCCCCATGGTTGTTTAATTTATTTATGGATGGGGTTGTTAGGGAGGTGAATGCATGAATTCTCAAGAGAGGGGCAAGAATGCAGTCTGTTGTGGATGAGAGGGCCTGGGAAGTGAGTCAATTGTTGTTTATTGATGATACAGTGCTGGTGGCTGATTCGGGTGAGAAACTGCAGAAGCTGGTGACTGACTTTGGTAAAGTGTATGAAAGAAGAAAGTTGAGAGTAAATGTGAATAAAAGCAAAGTTATTAGGTTCAGTAGGATTGAGGGACAAGTTAATTGGAGGGTAAGTGTGAATGGAGAAAAACTGGAGGAAGTGAAGTGTTTCAGATATCTGGGAGTGGATTTAGCAGCTGATGGAACCATGGAAGCGGAAGTGAGTCACAGGGTGGGGGAGGGGGCAAAGGTTCTGGAAGCACTGAAGAATGTGTGGAAGGCAAGAACATTATCTCAGAAAGCAAGAATGGGTATGTTTGAAGGAATATTGGTTCCAATAATGTTATATGGTTGCGAGGCATGGGCCATAGACAGGGATGTATGGAGGAGGGTGCATGTGTTGGAAATGAAATATTTGAGGTCATTATGTTGTGTGAGATGGTTTGATTGTGTAAGTAATGGAAAGGTAACAGAGATGAGTCGTAATTAAAAGTTTGTGATGGAGAGAGCAGAAGAGGGTGTACTGAAATGGTTTGGTCACGTGGAGAGAATGAGTGAGGAAACATTGACGGAGGATATAAGTGTCAGAGGTGGAGGGAACGAGAAGTGGGAGACCAAATTGGAGGCGGAAGGATGGAGTGAAAAAGATCTAAAGCAATCAGGACCTGAACATACAGGAGGATGAAAGGCATGCAAGGGATAAAGAGAATTGGAACAATGTGGTGTACCAGGGGCAATGTGCTTAATGTGCAGTCAATGAACTGAACCAGAGCATGTGAAGCATCTGAGGTAAACCATGGAAAGGTCTGTGGGGCTTGGATGTGGAAAAGGAGCTGTGGTTTCAGTAAATTACACATGACAACTGGAGGCTGAGTGTGAATGAATGTGGCCTTTTTGTCTTTTCTCTGGTGCTACCTCAATAGAGGGGGGATGCTATTTCCTGTGTGACAGGGTAGTGATGGGAATGGAGGAAGGCAGCAAGTATGAATATGTTATTATACTTTGTCGCTGTCTCCCACGTTAGCAAGATAATGCAAGGAAACAGACGAAAGAATGGCCCAACCCACCCACATACACATGTATATACATACACGTGCACACATGCATATATACATACCTATGCATTTCAATGTATACATATATATACATACACAGACATATACATATATACACATGTACATAATTCATACTTGCTGCCTTTATTCATTCTTGTCGCCATCCCACCACACATGGAATGACACCCCCCTCCCCCCTCACGTGCACGAGGTAGTGCCAGGAAAAGACAACAAAGACCACATTCATTCACACTCAGACTCTAGCTGTCATGTATAATGCACAAAAACCACACCTCCCTTTCCACATCCAGGCCCCACAGAACTTTCCATGGTTTACCCCAGACGCTTCACATGCCCTGTCTCAATCCATTGACAGCACGTCGACCCCGATATACCACATCGTTCCAATTCACTCTATTCCTTGCATGCCTTTCACCCTCCTGCATGTTCAGGCACCGATCGCTCAAAATCTTTTTCACTCCATCCTTCCACCTCCAATTTGGTCTCCCACTTCTCCTCATTCCCTCCACCTCTGACATATATCCTCTTTGTCAATCTTTCCTCACTCATTCTCTCCATGTGACAAAACCATTTCAAAACACCCTCTTCTGCTCTCTCAACCACACTCTTTTTATTATCTCTCTTACCCTTTCATTACTTATTCGATCAAACCACCTCACACCACATATTGTCCTCAAACATCTCATTTCCAACACATCCACTCTCCTCCAAACAACCCTATCTATATAGCCCATGCCTCGCAACCATAAAACACTGTTGGAACCACTATTCCTTCAAACATACCCATTTTTGTTTTCCAAGATAATGTTCTCGCTTCCACACATTCTTGAACGCTTCCAGAATCTTCGCTGCCTCCCTAGCCTGTGACTCACTTCCACTTCCAAGGTTCTATCCGTTGCCAAATCCACTCCCAGATATCTAAAACACTTCACTTCCTCCAGTTTTTCTCCATTCAAACTTACCTCCCAATTGACTTGTCCCTCAACCCTAATGTACCTAATAACCTTGCTATTATTCACATTTACTCTCAGCTTTCTTCTTTCACACACTTTACCAAACTCAGTCACCAGCTTCTGCAGTTTCTCACCCGAAAAAGCCACCAGCACTGTATCATCAGTGAACAACAACTGACTCACTTCCTAAGCCCTCTCATCCATAACAGACTGCATACTTGCCCCTCTCTCCAAAAGTCTTGCATTCACCTCCCCAACAACCCCATCCATAAACAAATTAAACAACAATGGAGACATCACGCACCCCTGCCGCAAACTGACAGTCACCAAGAACCAATCACTTTCCTCTCTTCCTACTCGTAAACATGCCTTACATCCTCGATAAAAACTTTTCACTGCTTCTAGCAACTTGCCTCCCTCACCATATAGTCTTAATACCTTCCACAGAGCATCTCTATCAACTCTTATCATATGCCTTCTCCAGATCCATGAATGCTACATACAAATCCATTTGCTTTTCTAAGTATTTCTCACATACATTCTTCAAAGCAAACACCTGATCCACACATCCTCTACCATTTCTCTAACCACACTGCTCTTCCCCAATCTGATGCTCTGTGCATGCCTTCACCCTCTCAATAAATACCCTCCCATGTCATTTCCCAGGAATACTCAACAAACTTATAATTCTGTAATTTGAGTCCTCACATTTGTCCCCTTTGCCTTTGTACAATGGCACTATGCAAGCATTCTGCCAATCCTCAGGCACCTCACCATGAATCATTTACTTATTTATTTATTTTGCTTTGTCGCTGTCTCCCGCGTTAGCGAGGTAGCGCAAGGAAACAGACGAAAGAATGGCCCAACCCACCCACATACAAATGTATATACATACACGGTCCACACCTGCAAATATACATACCTATACATCTCAATGTATACATATATATACACACAGACATATACATATATACACATGTACATAATTCATACTGTCTGCCTTTATTCATTCCCACTGCCACCCCACCACACATGGAATAACAACACCCTCCCCCCTCATGTGTGCAAGGTAGCGCTAGGAAAAGACAACAAATGCCCCATTCGTTCACACTCAATCTCTAGCTATCTCTAGCTGTCATGTAATAATGCACCAAAACCACAGCTCCCTTTCCACATCCAGGCAACACAGAACTTTCCATGGGTTACCCCAGACGCTTCACATGCCCTGGTTCAATCCATTGACAGCACGTCGACCCCGGTATACCACATCGTTCCAATTCACTCTATTCCTTGCACGCCTTTCACCCTCCTGCATGTTCAGGCCCCGATCACTCAAAATCTTTTTCACTCCATCTTTCCACCTCCAATTTGATCTCCCACTTCTCCACGTTCACTCCACCTCTGACACATATATCCTCTTGGTCAATCTTTCCTCACTCATTCTCTCCATGTGACCAAACCATTTCAAAACACCCTCTTCTGCTCTCTCAACCACACTCTTTTTATTACCACACATCTCTCTTACCCTATTATTACTTACTCGATCAAACCACCTCACACCACATATTGTCCTCAAACATCTCATTTCCAGCACATCCACCCTCCTGCGCACAACTCTATCCATAGCCCCCGCCTCGCAACCATACAACATTGTTGGAACCACTATTCCTTCAAACATACCCATTTTTGCTTTCCGAGATAATATTCTCGACTTCCACACATTCTTCAAGGCTCCCAGAATTTTTGCCCCCTCCCCCACCCTATGATTCACTTCCGCTTCCATGGTTCCATCCGCTGCCAAATCCACTCCCAGATATCTAAAACACTTCACTTCCTCCAGTTTTTCTCCATTCAAACTTACCTCCCAACTGACCTAACTCTCAACCCTACTGTAACTAATAACCTTACTCTTATTCACATTTACTCTCAACTTTCTTCTTTCACACACTTTACCAAACTCAGTCACCAGCGTCTGCAGTTTCTCACATGAATCAGCCACCAGTGCTGTATCATCAGCGAACAACAACTGACTCACTTCCCAAGCTCTCTCATCCACAACAGACTGCATACTTACCCCTTTTTCCAAAACTCTTGCATTCACCTCCCTAACAACCCCATCCATAAACAAATTAAACAACCATGGAGACAACACACACCCCTGCCGCAAACCTACATTCACTGAGAACCAATCACTTTCCTCTCTTCCTACATGTACACATGCCTTACATCCTCGATAAAAACTTTTCACTGCATCTAACAACTTGCCTCCCACACCATATATCCTTAATACCTTCCACAGAGCATCTCTATCAACTCTATCATATGCCTTCTCCAGATCCATAAATACTACATACAAATTCATTTGCTTTTCTAAGTATTTCTCACATGCATTCTTCAAAGCAAACACCTGATCCACACATCCTCTACCACTTCTGAAACCACACTGCTCTTCCCCAATCTAACGCTCTGTACATGCCTTCACCCTCTCAATCAATACCCTCCCATATAATTTCCCAGGAATACTCAACAAACTTACACCTCTGTAATTTTAGCACTCACTCTTATCCCCTTTGCCTTTGTACAATGGCACTATGCAAGCGTTCCGCCAATCCTCAGGCACCTCACCATGAATCATACTTACATTAAATAACCTTACCAACCAGTCAACAATACAGTCACCCCCTTTTTTAATAAATTCCACTGCAATACCATCAAAACCCGCTGCCTTGCCGGCTTTCATCTTCCGCAAAGCTTTTACTACCTCTTCTCTGTTTACCAAATCATTTTCCCTAACCCTCTCACTTTGCACATCACCTCGACCAAAACACCCTATATCTGCCAATCTATCATCAAACACATTCAACAAACCTTCAAAATACTCACTCCATCTTCTCACATCACCACTACTTGTTATCACCTCCCCATTAGCCCCCTTCACCGAATTTCCCATTTGTTCATTTGTCTTGCGCAATTTATTTACCTCCTTCCAAAACATCATTTTATTCTCCCTAAAATTTAATGATACTCTATCACCCCAACTCTCATTTGCCCTCTTTTTCACCTCTTGCACCTTTCTCTTGACCTCCTGCCGCTTTCTTTTATACATCTCCCACTCATTTGCATTATTTCCTTGCAAAAATCGTCCAAATGCCTCTCTCTTCTCTTTCACTAATAATCTTACCTCTTCATCCCACCACTCACTACCCTTTCTAATCTGCCCACTTCCCACGCTTCTCATGCCACAAACATCTTTTGCGCAAGCCATCACTGCTTCCCTAAATACATCCCATTCCTCCCCCACTCCCCTTACCTCCTTTGTTCTCACCTTTTTCCATTCTGTACTCAGTCTCTCCTGGTACTTCCTCATACAAGTCTCCTTCCCAAGCTCACTTACTCTCACCACTCTCTTCACACCAATATTCTCTCTTCTTTTCTGAAAACCTCTACAAATCTTCACCTTCGCCTTCACAAGATAATGATCAGACATCCCTCCAGTTGCACCTCTCAGCACATTAACATCCAAAAGTCTCTCTTTTGCGCGCCTATCAATTAACACGTAATCCAATAACGCTCTCTGGCCATCTCTCCTACTTACATACATATACTTATGTATATCTCTCTTTTTAAACCAGGCATTCCCAATCACCAGTCCTTTTTCAGCACATAAATCTACAAGCTCTTCACCATTTCCATTTACAACACTGAACACCCCATGTATACCAATTATTCCCTCAACTGCCACATTACTTACCTTTGCATTCAAATCACCCATCACTATAACCCAGTCTCTTGCATCAAAACCACTGACGCATTCATTCAGTTGCTCCCAAAACACTTGCCTCTCGTGATCTTTCTTCTCATGCCCAGGAGCATATGCACCAATAATCACCCATATCTCTCCATCAACTTTCAGTTTTACCCATATCAATCTAGAGTTTACTTCCTTACACTCTATCACATACTCCCACCACTCCTGTTTCATGAGTAGTGCTACTCCTTCCCTTGCTCTTGTCCTCTCACTAACCCCTGAATTTACTCCCAAGACATTCCCAAACCACTCTTCCCCTTTACCCTTGAGCTTCGTTTCACTCAGAGCCAAAATATCCAGGTTCCTTTCCTCAAACATACTACCTATCTCTCCTTTTTTTCTCATCTTGGTTACATCCACACACATTTAGACACCCCAATCTGAGCCTTCGAGGAGGATGAGCACTCCCCGCGTGACTCCTTCTTCTGTTTCCCTTTTTAGAAAGTTAAAATACAAGGAGGGGATGATTTCTAGCCCCCGCTCCCATCCCCTTAAGTCACCTTCTACGACACGTGAAGAATGCGTGGGAAGTATTCTTTCCCCCCTATATATATATATATATATATCTCTTTTTGGATTACGTGTTAATTGATAGGTGCACAAAAGAGAGACTTTTGGATGTTAATGTGCTGAAAGGTGCAACTGGAGGGATGTCTGATCATTATCTTGTGGAGGTGAAGGTGAAGATTTGTAGGGGTTTTCAGAAAAGAAGAGAGAATGTTGGGGTGGAGAGAGTGGTGAGAGTAAGTGAGCTTGGGAAGGAGACTTGTGTGAGGAAGTACCAAGAGAGACTGAGTACAGAATGGAAAAAGGTGAGAACAAAGGAGGTAAGGGGAGTGGGGGAGGAATGGGATGTATTTAGGGAAGCAGTGATGGCTTGCGCAAAAGATGCTTGTGGCATGAGAAGCGTGGGAGGTGGGTTGATTAGAAAGGGTAGTGAGTGGTGGGATGAAGAAGTAAGATCATTAGTGAATGAGAAGAGAGAGGCATTTGGACGATTTTTGCAGGGAAATAATGCAAATGAGAGGGAGATTTATAAAAGAAAGAGGCAGGAGGTCAAGAGAAAGGTGCAAGAGGTGAAAAAGAGGGCAAATAAGAGTTGGGGTGATAGAGTATCATTAAACTTTAGGGAGAATAAAAAGATGTTTTGGAAGGAGGTAAATAAAGTGCGTAAGACAAATGAACAAATGGGAACTTCAGTGAAGGGGGCTAATGGGGAGGTGATAACAAGTAGTGATGATGTGAGAAGAAGATGGAGTGAGTATTTTGAAGGTTTGTTGAATGTTTGATGATAGAGTGGCAGACATAGGGTGTTTTGGTCGGGGTGGTGTGCAAAGTGAGAGGGTTAGGGAAAATGATTTGGTAAACAGAGAAGAGGTAGTAAAAGCTTTACAGAAGATGAAAGCTGGCAAGGCAGCAGGTTTGGATGGTATTGCAGTGGAATTTATAAAAAAAAGGGGGTGACTGTATTGTTGATTGGTTGGTAAGGTTATTTAATGTATGTGTGATTCATGGTGAGGTGCCTGAGGATTGGCGGAATGCTTGCATAGTGCCATTGTACAAAGGCAAAGGGGATAAGAGTGAGTGCTCAAATTACACAAATTACAGAGATATAAGTTTGTTGAGTATTCCTGGTAAATTATATGGGAGGGTATTGATTGAGAGGGTGAAGGCATGTACAGGGCATCAGATTGAGGAAGAGCAGTGTGGTTTCAGAAGTGGTAGAGGATGTGTGGATCAGGTGTTTGCTTTGAAGAATGTATGTGAGAAATACTTAGAAAAGCAAATGGATTTGTATGTAGCATTTATGGATCTGGAGAAGGCATATGAAAGAGTTGATAGAGATGCTCTGTGGAAGGTATTAAGAAGGCAAGTTGTTAGAAGCAGTGAAAAGTCTTAACGAGGATGTAAGGCATGTGTACGTGTAGGAAGAGAGGAAAGTGATTGGTTCTCAGTGAATGTAGGTTTGCGGCAGGGGTGTGTGATGTCTCCATGGTTGTTTAATTTGTTTATGGATGGGGTTGTTAGGGAGGTGAATGCAAGAGTTTTGGAAAGGGGCAAGTATGCAGTCTGTTGTGGATGAGAGAGCTTGGGAAGTGAGTCAGTTGTTGTTCGCTGATGATACAGCACTGGTGGATGATTCATGTGAGAAACTGCAGAAGCTGGTGACTGAGTTTGGTAAAGTGTGTGAAAGAAGAAAGTTGAGAGTAAATGTGAATAAGAGCAAGGTTATTAGATACAGTAGGGTTGAGGGTCAAGTCAATTGGGAGGAAACTTTGAATGGAGAAAAACTGGAGGAAGTAAAGTGTTTTAGGTATCTGGGAGTGGATTTGGCAGCGGATGGAACCATGGAAGTGGAAGTGAATCATAGGGTGGGGGAGGGGGCAAAAATTCTGGGAGCCTTGAGGAATGTTTGGAAGGCGAAGAACATTATCTCAGAAAGCAAAAATGGGTATGTTTGAAGGAATAGTGGTTCCAACAATGTTGTATGGTTGCGAGGCGTGGGCTATGGATAGAGTTGTTCGGAGGAGGGTGGATGCGCTGGAAATGAGATGTTTGAGGACAATATGTGGCGTGAGGTGGTTTGATCGAGTAAGTAATGTAAGGGTAAGAGTGTGTGGAAATAAAAAGAGTGTGGTTGAGAGAGCAGAAGAGGGTGTTTTGAAATGGTTTTGTCACATGGAGAGAATGAGTGAGGAAAGATTGACAAAGAGGATATACGTGTCAGAGGTGGAGGGAACGAGGAGAAGTGGGAGACCAAATTGGAGGTGGAAAGATGGAGTGAAAAAGATTTTGAGTGATCGGGGCCTGAACATGCAGGAGGGTGAAAGGTGTGCAAGGAATAGAGTGAATTGGAACAATGTGGTATACCGGGGTCGACGTGCTGTCAATGGATTGAACCAGGGCACGTGAAGCATCTGGGGTAAACCATGGAAAGTTCTGTGGGGCCTGGATGTGGAAAGGGAGCTGTGGTTTTGGTGCATTATTACATGACAGCTAGAGACTGAGTGTGAATGAATGAGGCCTTTGTTGTAACTAGCACTACCTCGCACACATGAGGGGGGAGGGGGTTGTTATTCCATGTGTGGCGAGGTGGCGATGGGAATAAATAAAGGCAGACAGTGTGAATTATGTACATGTGTATATATGTATATGTCTGTGTGTGTATATATATGTGTACATTGAGATGTATAGGTATGTATATTTACGTGTGTGGACGTGTATGTATATACATGTGTATGTGTGTGGGTTGGGCCATTCTTTCATCTGTTTCCTTGCGCTACCTCGCTAACGAGGGAGACAGCGACAAAGCAAAATAAATAAATAATAAATATCTCTTTTTATATCAGGTATTCCCAATCATCAATCTTTTTACAGCACATAACCCCACAACCTCTTCACCATTTCCATTCATAGTAATGAATACCTCATGCACACCACTAAGATATGATCTTTTTTTTTTTTTTTTTGCTTTGTCGCTGTCTCCTGCGTTTGCGAGGTAGCGCAAGGAAACAGACGAAAGAAATGGCCCAACCCACCCCCATACACATGTATATACATACGTCCACACACGCAAATATACATACCTACACAGCTTTCCATGGTTTACCAGAGATGCTTCACATGCCCTGATTCAATCCACTGACAGCACATCAACCCCGGTATACCACATCGATCCAATTCACTCTATTCCTTGCCCTCCTTTCACCCTCCTGCATGTTCAGGCCCCGATCACACAAAATCTTTTTCACTCCATCTTTCCACCTCCAATTTGGTCTCCCACTTCTCCTCATTCCCTCCACCTCCGACACATATATCCTCTTGGTCAATCTTTCCTCACTCATTCTCTCCATGTGCCCAAACCATTTCAAAACACCCTCTTCTGCTCTCTCAACCACGCTCTTTTTATTTCCACACATCTCTCTTACCCTTACATTACTTACTCGATCAAACCACCTCACACCACACATTGTCCTCAAACATCTCATTTCCAGCACATCCATCCTCCTGCGCACAACTCTATCCATAGCCCACGCCTCACAACCATACAACATTGTTGGAACCACTATTCCTTCAAACATACCCATTTTTGCTTTCCGAGATAATGTTCTTGATTTCCACACATTCTTCAAGGCTCCCAGGATTTTCGCCCCCTCCCCCACCCTATAATCCACTTCCGCTTCCATGGTTCCATCCGCTGCCAGATCCACTCCCAGATATCTAAAACACTTTACTTCCTCCAGTTTTTCTCCATTCAAACTTACCTCCCAATTGACTTGACCCCCAACCCTACAGTACCTAATTACCTTGCTCTTATTCACATTTACTCTTAACTTTCTTCTTTCACACACTTTACCAAACTCAGTCACCAGCTTCTGCAGTTTCTCACATGAATCAGCCACCAGCGCTGTATCATCAGGGAACAACAACTGACTCACTTCCCAAGCTCTCTCATCCCCAACAGACTTCATACTTGCCCCTCTTTCCAAAACTCTTGCATTCACCTCCCTAACAACCCCATCCATAAATAAATTAAACAACCATGGAGACATCACACTAAGATATGATATATGATAGAAAATGAAATTATGGCTAGAAGTTCTATTCAAGGTTAAAAAGTATTAGAATTATAAAATTAAATCTGAGAATATCACAAAAAATACCACATGAAATACCATATAAAGAGTTATCTATTGCGCCCAGAAGCTATACTACAGAGGAGATACAGCGTCTTTAGAGGTTGAACAGTAGAATAGTTTTTGATGCAAATGATTTCCTGGATCTTATCAGGGCACTGTGTAGGCAGAGACAGTCCTCTTCCTGACCTTAAAAATACATAATATTGGTACAGCGGGTGAATTGCATCTTGCATGATCATCTCCATCTGCTTTATTGCACATTCCTGATACAGCATATCTAATGTCTTATTGTTTACACCCAATTTCCTATCTTTCTTAACAATTTCTCAAGTCTATTTTTATCTATACTTTTAACTTGCCATACCAGGTAGTAATTGAAAAAATAAAATTGACAGAGAAGAGGTAGTAAAAGCTTTGCGGAAGATGAAAGCCGGCAAGGCAGCAGGTCTGGATGGTATTGCAGTGGAATTTATTAAGAAAGGGGGTGACTGTATTGTTGACTGGTTGGTAAGGTTATTTAATGTATGTATGACTCATGGTGAGGTGCCTGAGGATTGGCGGAATGCGTGCATAGTGCCATTGTACAAAGGCAAAGGGGATAAGAGTGAGTGCTCAAATTACAGAGGTATAAGTTTGTTGAGTATTCCTGGTAAATTATATGGGAGGGTATTGATTGAGAGGGTGAAGGCATGTACAGAGCATCAGATTGGGGAAGAGCAGTGCGGTTTCAGAAGTGGTAGAGGATGTGTGGATCAGGTGTTTGCTTTGAAGAATGTATGTGAGAAATACTTAGAAAAGCAAATGGATTTGTATGTAGCATTTATGGATCTGGAGAAGGCATATGATAGAGTTGATAGAGATGCTCTGTGGAAGGTATTAAGAATATATGGTGTGGGAGGCAAGTTGTTAGAAGCAGTGAAAAGTTTTTATCGAGGATGTAAGGCATGTGTACGTGTAGGAAGAGAGGAAAGTGATTGGTTCTCAGTGAATGTAGGTTTGCGCCAGGGGTGTGTGATGTCTCCATGGTTGTTTAATTTGTTTATGGATGGGGTTGTAAGGGAGGTAAATGCAAGAGTCCTGGAAAGAGGGGCAAGTATGAAGTCTGTTGGGGATGAGAGAGCTTGGGAAGTGAGTCAGTTGTTGTTCGCTGATGATACAGCGCTGGTGGCTGATTCATGTGAGAAACTGCAGAAGCTGGTGACTGAGTTTGGTAAAGTGTGTGGAAGAAGAAAGTTGAGAGTAAATGTGAATAAGAGCAAGGTTATTAGGTACAGTAGGGGTGAGGGTCAAGTCAATTGGGAGGTGAGTTTGAATGGAGAAAAACTGGAGGAAGTGAAGTGTTTTAGATATCTGGGAGTGGATCTGTCAGCGGATGGAACCATGGAAGCGGAAGTGGATCATAGGGTGGGGGAGGGGGCGAAAATTTTGGGAGCCTTGAAAAATGTGTGGAAGTCGAGAACATTATCTCGGAAAGCAAAAATGGGTATGTTTGAGGGAATAGTGGTTCCAACAATGTTGTATGGTTGCGAGGCGTGGGCTATGGATAGAGATGTGCGCAGGAGGATGGATGTGCTGGAAATGAGATGTTTGAGGACAATGTGTGGTGTGAGGTGGTTTGATCGAGTAAGTAACGTAAGGGTAAGAGAGATGTGTGGAAATAAAAAGAGCGTGGTTGAGAGAGCAGAAGAGGGTGTTTTGAAATGGTTTGGGCACATGGAGAGAATGAGTGAGGAGAGATTGACCAAGAGGATATATGTGTCGGAGGTGGAGGGAACGAGGAGAAGAGGGAGACCAAATTGGAGGTGGAAAGATGGAGTGAAAAAGATTTTGTGTGATCGGGGCCTGAACATGCAGGAGGGTGAAAGGAGGGCAAGAAATAGAGTGAATTGGAGTCATGTGGTATACAGGGGTTGACGTGCTGTCAGTGGATTGAGGCAGGGCGTGTGGGGCGTCTGGGGTGGACCGTGGAAGGCTGTGTGGGTATGTATATTTGCGTGTGTGGACGTTTGTATGTACATGTGTATGGGGGGGGGGGGCCATTTCTTTCGTCTGTTTCCTTGCGCTACCTCGCAAACGCGGGAGACAGCGACAAAGTATAAAAAAAAAAAAAAAAAAAAAAAAAAAAAATTGACTCTATGGTTGACCTATAAAAAAGATTAATTATTGCATTGTTTATATGTGAACTATTTAAGATACATACAAAAAAAATCTTTGAAAACATTTCATACCTATCATATCAGTATTTGCACCACCTTTAAACTGGTTATCTTTGATAAAGCCTAGATACTCGTACTGACTCACTTTTTCTACATTTTTCATCTTCAATTGCAATTAAGTCTGGTACATGAAGTTTTTTGTCCTAAAATCTATCACCATCTCTTCAGTTTTCTTTATATTCAAGTGCAGTAATTTGTTTTACACCAATCAACAAAGCAACTAACCTGTGCGATATAATCATTACAATTATCATTTACTATTTTTCCTAAGATTACTATATCAGCATATTTTAAAATAATGCAGTTCTTAAACACACTTCTACAGTCATCAGTATACAAACTGAACAAAGTGGGGAATATAACACATCCTTGGGGTGTACCTGAATTGGTAAAAATTATTTTGGACTTAAAGTTATCTATCTTGGTATACTTTGGTCTCTGTGTTAAATAAAAAGCTGAAGAGCCATTTCATAGTTACAGGTTACATCCATCCCTAATACTTTAACAAAATATGTGGCTGGATTGTATTAAAGGCAAAGCTAAAATCAACTGCCACATTACTTACCTTCGCATTTAAATCACCCATCACTAATACATGGTCTCGAGCACCAAAACTGCAGACAAATTCACTCCACTGCTCCCAAAACACTTGCCTCATGATCTTTCTTCTCACAGCCAGGTACATAAGCACCAATAATCAACCGTCTCTCGCCATCCACTTTCACTTTTACCTACATCAATCTGGAATTTACTTCCTTAGTAATTCATTGAAAAAAGACCGATTTCACAGTAAAAACTACAGACTTTTGTCCACATTTAATAATGAGTACATTATAAAGAAGAGAGCTCACAATTATTTCTATACCCAGTGAGTCTCCATGTGCAAGACCTTATAAACATATCTACACAACATATCACAGTGAGCTCCCTCATTCAACTAACTGTCCACAGGCGAAAAATTTAACAGCATAAAACTTCTCCGACAATCATTAAGTATGGGACACTCTAGCAGAACGTGAGTCTCATTCTGAACTTTGCCTTGATCACAAGCACAAAGCCTAAATTCCACTGGTGTTCGACTCTATCTACCAGTTTCTATTTTCAGATTATGAGACATGAAATGCAATCTTGTAAATGCTATATGGGCATGGTCTGGTATACAATCTTTACTACAGCAAACATTATGATCAAAGAGTTTGGGATTTAGTAATGACCTGTATGTAACATATTTAGTACTTGAAAAATGCTTGTTTCGTATTGAGATCTTAATTAATTCTAGAGGGTCAAAAACAATAGTAAAAATCCATCACCTGAATAAATTTATACCCTCCCATATCATGCTTTTTACACAGGTCACATACACAAGCAAATGGTTCATCCATATCAAGTGACAGTAACTTTTCTTTAAGAATAAGGTTCTCTTTTTACACATAAGTTATTGAACTGGCGGCATTCCCGACTCAACCAAACATAAATTAGCACAAGTATTTTCCCTTATCCCTACAAGGCATTTTACTAATTGGTTATAATGACTAATTTCTCACTTAGTATTCAAGGTAAATCAGGTCTCGAAACTAAACAACAATGATAACATAGCAGCGTTAAAGACTTTTAGTTTGTTTACAAATGGCGTGTCATTATTCTTATAACAGAAAATACCAAATATATTCACTAAGACTGACATTTCCACATCATGAAGTGATAGAACTGAGCTTGTTTTATTGTCATCCAAGATATAAGTATTTAGGACAATACTTTATCTCAACAGTGCTGCTCTAAAAGGATAACTTATCATTATCATCTCCATTTATTATGAAAAATTTTGATTTTATTCAAAATCATCAGATACTCATTACAATACTCAAGTAGATTATCAAATTTCCTTCTACACATATCTCCAGAGTTTGCAAGTATGACAGCGGCATCCATTAATAATAAACAGGTAAAGTCCCTAAGAAACCGTCATCAGGAAGTTTGCTTTATCATCTTTACCATATTATCAATATAAATAATAAGCAACAAGCAGCTGGTTGGTGCACCTTGTCACTCTCCAACAGATGAAGATATTACAATTGATTTTAGTATATTTCATGTAAATTTATGTGTAGCGCTAAGAGCCATGAGCATAACCTTACCACATCCCAAAGATTTTAGATGACTAACTTATGTCATGGGACTCTGTCATAAGCTTTGCTAAAATCAACAAAAAGAATGTACAGATTTTCCTTTTTCCCTTGATCATAATCAATCAGTAATCTAAGGCACATCATTTGCTCTAAATATCCTTGGCCTTTTTTTTGTGCCACCTTGGCATTTATCGATAAAGCACCATAGTTATAATCTACTTAATATTAAGAGGCCATATACTTTAGCAATGGTGACTATGATACTTATACCTCTAAAACTGAGGCAGTGTAATCTACTGACTTAAACAAAGTAATCAACTTGTCTTGTTGCCATGAAATGGGGTAAAACATGCCAAAAAAAAAAAGTAATCAACTTGTCTTGCTGCCATGAAATGGGGTAAAACATACCAAAAAAAAAAAAAGTAATCAACTTGTCTTGTTGCTATGAAATGGGGTAAAACATACCAAAAAAAAAAAGTAATCAACTTGTCTTGTTGCCATGAAATGGGGTAAAACATACCAAAAAAAAAGTAATCAACTTGTCTTGTTGCCATGAAATGGGGTAAAACATACCAAAAACAAAAGTAATCAACTTGTCTTGCTGTCATGAAATGGGGTAAAACATACAAAAAAAAAAGAAGTAATCAACTTGTTGCCATGAAAAGGGGTAAAACATACCAAAAAAAAAAGTAATCAACTAGTCTTGCTGCCATGAAATGGGGTAAAACCAAAAAAAAAAAAAAAAAAAAAAAAAAAGGTAATCAACTTGTCTTGCTGCCATGAAATGGGGTAAAACATACCAAAAAAAAAAAGTAATCAACTTGTTGCCATGAAATGGGGTAAAACATACCACCATACCAAATACATTTAAGAGGAACATAAACCATGTCAGGCAATCTAGTCACTAATGCTGGACATACTCCGTTAAAACTCTTATTTGTATTTAACTTTTTCATGGCAACTTCCAACTCTTCTTGGGTATGTGGATCATCCAACACTGGATTATATGGAGTAGTTTCCAACTCAATATCATTACTGTATATATTTGTGCACTCTGGTTATTAGGATTTAATAATTTTTCCAAATGTGACAAACTCAGTATTATTAGGCTGAACAGCACCATGATTAGAAACCTTTCCTTTCCAGTTTATGGCTTTCCAAATACCTTTTTTATCATTTGTATTTAAAAGTCTCTTCCATCTACAATTGATAATGTTCCATCCATTACCATGTTCATTATTTGTTTAATCCAATCTCTAGACACCTCATCAATAATGTGACATCCTACATTTAACACATCAGACAGATTTTAAACCTCTCCATTATAGAAATCTAGTGGCGGGTTATCCTCCATAAAAGTGCTAGAACTATGACATCCACCACTCTGTGCAGAATATTTTTCTCAGGCAAGCATGTGACAGATGGCCTGTAATATGTTCGGCCTAAGCAACTTGCTCTTTCTGATGAAAGTAATTCAGACGAGTTGGTGATAACTAAGGTCAAGCTCTACACAAAGTGGTGCATGATCTGATCCCTTGATGCACTGGTTCACCTACAACTTCTTAACACTATCACACACTCCCACAATTCCTGCTTCAGGAATAGTGCTACTCCTTCCATAGCTCTTGTCCTCTTACCAACTCCTGACTTTACTCCCAAGACATTTCCATAGCATTCTTCCCTGTACCCTTGAGCTTCATTTCACTCAGCACCAGAACATCCAGGTTTCTTTCCTAAAACTTACAATCTATCTTTTCATCTTGGTTTCATCCACACACATTCAGATACCTCAATCTGAGCTTTCTAGAAGCATGAGCACTCCCCACTTGACTCCTATATCTGTTTCCACTTTTAGCAATTGAAATAAAAGAAGGGGTGGGTTTCCAGCCCTTTAGTCACCTTCTATGACATGTGGGGAGTATGGAGCTTGAATTTTTTCTCCCCACACCAGGGACAGATAAGGGGGCCAAGTGAACACTTTTTCCTATTAGGCTCATTCCTCTCTTCTTAATGCTACCTTGCTAATGTGGGAAATGGCGAATATGTATGAAATAAATATTATTTATCTATTTATTTTGCTTTGTCACTGTCTCCCGCGTTAGCGAGGTAGCGCAAGGTAACAGACGAAAGAATGGCTCAACCCACCCACATACACATGTATATACATACACGTCCACACACGCAAATATACATGCCTATACATCTCAACGTATACATATATATACACACACAGACATATACATATATACACATGTACATAATTCATACTGTCTGCCTTTATTCATTCCCATCGCCACCTCGCCACACATGAAATAACAACCCCCTCCCCCCTCATGTGTGCGAGGTAGCGCTAGGAAAAGACAACAAAGGCCCCATTCGTTCACACTCAGTCTCTAGCTGTCATGTAATAATGCACCAAAACCACAGCTCCCTTTCCACATCCAGGCCCCACAGAACTTTCCATGGTTTACCCCAGACGCTTCACATGCCCTAGTTCAATCCATTGACAGCACGTCGACACTGGTATACCACATCGTTCCAATTCACTCTATTCCTTGCACGCCTTTCACCCTCCTGCATGTTCAGGCCCCGATCACTCAAAATCTTTTTCACTCCATCTTTCCACCTCCAATTTGGTCTCCCACTTCTCATTCCCTCCACCTCTGACACATATATCCTCTCTGTCAATCTTTCCTCACTCATTCTCTCCATGTGACCAAACCATTTCAAAACACCCTCTTCTACTCTTTCAACCAAACTCTTTTTATTACCACACATCTCTCTTACCCTATTATTATTTACTCGATCAAACCACCTCATACCACATATTGTCCTCAAACATCTCATTTCCAGCACATCCACCCTCCTGCGCACAACTCTATCCACAGCCCACGCCTCGCAACCATACAACATTGTTGGAACCACTGTTCCTTCAAACATACCCACTTTTGCTTTCCGAGATAATGTCCTTGACTTCCACACATTCTTCAAGGCTCCCAGAATTTTTGCCCCCTCCCCACCCTATGAATCACTTCCGCTTCCATGATACCATCCGCTGCCAGATCTACTCCCAGATATCTAAAACACTTTACTTCCTCCAGTTTTTCTCCATTCAAACTTACCTCCCAGTTGACTTGAGCCTCAACCCTACTGTACCTAATAACTTTGCTCTTATTCACATTTACTCTCAACTTTCTTCTTTCACACACTTTACCAAACTCAGTCACCAGCTTCTGCAGTTTCTCACATGAATCAGCCACCAGCGCTGTATCATCAGTGAACAACAACTGACTCACTTCCCAAGCTCTCTCTTCCACAACAGACTGCATACTTGCCCCTCTTTCCAAAACTCTTGCATTCACCTTCCTAACAACCCCATCCATAAACAAATTAAACAACCATAGAGACCTCACACACCCCTGCTACAAACCTACATTCACTGAGAACCAATCACTTTCCTCTCTTCCTACTCGTACACATGCCTTACATCCTTGATAAAAACTTTTCACTGCTTCTAACAACTTGCCTCCCACACCATATACTCTTAATACCTTCCACAGAGCATCTCAATCAACTCTATCATATGCCTTCCCCAGATCCATAAATGGTATATACAAATCCATTTGCTTTTCTAAGTAATTCTCACATATTTTCCTCAAAGCAAACACCTGATCCACACATCCTCTACCACTTCTGAAACCACACTGCTCTTGCCCAATCTGATGCTCTGTATATGCCTTCACCCTCTCAATCAATACCCTCCCATATAATTTACCAGGAATACTCAACAAACTTATACCTCTGTAATTTGAGCACTCACCTTTGTCCCCTTTGCCTTTGTACAATGGCACTATGCAAGCATTCCGCCAATCCTCAGGCACCTCACCTTGAATCATACATACATTAAATAACTTTACCAACCAGTCAAAAATACAGTCACCTCCTTTTTTTATAAATTCCACTGCAATACCATCCAAACCCGCTGCCCTGCCGGCTTTCATCTTCCGCAAAGCTTTTACTACCTCTTCTCCGTTTACCAAATCATTTTCCCTAACCCTCTCACTTTGCACACCATCTCAACCAAAGCACCCTATATCTGCCAATCTATCATCAAACACATTCAACAAACCTTCAAAATACTCACTTCATCTCCTTCTCACATCAGCACTACTTGTTATCACCTACCCATTAGCCCCCTTCACTGAAGTTCCCATTTGTTCCCTTGTCTTACGCACTTTATTTACCTCCTTCCAAAACATCTTTTTATTCTCCCTAAAATTTAATGATACCCTCTCACTCCAACTCTCATTTGCCCTCTTTTTCACCTCTTGCACCTTTCTCTTGACCTCCTGCCTCTTTCTTTTATACATCTCCCACTCATTTGCATTATTTCCCTGCAAAAATCATCCAAATGCCTCTCTCTTCTCTTTCACTAATAATCTTACTTCTTCATCCCACCACTCACTACCCTTTCCAATCTGCCCATCTCCCACGCTTTTCATGCTACAAGCATCTTTTGCGCAAGCCATCACTGCTTCCCTAAATGCATCCCATTCCTCCCCCACTCCCCTTACCTCCTTTGTTCTCACCTTTTTCCATTCTGTACTCAGTCTCTCCTGGTACTTCCTCACACAAGTCTCCTTCCCAAGCTCACCTTCTCTCACCACTCTCTTCACCCCAATATTCTCTCTTCTTTTCTGAAAACCTCTACAAATCTTCACCTTCGCCTCCACAAGATAATGATCAGACATCCCTCCAGTTGCACCTCTCAGCACATTAACATCCAAAAGTCTCTCTTTTGCGCGCCTATCAATTAACACGTAATCCAATAACGCTCTCTGGCCATCTCTCCTACTTACATACATACACTTATGTATATCTCTCTTTTTAAACCAGGTATTCCCAATCACCAGTCCTTTTTCAGCACATAAATCTACAAGCTCTTCACCATTTCCATTTACAACAATGAACACCCCATGTATACCAATTATTCCCTCAACTGCCACATTACTCACCTTTGCATTCAAATCACCCATCACTATAACCTGGTCTTGTGCATCAAAACCACTAACACACTCATTCAGCTGCTCCCAAAACACTTGCCTCTCATGATCTTTCTTCTCATGCCCAGGTGCATATACACCAATAATCACCCATCTCTCTCCATCAACTTTCAGTTTTACCCATATGAATCAAGAGTTTACTTTCTTACACTCTATCACATACTCCCACCACTCCTGTTTCAGGAGTAGTTCTACTCCTTCCCTTGCTCTTGTCCTCTCACTAACCCCTGACTTTACTCTCAAGACATTCCCAAACCACTCTTCCCCTTTACCCTTGAGCTTCATTTCATTCAGAGCCAAAACATCCAGGTTCCTTTCCTCAAACATACTACCTATCTCTCCTTTTTTCTCATCTTGGTTACATCCACACACATTTAGACACCCCAATCTGAGCCTTCGAGGAGGATGAGCACTCCCCGCATGACTCCTTCTTCTGTTTCCCCTTTTAGAATGTTAAAATACAAGGAGGGGAGGGTTTCTAGCCCCCCACTCCCGTCCCCTTTAGTTGCTTTCTACGACACGTGAGGAATGCGTGGGAAGCATTCTCTCTCCCCTATCCCCATATATTATTTATTTTATTTATTTTGCTTTGTCGCTGTCTCCCGCGTTTGCGAGGTATATATATACATATATATTTATATTTATTTATTTTGCTTTGTCGCTGTCTCCCGCATTTGCGAGGTAGCGCAAGGAAACAGACAAAAGAATGGCCCAACCCACCCACATACACATGTGTTTACATACACATCCACACACGCAAATATACATACCTATACATCTCAACATATACACATATATACACACACAGACATATAAATATATACACATGTACATAATTCATACTGTCTGCCTTTATTCATTCTCATCGCCATCCCGCCACACATGAAATAACAACCCCCTCCACCCTGGTATACCACATCGTTCCAATTCACTCTATTCCTTGCATGCCTTTCACCCTCCTGCATGTTCAGGCCCCGATCACTCAAAATCTTTTTCACTCCATCTTTCCACCTCCAATTTGGTCTCCCACTTCTCCTCGTTCCCTCCACCTCTGACACATATACCCTCTTGGTCAATCTCTCCTCACTCATTCTCTCTATGTGACCAAACCATTTCAAAACACCCTCTTCTGCTCTCCTAACCACACTCTTTTTATTACCACACATCTCTCATATCCTATTTTTACTTACTCGATCAAACCATCTCACACCACATATTGTCCTCAAACATCTCATTTCTAGCACATCCACCCTCCTCCACACAACTCCATCTAAAGCTCACACCTCACAACCATATAACATTGTTGGAACCACTATTCCTTCAAACTTACCCATTTTTGCTTTTCGAGATAATATTCTCGATTTCCACACATTTTTCTATGCTCCCAGAACTTTCGTCCCCTCCCCCACCTTATGATTCTTTTCCGCTTCCATGGTTCCATCTGCTGCCAAATCCACTCCCAAAATATTTAAAACACTTCACTTCCTCCAGTTTTTCTCCATTCAAACTTACCTCCCAATTGACTTGTCCCTCAACCCCACTGTACCTAATAACCTTGTTCTTATTCACATTTACTCTCAGCTTTCTTCTTTCACACACTTTACCAAACTCAGTTACCAGCTTCTGCAGTTTCTCACATGAATCAGCCACCAGCGCTGTATCATCAGCGAACAATAACTGACTCACTTCCCAAGCTCTCTCATCCACAATAGACTGCATACTTGCCCCTCTTTCCAAAACTCTTGCATTTACCTCCCTAACAACCCCATCCATAAACAAATTAAACAACCATAGAGACATCACACACCCCTGCCGCAAACCAACATTCACTGAGAACCAATCACTTTCCTCTCTTCCTACACGTACACATTCCTTACATCCTCGATAAAAACTTATCACTGCTTCTAACAACTTGCCCCCCACATCATATATTCTTAATACCTTACATAGAGCATCTCTATCAACTCTATCTTATGCCTTCTCCAGATCCATAAATGCTACAAATCCATTTGCTTTTCTAAGTATTTCTCACGTACATTCTTCAAAGCAAACACCTGATCCACACATCCTCTACCACTTCTGAAACCACACTGCTCTTCCCCAATCTGATGCTCTGTACATCCCTTCACCCTCTCAATCGATACCCTTCCATATAATTTCCCAGGAATACTCAACAAACTTATACCTCTGTAATTTGAGCACTCACTTTTATCCTCTTTGCCTTTGTACAATGGCAATATGCAAGCATTCCTCCAATCCTCAGGCACCTCATCATGAGTCATACATACATTAAATAACTTTACTAACCAGTCAACAATACAGTCACCCCCTTTTTTAATAAATTCCACTGCAATACCATCCAAACCCGCTGCCTTTCATCTTTATTTATATTTATATTTATTCATTATACTTTGTCAGTCTATCGCGTTAGCAAGATAGCGCAAGGTAACAAATGAAACAATGACCCAACCCACCCACATACACATGTATATGTCCACACATGCACATATACATACCTATACATCTCAATGTATACATATATATACACAAACAGACATATACATATATACACATGTACATAATTCATACTGTCTGCCCTTATTCATTCCCGTTGCCACCCCGCAACACATGAAATGACAACCCCCTCCCCATGCATGTGTGCGAGGTAGCGCTAGGAAAAGACAACAAAGGCCACATTCGTTCACACTCAGTCTCTAGCTGTCATGTATAATGCACCGAAACCACAGCTCCCTTTGCAAATCCAGGCCCCACAGAACTTTCCATGGTTTATCCCAGATGCTTCACACGCCCTGTTTCAAAACACTAACAGCATGTCAACCCCTGTAATACAAATGTCATACAAATATACTGTAAATATATAAATGCATGCATACAATGTGTGTGTACTGTATATGTAATATATCAATATCAATTCTTGGTTAATCTTGGAAAAAGTACTGCGTGGGGTATGTACAAAATCAATGTTATTGGCCATGACAATATAAAAGACATATGCACCTGTAAAAAAATTAATATACTGAATATAATAACAAAGATACAGAGATAAACTGAGTTGAATTTTGTATAAACCCATTTATTTGTGCATGTGCTTGTCATCAATAATTACCTAATTCCAGGGCTGGAAAAAAATCATGATTTGAAAGATTAAAAAAATTACTCAATGTAGATAATTTTTCTAAATCAACAGAATGATCTTTTCGTCTAATAATTTTTTTTAGAAAAATAAAAACTGGTTATGGTCTTGATATAAGGATTTCAAGAAATTTGATGTATTGATAATTCCCTGATAGCTATATGTTACCATCATTGACGATAACATATAGCTATCAGAGGATTATCTTTAATGCACCAAATGATCAAATTAAGCACAGTTGAATATATATACAAGGCTCTTTCTGTGAAAAATAAGTTCATGGGAAACACTTTAAAATGAGAAAAAACTGAAGTTGAAATGAATATGAATTCTGAAGTTGAACACAAACCTAAAACATAATTAAACATATAATTCCCATCTTGTCAAGAATAATACCTATGAACAGTAATTCAAAAACATACAGCTACCATATTAGTAATTGAATTATTAGTTATTATTAGAAACAATGTAGGCATAAGCACAAACTTGTGCATAACATAAAAATCCTTATAATTTAGATTGGGTTGCTGCATTTTATATCAGTTCAACCATAGAGAATAAGAAATCAAATAATTTCTTTATAAAAAATTATTCATGATTCTTTTTCTCTAATTTAAATCATAACTCTGCCAATTCTGAATCATACTTAAAGGTAAATAGAAATGGAATAAAATTAGCACTTTCAATAAAATGCATGGATGCATTACTGTGCTTTAGTGAAAGGGCAATTAATGTTTTGCGTGTCCTGTTTGGGTAGGAAAGGAAATTATAGTAAATAACCTGAAAAAAAAACTTATTTAAGAGTAAAAGTTGATGACATATCACTTACTTTCTCTCTTAACATTATCAGAGCACCTCTTCAACTGATGACCTGTGTGAAGATGCTGCAATCCAGGTCCCATGTTTTTTTTCCATTCTCCTCGGCAATTCCGAGAGCTGTTGACTTATCATCTATTATGATTTCTCTTTCACCGATGATGTTTCGCAAAAAAACTCACATAAGGTGTGGGTTAAACTGGCGCTAGGCTTTACAAAGGCAACGAGAGATATAGTGAAGACGAGTGTGGCCTCCAACCGACGCATCGAGAAGACAATGACAATGGCGAAGAACTCGGGATATGGCCCATACCATCATCTACACTTCAGGTGTCTTTCCTACCCTCAGCCTCATTAATGCTCTTTTTACCTCCCTTTTGGCTTTCCTCTTCCTTCCCTCCTCCACACCCATGGATGTGTAACAATTGCTGCCTCCCCTTCTCCCACATTCATCAGTTCTTTGAAATACTCTGTCCATCTTCCTTTCACTTCCTCCTTTTCATTCAGCCATTCCTCTTCCTTACTTCCCACATCAACATATGAAAGCAAAGCTATGGGAAGGGGGGTAGCAGAGATGGAGTGTGGCTGCGTGATATGATGGGTAGTGTCAAGCCTGTTTGTGGATGATAATATATATCTATTTCAAATGTGTCGTTTGCTGAGAGTGAAGAGGAGTTGCAGAAAAGATTGCGTGGTTTACGAAGTGCGTAAGCATGGGTGATTGAAGAGTTGATGCAGTTAAAAGTACAGTAATGGTGTCTGATTTTGCAGAAACATACAAGGTAAAAGAAGAAAGTACACTAACCTGCGCTTTGGATATTGGGGGGAGAAAGACAGGAAGAGGTTGTATAATAAAGTATTTTGGAGCTGTCTTCGGTAAGCTTCATGATAGAGGAGTGATCAAGAGAGAAAGCAGTACAGGGTAGAAGTTACTGGGTTCCTTAACAGAACAATGAAGAGGAGAGCTTGTAATCATTTTAGTGAAGAGAGGAGTAAGGGACAGCTTAATCCTCCCAACCCTGATCTCTGCACCCAAAACATGGACATGAAATGAGTTACAAAGAGAGGCCAAGAATCCAGGCTGTGGAAATGGACTGCTTGAGAGGAGCATGTCGTAAAGCTAGGTGGAATGAAGAAGGAAATGAAGAGGGGTGTATGAGAGATGTGCTATGGCCGGGAATGCAAAGGGACAGCATTGTGGAGTGGCACAGGGGGTGAAACAGAATACTTTGAGGCAGTTTGGGTGTATGAAGAGAATGCAAGACTGGAAGTTTATTAGTAGAGTGAACAATAGTGCAATTAAAGGGGTCATTGTGAGAGAAGGACCACCTGTGACCTGGGGGGAAATGGAGAAATGGTGGAAGAATGCATGGAATGGTGTATGCGAGGGAGACATGTAAGGACAGCGATAAGTGGAGACATTTTTTTTTCCCGTGGCCACCCGCTGGAAGGGTGTTCCTGGAGGAATGGGCTTCAGAGATATAGACAAACAGACAGTTTTGACCAACATATCACCCCTTCACACATAAATCCAAAGCATCATTACACTCACACCGAAGACAAAATATTGGTATCAGCCTAGAATTACGTGAACTCGCATACACTGTTGATTCTCACGAAATTAGCACGTACATAATCACATAATATTCTTACCTCATATCTATCTGATTCTAGATATGGGTGTTCTGGAACACGGATGCTTCTGAATATCATGGTTACCCCTGACGAAAATCCTTAAACTGTATCTATATCAAAAACTATATAAAAGACTGGTAAAATGAACACACAATAAAAAAATCATCGTCCGGGATGGATTTGATGAATTTCACAATGATCCAATACAACTTGCAGCGACTCAAGTGTTACTCCAAAAAGTGTCACCTTGCCCAAGTGGCAGGTGAGAGAATGTGACCTCACATGGCCTGATAATCCCTAAAGAAATGTGTCTGGTGGCCCATCCTACAACTGCACCTATAATGTTAATCCACGACACCCAAAGTCGATGATCGGCAGTGGCAGGTCAAAAGCTGCCATTGAAATTATTTAGATAAATAGATGACCCGACTATTTCCATGAGAGGAGCTGCTCTTACGGCCTTAAAACTCAGTCCAAGATCATGAAGAGAAGTCAGAGCTTGCGATGGTCGACTTCGATGTCTTAAATTCCCTATGGGATGAGCTACCCCTCCCAGACCAGACCTCACACTCTCTCATATACCCGGGGCATTACTGAAGGAAGTCAGTTAACCCGTAACCTTTGGCCTGTAGACACATAAGCTCGCTTACTAGCGCCCCGATGTCTCCTCTCAGGACGCTGTCTCAAAAGAGGCCACTGTGGTGTTCTCATATTTGCGACCCTTGGCTTTTCACCATCACACCATAAACCTGCACCTCCGGTAGCTCACTGCCCTCTGCTACCCCACCTTACACATCCAATCCAATAAAGTACTGTTGTCGTTAAATGTGTTTTTGTATCCTTTCTCAGTTATACCACTCCAATAACCCGACCAAAAACACCCACAAAACTGATGATCCCTGGAGGTGGAATGAAAGAGGCTTTCAAACACGTCCTTCCAGTGCCACTGTCAGCCTTCCTAGACACCCCCCTACTGCCATAGTTCTATTTCCACCACCCCAACCAGCGTCATCCCATACCAGACCACCTCGTCTCGTCGTCAGGTCTAGCACACCACACCGTAACTCTGCCCTCTACCTGCTAGAACCCCGAGGTGGTGACACCGAGTGCTTCCAGCATGGCCCTACGGGACAAAACTCGCCCTCTTCAGCCGACATGTGGCTTGGCCCGGGCACAGACACACACAAAACCTTCACCCCCGATCAGATCACTTTGAACCCAGATCAAATACGTCCCCGTGATCCTGGCGTTTCCAACAGACACCCCATCAGTCATCAGACAATAAAAGCGACCCTCCTGCAGATCGCGAACGCTGCCAGGAACCTAAAGAGGAATCTGCTCCTTGCGAGATCAGTCCACTATACCATACATGCCTCAACATCCAACCCTTCAAACTCGAAAAAGGGCAAGAAAGGGAGTGGTGTAGCGACCCACAGTAGCATATTCTGTGGGGCGACCCACAGTCGCCCCACAGAATGCCTGCCTTGCTGACGGCGCCTTGGCTAGGTGGCAAGCGAGTGAGTGACCTTACCTAACCGAATAATCCCTACAAGAAACGTTTGGCGACCCAACCTACAGCTGCACCTGCAATATTAATCCATGACACTCAGACCCGATGTTCAGTAGCGGCGGATCAAAAGCCGCCAGTGTCATCATTCAGTCAAATACATGACCTGACTATTTCTTATGGGAAAAGCCGCTCTTACGAAGTTAAACCTCAGCCCAAAAGCATGGAGGGAAGTAAGAGCCAGCGATGTTTGGCTTCGACGTCTCACATTCCCTTTGGAAACAGCTAGCTAGCCCAGACTAGACCTCGCCCTCTCTTACATACCCAGGCATTACAGAAGGAAGTATAAAGCAGTGATACGTCCACTGATAACTTACACCCCATCAGCGCTTGAGCTCACACCCCAAAAAGAAACAACACCCGCTCCCTCCACATAATACAAAAGAAAGCCTCACGGTGGATCTTTAACCCCAAATGGCACGAGTTCACCAGGAGAACAGAGAACTCCACGAGAGCGCGCGATGCCTCTACTAACCATCTACTGGAGAAAGCTTGGCGAAGAACCAGTGGAGCGTTTCGATATCCCCTCCATATCTCCTGAATAGTATTCTTCGACAATCTCTTAGGAATAGACAATCCCAACAAATCTATTCAACATTCCCACCTGGACACTAGCCAAAGCCCTATCTATCAAAACTTAAGAAAAAAAAAGAAAGCTGAAACTCTTATAGACAGACCTTACATCGCGAATCCGTGGAGAAAACTTGATGGCCTAATCAGTGTCTAGCGTCACAGATACAACCCCTCTCCTCCTATACCTCTCTCTCTCTCTCTCTCTCTCTCTCTCTCTCTCTCTCTCTCTCAGAAATAAAACTACCCCTTCCTTGCTCCCTCCACTCTCCCCCCCCCGGCTCTGTCCTGGCTAACCTAGCCAGGCCAATACACGCTGGGTTTTTCAAAAGCCCCGGTTCTTCACCTTCTACGGATCTCACTCCCTCTAAGCTAGCTCTTGACCTTCCCCCCCTCCTCCTTCCCCTAGCTTAGAAGGGCCTTTCCTATCATCATCATCATCCATCCACGCAGTCAGTCAGTCAACCTGTAACCTTTGGCCTGTAAGACACACAACAAGCTCGCTTACTCACGCCCTGACCGTCTCCTACCAGGACAGCGGTGAGGGAGAAAGAAGCCACTGTGGCGTTCTTAAAAGTTGGTGCCAGTCCTCCTTGTGGCCCTTGGCTCTTCACCATCACCACGCCATAAACCTGCATGCACCTCCAGTAGCTCACTACCCTCTGCTACCTCACCTTAACATATTCTATCCAATAAAGTAATACCAATCCATTAACGCAACAAGAACATCCCCCCCCCCCCAAAAAAAAAAAGTGATCCCCGGTGTAAGCGTGAATGAGGCAAATTTCCTAATAATTACGGTATCCCTGCCTCACTCTAACAGTTATTTCTATCGAAATATGAAATGAAAATAACGTCTATTGATGTAATTGATGAAAAAACGTCGCTTGAAATCGATATATTACAATATGAAAGAAGGAAGGTAGAAGTGGTAAGCGTGAATGTGAGGCAAATTTCCTAATAATTACGTTATCCCTGCCTCACTCTACAGTTATTTCTATCGAAATATGAAATCAAAATAACGTTTATTGAGGCAAATGATGAAAAAAAACGTCGCTTGAATTCGATATATTACAATATGAAAGAAGGTAGAAGTGGTAAGCGTGAATGAGGCAAATTTCCTAATAATTACGTTATCCCTGCCTCACTCTACAGTTACTTGTATCGAAATATGAAATCAAAATAACGTTTAATGATGCAAATGATGAAAAAAACGTCGCTTGAATTCAATATATTACAATATGAAAGAAGGAAGGTAGAAATGGTAAGCGTGAATGACGCAAATTTCCTAATAATTACGTTATCCCTGCCTCACTCTAACAGTTACTTCTATCGAAATATGAAATCAAAATAACGTTCATTTAGGCAATTGATGAAAAAAACGTCGCTTGAAATCGATCTATTACAATATGAAAGAAGGGCCATGCAAGCGGTGTCATATTTGAAAGTGATGTTTTCCCGCGTATCGACATTAAATGCTACTTCTGGGATATATGGTTTCCCACTCGACATCAAATGTATCTATCATTAAACATCAAATTCATCTATCATTAAACGGAAGGCTTTATATATATCCAGTTCGCACAATACAGTGCGCAGCCCATCCACTCCCGTGGACATTTAAAAAAATGAAAGTCAGCATCCCAGAACATCCAACGAATTTTTTTTTTTTTTTTGGGGGGGGGGAGAATTTAAAGCCATGGAATCAGTAGCTTAGGCCATTTTAAGACCCTTTTCTCCTATGCCATTCATCCCGAAATGACCGCATTCCCAGGAAATTACGAGACTTCTGTTCGTAAATATTTTGACATGGCGCGTATCCCACAGAGCTCTCGCGCGCGTGCGTGTGTGTTCGTACGCTGGTTGGTTGCTGGGCTGGGCTGCTAACGCATGCGTACTCGGTCTCTGGGCATCAACTGGCCTGTACGAATTTGGATCCACCAATCACAGCTCGGTCGAGGCTCTCTCAGCAGCAGCAAAGAGCCCCCGCGCTCGATTTTGAAAGTCTCCTCCAAATACGTTGGGCGGCCATGGTCTTCCCGCTGCTTGGAGACCCACGGGAGATTTCGTGATCAAATATAACGGTCGAGGAAAATGGGATTATATATTTTTTTTCCTTTATTTCTCAAGGCACAGAATCCTCCCTGGTGAAGTGAACGGTGTGAAGTGTACCCAGCCTTTACCTACTGAAGTGGGGGATGTGTATACTTATTAAAGGAAATGTTGTGAAGTGTACCCAGCCTTTACCTACTGAAGTGGGGGATGTGTATACTTATTAAAGGAAATGGTGTGAAGTGTACCCAGCCTTTACCTACTGAAGTGGGGGATGTGTATACTTATTAAAGGAAATGGTGTGAAGTGTACCCAGCCTTTACCTACTGAAGTGAAGTGGGAGATGTGTATACTTATTAAAGGAAATGTTGTGAAGTGTACCCAGCCTTTACCTACTGAAATGAAGTGGGAGATGTGTATACTTATTAAAGGAAATGTTGTGAAGTGTACCCAGCCTTTACCTACTGAAATGAAGCGGGAGATGTGTATACCTATTAAAGGAAATGTTGTGAAGTGTACCCAGCCTTTACCTACTGAAATGAAGTGGGAGATGTATATACTTATTAAAGGAAATGTTGTGAAAATTTACCTACTGAAATGAAGTGGGAGATGTGTATACTTATTAAAGGAAATTGTGTGAAGTGTACCCAGCCTTTACCTACTGAAATGAAGTGGGAGATGTGTATACCTATTAAAGTGAATTGTGTGAAGTGTAACCAGCCTTTACCGACTGAAATGAAGTGGGAGATGTGTATACTAAATACAGTGAATTGTGTGAAGTGTACCTAGCCTTTACCTAGTGAAGTGAAGTGGGAGATGCGTATACTTATTAAAGTGAATTGTGTGAAGTGTAACCAGTCTCTCACTTAAATATGCTGATAAATATATTTAATTCTGGGGCAGGATGAGTTATTCCTCAGTGTGAGGAGAGGAAGAAGTGTAACAATCAACACGTGTCATCTTATTTCTGAAGGGAACCAATGGTGCACATGTGGAAGTGTACAGGAAATCTAAAATATTCTCGGTTAATCACTGGTTTCTATACGGTCTGTGAACCTGTCTCCCAATACGAGTGGTCGACTGGTGCACCTTCTGTTCGCCAGTGACGGGAAAAAACGGGAGAGGAACTACGAGAAAGAGGCCGTGTCCTCAAAAGTGATATCTAGGTGTTTTGAAGGCACTGAGAAGCAGTCGAAAAAAAAAGTTTTACGTAATTCCTCTCGTGGAATCTGTTGCCCCGTAACAGAATCCGTTGCCCCGTTAACCGAATCCGTAGCCCCCGTAAACCGAATCCGTTGCCCCATTAACCAAATCTGTTGCCCCGTAAAAAAATCCGTTGCCCCGTAAACAGAATCCGTTGCCCCGTTAACAGAATCCGTTGCCCCCGTAAACCGAATCCGTTGCCCCGTAAACCGAATCCGTTGCCCCCGTAAACCGAATCCGTTGCCCCGTAAACCGAATCCGTAGCCCCCGTAAACCGAATAAGTTGCCTCGTTAACCGAATCCGTTGCCTCGTAAACCGAATCCGTTGCCCCTTAAACCGAATCCGTTGCCCCGTAAACAGAATCCGTTGCCCCGAGAAATGAGCATCCTACAACAGCCTGGTGAACCACGGATACGACTCGACACCCCCCCCCCCCCCTTATAATCAACCGCCCCGAGAATTTCGTTGACCCCCCTCCAAAAAAAAAACCTCTAAGAATATCCAGGATTTGAGGAGGGGACATAAAGGAGTGAGTGAAATTGGCCTAGCTTGATCGTTAGGCAGTTCAGCGAGAGGAGACTCCAACGCCAGGGAGGAGGAGGAGGAGGAGGAGGAAGACCACGGCAACGCCTCCTCTTACGTTAATTAGGGTAAGTACACCTGTTTATAAGTTCCAATTGGTTACTTTATGTCCTAATTAGGTTAAATTAGGTGTGGTTAGGTTACGTTAGATATGACTGGGTTGAAAGCGTCTCGGTGGTCATCGATGGGCTTTTGAACGATTCTGGCCTTTATATTCCCCTCGCAAATCATTATTTTGGGATTTTTTTTCTCTCAAATGACTAAAACCAAACCCTGGTTTTCAATTTCGTTAACTCTGGGATATCCCAAAAGGGAGTGGCCATACTTTTTTTTTTTCTTTTAAGTGATTCGGTGGTTCTAGGGTGGAAATGAAGGTCGGAATCGTGCCAAAAGACATCCAAATAAAACACCAACGGAAGAACATATAATGTTAAACGAGCGGACGTTAAACGGGTATTTTAACTATATTCTCACATAACTAACTCCATTGTACCGTTAAACGGTCTGTTAACTATATTCTCACCTAACAAACTCCATTGTACCGTTAAACGGGGCGGCCGTTATATTACAATTACTCGCCAAATATATCAAGTAGGACTAGACATTTCTACATTTGTCCTTCCAGACAAGATATTAACCTAGAAAATCAACTTGTGGATGTTAATGGAAGAATATATATGCCTCGTTCGACCCCATACCATACCACGGCCATTACCCTACCTTTCGAAAGCCTGAAGTGGGTCGTCTTATTCAGGCCGTTATTACAACTTCATGGTTCATTTCGTGACACCTTCGCTAACCTGTCGATGCAGTAATTATCCATGTAAGTCTACGTCCTGCTATAGAGCTGCCACACTGATTGTATCACTCAAAAAAATAAGGATTTCCGCCGTCAAACTTAGTCACTTTTCACAAAGGTAAATACGCCACCATGACTGAGGTTCCTACGGGGGTAAAATATATATTTTGCTCGAGAAACAATGATGAATTTCCTTATACATTTGCTCACGGAAAGTGAAGAAATACAAGACTTTATTCATTAAGAAATTTCATGATAATAACGAATAACAAAGTTATTTGACGAAGAATTGCAAGCAACAAACTTTAGGCCCGTAATTATCGCTTTTAGACTCGAAAAAGTATGTGTTAAGGATGAGAATCATAATGCTACAGACAATTCTGATATGTTGATATAGAGCCTCTTTTATGTAATGACGTATTCAATTGAGTTCCATCCAAAATTTCGTATGGCCGGCAGCACGATCTGGCGCCATTTCTGAGACAACTCGTACAGCACAGAATAATCCCATGCTTGAATAGCTGCTTATTCACGATTCTTTTTTTGTTGCTATTGTTGTTGTCTTATATATTTTACGTCGCCCGAAAAGTTCGTAAAGTTCACTTCCGATATATCAATGTAGAGCTTTTATGTAGGTGCCATCCAAAACTTCGTATGGCCGGCAGCACGATCTGGTGCCACTTCTGATTTAACTCGTACAGCACAGAATGATAATTCTTATGCTTAAATAGCTGCTTATTAATTTTTTTTATTTTCGTTGTCTGTTATATTGTACACTGCACAAAAGTGCGTTACGGTGAAGTTCCCATAACACATTCCTATAAGAAGTTAAAAACGATATTGTGCATCACGTTTTAACATCCAAATTTATGTTCCTTTTTTGTAACATATTTTCTTTTTTTTTTTTTTTTTTTTTTTTTTTTTTCCAAAAGAAGGAACAGAGAAGGGGGCCAGGTGAGGGTATTCCCTCAAAGGCCCAGTCCTCTGTTCTTAACGCTACCTCGCTATCGCGGGAAATGGCGAATAGTATGAAAAAAAAAAAAAAAAAAAAAAAAAAAAAATTTTCCACAACAGAATTCGTGGTGTACATAAATAAGAATCTGTTGACCTTCGTTGATGGGGCTGTAGGTGTGAGATACCGTAAATATTTGTGGGACTCCCATCCCCATGAACCTTATACTTTACCAAAGGTTTAAGATATGGTTACAGAATCCACAGGTTTAGATGGTGATTTGATATTTTCAGAATCCATAGCGTCTGAGGATTTCGCCCTTTTTTTTTTATTTTCATTATTTTTACGTAGTAATTATCTGTCAAAAGCTTCAATTATGTCGAGGGCAACTTCACAAGACTACCCTAAGTCGTTTTGGGATGATGGCTAGACATTAGTAAGATAGGAACCTTGCACCATCAGCCTTGCTTTGTGTCCAGAGAAAAGAAAGAGATGCGTTTTATTTTTTTTTAACTGTTCGTAAAGTGATTAAGAGGAAGGGGCGTAGGACTAGTAAGAGGAGCATCGGTGTGTGTGTGTCTGTGTGAAGGGATGGTTAAAAGAGTCATCCAAGGTGGAGTTACGAGAAGAAAAGGGAACTAGAGAGAGAGTTTGGCTTTGTTGATGGGAAAGACGACAGCTGCTTCCCTTTAGTTCAACAAATGTTCAAATGGCGTAACATGAATTGCTACACTGGTTCCATAAATTTGTTTAGACTCTTAGGTGTTTTGTATGCCAGGGAATGTCATTTCATCTGAACATTTGTTGAACTAAAGGTCAGACGCAAATTCTGCCAGCGAATGCAGACTTTTTGAGACATGTGACACTTGAGTTCTTCGATATGTTTTGGCACAGCTGTCCCTACATGAAGCTGTTGTGTTTGGCCCAGCTGCCCCACATGAAGCTGTTGTGTTTGGCACAGCTGCCCCACATGAAGCTGTTGCGTTTGGCACAGCTGTCCCTACATGAAGCTGTTGTGTTTGGCACAGCTGTCCCTACATGAAGCTGTTGTGTTTGGCACAGCTGTCCCTACATGAAGCTGTTGTGTTTGGCACAGCTGTCCCTACATGAAGCTGTTGTGTTTGGCACAGCTGTCCCTACATGAAGCTGTTGTGTTTGGCACAGCTGTCCCACATGAAGTGTTGCGTTTGGCACAGCTGCCCCACATGAAGCTGTTGCGTTTGGCACAGCTGTCCCACATGAAGCTGTTGTGTTTGGCACAGCTGTCCCTACATGAAGCTGTTGTGTTTGGCACAGCTGTCCCACATGAAGTGTTGCGTTTGGCACAGCTGCCCCACATGAAGCTGTTGTGTTTGGCACAGCTGTCCCACATGAAGCTGTTGCGTTTGGCACCCAACAGCTCCAAGAATTTTTGCAGCTGGAGCTGTTCAAGGGTCTGTCTTCCCCTTGTGAACCACACACACAAACAAACAGGTTATAGGAATTCATTGGGGAAATCAAATGATACAAATTGAGGTTCATTTTTATTAAACACAAAAAAAAAAAATTTCAAAATACAGTTAATAACTGGGGGACACTACCATGAAAAGATGGCAGTTATCACCTAACGAAGCAGTTGATGCTCATTCATGCCTACAACCAGTTAGCCACGAGAACATCTAATTAATCTTGGGCTTTTTATGTATTATTATCTCAAATAACTAACTATTTTACTAACAATGCGGAGGGAGAAAGTGGTAGGTAGGACATGCCTTCTTCTGATATCTTCTGTCGAAACCAGCGAATGTCATTGTGCGATTCACTCTGAAAAATACTCAATCAGTTCGTTTCTTTTTTTTTTGAACAATTTTTGACTCTTAGTTAATGCAACCATATACTATGACTCCCCAATATATATATATATATATATATATATATATATATATATATATATATATATATATATATATATATATATCCTATTGGCAAAACCTGTTTAGTTTTGAACCCTGAAAACTGATCAAAATTCGCGACGGAATCCAAACTGGAAGGCATTTTGCGGCTGGCAACGATGCACAGAAGACATGAAGACACACACACACACACACACACACACACACACAGGGGGGGAAAATAAAACAGGACATTGGAAAGCAATACTACATCACAGGCACTTGGTTTCAAAGGCCCAATCCCAAGGGGCGCGGCCCTTGGGAAGTGCACAGTAACACCACAGGCTGGAGAGGTTGGCTCGAGTGTGTGTGTCATCACAAATGACTTACACATCTGCAGTGTTAGGAACAATTCAAGTGTGGAAATACGATCACCACTAATACAAACTGTCTATGCCTAATGAATGAAAAAAAAAAAAGGGATATTGTTACTTTCTAAATTAGTGTATTACTTCTTTTTTTTTTTGTAATATCTAGATCACTAATGCCTTAAAGTGTGTGTGTCTATCTATCTATATGCCAATATACTTTGAGGAATAACCCAGAGCGTTGACCAAAAATCTCCAAAACTGTTGAGTTTACACCAGATGCCTAATGGATAAACACATGACCGGGTTATAATAAAAGTCTCACGCACAGTTAACTAAACTCCTAATCATTAACAGCTGACCAAAAGAGAGACAGAAAAAAAAACACATTATGATGCAACGAAAATTCCTAAATATTCTTATATCGCTATAGTTATAAGGGCGCGCCAGCATAGAGAGTTGTGTGTCCCTCCCCTCTTTTCCTTTTTTCGCTTCGTTCATTGGTTTTCCGTTCCTGACCTTTTATTTACAAGAATGGAATTCGTAGGTACTGAAATGGTTGGGTTAGGTTAGCTTAGTCAATACTTCCCATCACCTCTGACCCCCACCCCATCCCCGTCTAAGAAATATGAGACTAGTTCTTCGTACAGAGGAACCCTTAAATATGAAATCACAGCTACTGTACTCGAAGGATCGGACTGGTGTACTCCTCCATGAAGACGGGAGTCATCTGCTAGCAAAAAGTGTGTCTGGTGCTGAATGTTTTATCCCTGGCGAGGTCGCTGGCTCCCTGCTGTGACCCCCCTGCACGTAGCATTGCCATGCACCTTAGGAACTGGCCTGGTGAAGCACATGAACTCGGCCCCGAAAGCTGGTGGGCTTGTGGGGGTACGGCCTTTAGTACTGGATGCATCGCCCTCCTGAGAAATGGAAATAACGACTGAGGCTTATAAATAAAAAAGGGCCTCGTGGTCCAACGCTGGACCCCTAACCATGGCCTCGGCCCCTTCCAGGACCTCTTCGCTTCGAAATGCTAAAAGGTGTGTGGTCGTCAGCATTTCTGGAAATGCCGGGACCCACCCTTTTGTTTTTTTTTCCTTCACAGTTCCGTCCCGAGCCACGACACCACCTCCAGATGTACCCTCTGTCCGGCCTGCTTCAGGAGGCTGACGGCGGAGGCGTGGCGGACTTGCTCCAGCGAGTGGCCATCCACGGAGAGGAGTCGGTCGCCACAGCGGAGCCTCCCGTTGACGGCAGCCGGGGAGGACTGGACCACGAAGAGGACGTGGATGGGTTCGGCGCCCCGCTGTGGGTCCGAACCGCCGACAATGCTGAAACCTAAGGAGGCGCCCGATGCCCGGTGGAGCACCACGCTCTTGGAGATGTGGAGGGAGCGCGGCAGCTTCTGCCAGTAGAGCCAAGATGGGACGAAGTTCGCAGAGCCTAGGGATGTCTCGGGCCCATCTAGGAGAGAGAGGGTGACGCCTGCCAGCTCCGCCGTGGCCTTCAGCAGCGCCACCGCTTGACCGTGGGTCAGACCCAAGAGGGACTGTCCATTGACCGACAGCAAGACGTCGCCCTTCTGTTGAGAGGAGAAACACCATTGCCTTACACTGACCTGACGGAACTACCCCCACCACCACTTCCAATCATGCTGTGGATCTGGCAGTGTTCACAGTCTACGAAACTACCACCACCACCACTTCCAATCATGCTGTGGATCTGGCAGTGTTCACAATCTACGAAAACAATGTGTGGTGAATATTCAAAACATATTCATTATGCTGTATTGCACATCTGACACGATGAATGAAAGCAGACTGACTACAAGGGGAGAGGACTTGTGAGACAAATCCCAGGGGATCATCACCAGTCACTTTCTCCATCCTGGATTAAAAGTCCTGGGGCCGTATGCAGAAAAATTCTTAGATTTCTGCTTATTTTCATGCTTAGTTGAGCAAGTGACTTCAGTGCCACACAGAAAAGGACTAAACACGATGCTTAGCAAAACTCAAGCATAATATTTAAGAAGTCTGAAATGAAGTTTGGGTCAAAATTTGTCGTCTGCTAAACATATACTTAAGCGTAGGGCAGCTTTCAGAAACATGCTTAGCAAAATTCTTTAAGTTAAGTAAAATTCTTTGGGGTTAAGCATACTTAAACATTCTAAGAAGTTTTCTGCATACGGTCTCTGGTAGCTTAGTACAGTAACTGGCTATAGAGTGACATAGAGAAGAGAATGTGATGTTGATGACGCAAGACATACTAATGGTTAGTTTGGTGAACAGATTCACATCTTAATCTGAATGTAAGAAGGGAATAGCCCTAAAAATCGAACACTACATTACGTGGAACAACGCAATATTAAACACGGGAAATATTTGCCTAAGTTTAAACGAGTTTACATGAGATAGTCAGAACAACGTAATTGTAAACATGGGAAATATTTGCCTAAGTTTAAACTAGTTTACATAAGATAGTCAGAACAAAGTAATTGTAAACATGGGAAATATTTGCCTAAGTTTAAACGAGTTTACATGAGATAGTCAAGACACTGACAACAAAAGGCCTGATTGACCCACGACTGGGTTGTCTGGTTAAAAAAAAAAAAAAGGAGTTTAAGTCGACAAGAAAATGAAATTCCACTCAGCAGTTTTATAAGCTATCACCGACTCCCAGCTGCTGCACATTGGCCTTTTAGTGTCCCCGTTAATGCCGTCGTTCATACACTCTATTTCTGGCGTTTTTTCTCAGACCATACCAGAATTTATAAAGTATTTGTTTATAAAACTTTTGAAGGTATTTAATAGTCTTAGCATTCACTACGTCTGACGGCAACTTATTCGTGTGCTCAACCCAACTTTAGAAAATGTATTTCCCCACGTCCCTACTGTATCTATTAGCTCTGAGGTTCATTCCATTTTCCTGGTAACCGCATTATCTCGTATTTTAAAAAGATCTTCGTGATTTACTTTATCGAATTTGTTCAGAATGTTGAACGCTTGGATTAAGTCACCACGAAGTCTATGTTTTTTTTTTTTTTTTTTTAAGGGAGAAGAGATCCAATCGTTCAAGCCTCTGTTCGTATGCCAGATTTCTAAAGAGATGGGATCAATTTTGTTGCGCGTCTTTGTATTTGCACTTTCTTCTTTCTCGTCTTGTTATCGTTTGAGGACCGAAATTTCACTGCATATTCATGGCGAGGTCTTACTCGAGAATCAAAGGGTGAAAATTGATCCTGGTGCCTTTTAATCTATGTTCCTGGTTATGAAACCTAACATTGGGTTGCCTTTTTTTTTACTTGCTGCTTGACACTGTCTAGTGCACTTCAAATTGTGGCTAATGACAACTCCAGGATCCTTTTCTTCATTTACTTTAGTTAGTGAATTTCCTAATAGTTTGGAGTTGTAATGCACATTCTTGTCTCCAAAGTGCATAATTTTACACTTGTCTAAATTAAACTTCTTTTGCCATCTATCCGACCACTCTGCTTTAAGATCTCTTTGAATCATTTCGCAGTTCAGCCTGTTTACAGCTCTACATCCTAGTTTAGTATCATTAGCAGGTTTGGAGATCTTAGATATGAGACCGAGTTCTAAGTTCTTAGTGTGTATTATGAAAAGAATTGGGCCTAGGAGCGACCCCTGTGGCACACCACGCGTTACGTCCAGCCAATCTGAGGCTTCGCCGTTCAATACCACACGCTGCCTTCTTCCGGTGAGCCAGTCTCTGATCCATGTACATAGTTTTCTTCACCAATTCCGTGCGCTTTGAGTTTATGTAAAAGTCTCTTGTGAGGTACTTTATCGAAAGCCCTTTGGAATTCTAAATATACTACATCAGACGGCACTTTTTCGTCTTAATTCTGATAACATTAAAAAAATTCCAACAAATTCGTCAGGCAGGACCTTCGTGTCTAATGTTTTCAGAATTCACTCGCCTGTAATCTGGGACCAAGACTTTGTTGTCATCTATTTCAAAATCTAAATTCATCACTAATCAAATTGTGATCGCTGTTTGACAAACTCGCACCTCCTTCGCTAGAGGTAATTAAGTTTTATGTCACTGGTGAGGACAAGATTAAGAATGTTTTTTTTTACCTCCAGTTGGTTTTTGAAGTGACTGTTCTAAATAAAAGTTCTTAAATCAGTTCCGTTAAGTCTCGTTCCCTCTCGGTCACTTGTTAACGTCTTCCAGTTTATGTCTGGACTGCTGGAGTCTCCTACCATCATAACCTCTTTTTACCGTTTACTAAAGTTATAATTTTATTGTCTAGCATCCTATCGTTGTCGTCTTTATTTGCTAAGGAGGTCTGTAAATAAAGCCGAGGCGTAGTTTACTTTTGAACTTGTTAATATAAAGAGAGATGTAATGTCAATATAAAGAGAGATGGGTGTGTGTGTTAGCTAATCTTAATAGCGTTTAGATTTTTTAGCGAAGTGGATCTCAACTCCACCACCACCTACCCTGTACAAAGCGATCTTTCGTAAATAGTTTGTATCCGGGTATTGCTAACTCGGCGATGAAGTGTTTAATCTCAAAGTTGACCCACGTTCCTGAGTTCGCAATAATGTTTGGTCTTTCAGTAACTGAAGAGGATACAAGTGCATCGCGTTTCGTAATGATGCTCTGGGCACTGGTGGATATCAAACTTATCTTCCTCTGAGGTGATTTCTGGACTGAAAAATTTTTGCTTTTTCTTTATTCTATTGTCGGTGTGCGAGTTTGTGTATTAAGACTGCTTGTGCATCATCATCAGCAGAGAGAGAGAGAGAGAGAGAGAGAGAGAGAGAGAGAGAGAGACGGTTCTCCAACTGTTTTTTGGGTTCGCCTCCTTACTTCAGACCCTCCCCCTTGCACTGGGCCCTGCCAGCCTTGCTCCTCAAAAGCTACCCGGAGTGTTGACCAGTTGCTGTGCTAACCCGCTACTTAGACTGCCTGAGTAATAGATGCTTTCTCTCAGTCTCATGTCAATCTACTTTCAAAAGTAAATCTACTTTCAGATGAAGGCGTATAAGCGCAAACTACAGAAGCGTCCTTGTTTTCTATTCCATGTTGATGCCTTCATCTGCATACTACCTTTCGCTGATTTCTACTCCCATTATCAAATCCTTTCACCTCACAATTCGTCGTATCTTCATCTCCTCATCTCTCTCTCTCTCTCTCTCTCTCTCTCTCTCTCTCTCTCTCTCTCTCTCTCTCTCTCTCTTCCTATCGTGCCCCATTTTACTCCTGTCTAGGTCTCACTCGGTCATGAAATGAGGTGAGCATGATGTCGAAGAGATACGGTCGGCTACGGGTTACCATATCATACCTTGACTTTCTTAGACTTGCCCACAGGTCCTTGAGGGTTGATGTTGGCAATATAGATGGGCGTGTCTCCCTCATTACTGCCGACGCCGCCACCAATTCTCATTCCCAAACTCTCATTCCCGGCCTGTAAAAGAGAAGGAAATGATGAGACATGTTTACATGCGATGGTCATCTTTTGGAAAACCATTCTAATCATCGTAACAAGAGCGGATAACATCGACAATGACATCCTGTATAATACCCAATAGCCATTGGACTAAGATACTACTGGGTGGAATGATGAAAGCTCAACTGACCTTGGAGATGGTAACAGTCTTCTGGTGGAGCTGCGTACTCTCGATGCGCAGTGACTTCCGGAGGCCATGCACCAGGTCAGACATATCGCTGGAGTCCCTGGAACGCCGGCTCCTAATGCGGCTGCTGGTGGAGCCGTCGGCCGTGTCCACCCCCTGACCTCCGCCGGAGAGGGCCGACCCACCGCTCTGCACAGACACATCCAGGTTCTGCGGCTCCAGCGCCTTCTCCCGCGTGGAGTCGCTGGCGTTGTCCGGCGGGTTGAGCTGGTCGCTGGAGCGTGTCCGCGCCAGGGCGTGGCGGTGGCGGGGTGGCAGAGCCGGCGGGACACCTTCCCCTTCCAGGACGTTCCCTCCTGTCCGCACGGCGGACGACAGACTGCCAGAGCTCTGGTGGAGCGCAGAGCCCATGGAACCCAGGGATCCGTTGCTTTGGTAGTGCGTGCTGACGCCGTTGAGGGAGCCGAGCGAGCTGCTGTAGGGCTCGCCGGGGGTGCTCAGCGACCCGTTCGACTGTCGGAGCGACCCTTCCCTTCGGGAGACGGCCGAGCCGCGATCGTCCAGCGACTCGCAGGAGGCCGAGAGGCCCACGTCATCGACGCTGCCGCCGACGTCGTCCTCCAGGCCGTCCGTCACGTCCCCGAGGCTCTTGTTGACGTCTTTGTTGTGGCAGTCGAGGCGAGGGACGAGGCGGTCCGGCGCGGACTTGGTGCGCCAGTGGTGGACGGGGAGAGCCGGGTCGGGGCGTCGGAAGAGGTGCTGGTACTCTGGCGGCGGGCTGGACGAGTGGCCAGCGCTGGTGGCCGCCCCTCCTCCGCGGCTCACCACCAGACTGACGTGGTTCCGCGTCTGCTGGATGAGGCGGGAGGCGTGGTCGAGGCGGGCGTAGCGGACGTCGGCGCCGTTGATGGCCAGGATGCGGTCGTGCGGGTGGAGGCGGCCGTCCTGCGCGGCCACGGACGCCTCCAGCACCTCCATGATGAAGATGCCAGGCTCGGTGCGGCGCCCTCCCAGCTTCAGGCCCAGCTGTCGGCTGCTCTCCTTCCGCAGGGTGACCATCATGGCTTCACCTGCCACAACACACACACACACACATTACTCACATATGACACTCCTAATCAATAGACACACACACACACATTACTCACATATGACACTCCTAATCAACAGACACACACACACATACCAGAAAATTACCCCCAACTAAAAGTCCCCTCAAAGAATGATCATACGAAACTATCCTTCTAATCCTACACTAAAATCCTACTGTATATCCCTCCATCTTTCTAATCCTATACTAAAATTCTATCACATATGACACTCCTAATCAATTTACACACACCGCAAAAATTACCCCCAGCTAAAAGTCCCCCCAAAGAATTATCTTACGAAGTCGATGTTTTGGGCTCCGAATCACTGGTGACAAATAATATATAGAACTTATCAAAGGCTTCGGTAAATTCGATCTCACGAATTCTATTGGGACGAATTCGTTGGATTGCATTCGTGGTCGTGCTTACATACAAACTCGTGGGCAAGCGTTTTTACCTCGAATGAGGCGACATAACCTTTTCCTCCAACAGGCTCTCGTTCACATATGGAATGGTTTACCAATCAGAGTGGTTGAGAGTAGCACCATAGATGCGTTTAAGAACAGAACTGATATAAAAGTATTTGGCTTCACATTCAAGATTGACATGAATAGTGGCGTCTCCTTAAGTACAGGGAAAGTTAAATAATGTTTTTTTTCTTTTTTCTTATCTTTAATATGTACGTATTTCTCTTCTTCCTACACTGATCAGTGATGTTTATGTCTCTTCCACTGTCACAAACAGCCTCGAAGGGCCCCAGTGGTTTGTCTGTCCGTCTCTGGACTCCTTCGTTCACAAGCGTATGAGTTCAGTGTACCACACGTCCGAGACGAAGTGTATCTGTCCCAGTGCTCACGAGAGAGCGAAACAGCTCCACCCTTAAATTTCTAACCTTTTTTTTTTATAGGCACTCAAAAAAGTTTAAAGAAAACAAAACAAAAAAAGTTACTAAAAAGGCTGTGGCAAAATTGGGTAACTTCTTCAAGACTAATGGTGTAATTGTCACGTTCAATATCGAGACTTTTCTCATAAAAACAATATGAACGAGGTGGTCAATTTGACCCACTAAGGGGGCGCCCCCGCCTTTTTTTAATTGTAGGGCTATTGGTAGAGGCAGGATGTGAGACGTTGCCAAGAATGAGAGAATAAACCAAGCCGACTTTTGAGAGAATCGTCAATATTCTCTCACTTTTTTTTTTAATGTTAGTTGGATGAACAGCTGGGTTGACTGTGGACCGCCTGCCGCGAACGAGGATTCGAACCTATGCCATACTCAACCCTTGGGCGGGCGGGCGGCCCCGTGAATGCGTCACGGTCGGGTACGCTACCACCACTGTACTCACCAGGCTGGGGTTGGTAGGTCGTCGCTGGCGGAGCTGGAGTCGAACTGGACGACAAGCTCTTCTGCGCCTCGATCCTCTCCCTGTACACCCCGAGCTTGAGCACCGTCTGGGGTCGCCTCAGTGCCTGGCAGACCTTCTGGTGGGCGGCTGAGGTCATGTCCACGCCGTCCACTTCGATGATCTGGTCCCCAGGCTGCAGGCGACCGTCTTGGGCCACCAGACCATCAGGGAAGACCTCCTGCACGACCACACAACGCTGCAGAAGGGACGGTGCGATCAGAGACAAAGAAATGGCGCATAGACCTTGGTTAGACTATGGTGCATAGACCTTGGTTAGACTATGGTGCATATACCTTGGTTAGACTATGGTGCATATATCTTGGTTAGACTATGGTGCATAGACCTTGGTTAGACTATGGTGCATAGACCTTGGTTAGACTATGGTGCATAGACCTTGGTTAGACTATGGTGCATATACCTTGGTTAGACTATGGTGCATAGACCTTGGTTAGACTATGGTGCATCGACCTTGGTTAGGCTATGGTGCATAGACCTTGGTTAGACTATGGTGCATATACCTTGGTTAGACTATGGTGCATAGACCTTGGTTAGACTATGGTGCATAGACCTTGGTTAGACTATGGTGCATATACCTTGGTTAGACTATGGTGCATATAAACCTTGGTTAGAATAAAAGGGTGGGTCACAGCACGTCACAGAGAATGGGAATAACTTCTACAAACATGCACAGAATCATGTAAACACTGCGAATTCTTGCATGGAAGCGCGCTTGACATAGGCTTTTTCAACCTGGTTCATCAACTCATACCAAATATCTGAGGCAAATGGAACACGCTATAAAGTTAGCCTTCACCAAAAAATGATAAAAAATGCACGGATGTATAAATGGGCAAGAGATAAAATGGGATTAAAATGAACACATACACACGTCTGGGGAACAGTATCATCCCGCACACCACAGAATGAAACGCAGGAGTAAACTCGGTCTGCGAAATCCTACAGTCCACCGTGTTTTATGGAAACATCTTATGTAAATGAGGTTTCAGAGGTGTATTAAGCGATAGAGGAGCACAGGACTGGAGATGATAATGAACTGCCACTCATTCAAGGACGAGGTGTCAATACTCAGCAAGCACGGAATATAAGCAGTGGCTCATCCCTCTGCGTTGAGAATAATTTTCCGAAAAAAAATTGAAAATCAACAGTGAGGTGGGAATGTCTATCGACTTGAAGTAAATACAATGGCTGTACGAAATCGTCGTACCTTCGTAGGAAAAATTAGGCCAAGAGCTATCTACCTCAACTGAAATGGAGGAGGTAGGACTGTCCAAGTGCGACGGGAGCGTCCACATCACAAAATGATGGTTGATCTTGTTTTGACAGACTGAGGGACCACTACCTGACACTGTGGCTAATGGGAGGGAGGGAGACCCGAGGGAAGAAAAGTCTGTGGAGTCGATTTACCTAATTCATTTTTCAGTTAACTGGTTTTTAGTTTTCCTAATAAAGGATCAGAGGAGGGGGCCAAGTGAGGATATTCCCTCAAAGGCTCAGTCTTCTCTTCTTAACGCTACCTCGCTAACGCGGGAAATGGCGAATAGTATGAAATATATATATATATATATATATATATATATATATATATATATATATATATATATATATATATATATATATATATACTAATTAGTACACCAGTGAGGAGATAAATGAGTAGGTTAGGGACTGACTTTGGCGAGGCTACAGCTGCCCCCCCCCCATTCGTTGAACTAGGCTACCACTGCCCCATTCGTTGAACTACGTACCTCTGCCCCCTTCGTTAGACTAAGCTACCACTGCCCCCTTCGTTGAACTGGGCTACCACAGCCCTTTCCTTAGCCCAACGTCCGAACGCGCGCACAGCATCTACAGCTAAACATTCTTGCAGCGTCGCGAATTCTACTACTATGTGTCTGTAGAGGTGCTGGCCACACACACACACACACACACAGCGAGAGAGAGAGAGAGAGAGAGAGAGAGAGAGAGAGAGAGAGAGAGAGAGAGAGAGAGAGAGAGAGAGAGAGAGAGAGAGAGCCAGCCAGCGTGAATTTCCAGCCCACTCACCAGGGGTGTGTCCGAGCCTCCGACGATTGTAATACCCAGGGCGGTGTGGGTGCGCGGGATCTCCACGTGGGTGATCTGGCCCTCCAAGATAGCTGGACGCGACACTCCTGGAAGAAAAAGACCAAAAAAAAAAAAAAAAAGAAAGTTAGATATTTTTTTTGTTTATAGCCCATGGGGCTTCCTCCTCCTCCTCCTCACTCTGTGGACTTATACCCCATGGGAGGTTCCTCCTCCTCCTCCTCCTCCCCACTGTGTGGACTTATACCCCATGGGGTCTTCCTCCTCCTCCTCCTCCTCCTCACTGTGTGGACTTATACCCCATGGGGGCTTCCTCCTCCTCCTCCTCCTCACTGTGTGGACTTATACCCCATGGGGGCTTCCTCCTCCTCCTCCTCCTCCTCCTCACTGTGAGGGTGTGTTCGGGGAGCGGCAGGGAACATGGTGTCGCAAAGTTAACTTAAAACTGAAGCCGAAGGAGTGTTTGGCAAACAGTGGGGGGAATATGCAAGCGCCAATTCCGGAGGAGGAGGAGGAGGTCAAAAGAAAAACTTCCACTGTTCTTCAAGCACTTTGATTGACGTCTTGCTCGGGACATTGAAGGCTGGCAGTAAAGTTCTATGCAACACACAAGCAGAGGTGAAACCATTCCACATAACCTATGGGAAATCGAATATATATATATATATATATATATATATATATATATATATATATATATATATATATATATATATATATATATATCCTGGAAAGGATCACAATTTTGCGCGTGATCAAGGTATTCTTATGAGTCCACGGGGAAATGAAACATGATAAGTTCCCAAGTGCACTTTCGTGTAATAATCACATCATCAGGGGAGATACAAGAGAGAAATAAAAGTCATGTATGGTAGTAAAAGCTTTGCGGAAGATGAAAGCCGGCAAGGCAGCAGGTTTGGATGGTATTGCAGTGGAATTTATTAAAAAAGGGGGTGACTGTATTGTTGACTGGTTGGTAAGGTTATTTAATGTATGTATGACTCATGGTGAGGTGCCTGAGGATTGGCGGAATGCTTGCATAGTGCCATTGTACAAAGGCAAAGGGGATAAGAGTGAGTGCTCAAATTACAGAGGTATAAGTTTGTTGAGTATTCCTGGTAAATTATATGGGAGGGTATTGATTGAGAGGGTGAAGGCATGTACAGAGCATCAGATTGGGGAAGAGCAGTGTGGTTTCAGAAGTGGTAGAGGATGTGTGGATCAGGTGTTTGCTTTGAAGAATGTATGTGAGAAATACTTAGAAAAGCAAATGGATTTGTATGTAGCATTTATGGATCTGGAGAAGGCATATGATAGAGTTGATAGAGATGCTCTGTGGAAGGTATTAAGAATATATGGTGTGGGAGGCAAGTTGTTAGAAGCAGTGAAAAGTTTTTATCGAGGATGTAAGGCATGTGTACGTGTAGGAAGAGAGGAAAGTGATTGGTTCTCAGTGAATGTAGGTTTGCGGCAGGGGTGTGTGATGTCTCCATGGTTGTTTAATTTGTTTATGGATGGGGTTGTTAGGGAGGTAAATGCAAGAGTTTTGGAAAGAGGGGCAAGTATGAAGTCTGTTGGGGATGAGAGAGCTTGGGAAGTGAGTCAGTTGTTGTTCGCTGATGATACAGCGCTGGTGGCGGATTCATGTGAGAAACTGCAGAAGCTGGTGACGGAGTTTGGTAAAGTGTGTGGAAGAAGAAAGTTAAGAGTAAATGTCAATAAGAGCAAGGTTATTAGGTACAGTAGGGTTGAGGGTCAAGTCAATTGGGAGGTGAGTTTGAATGGTGAGAGGCTGGAGGAAGTGAAGTGTTTTAGATATCTGGGAGTGGATCTGTCAGCGGATGGAACCATGGAAGCGGAAGTGGATCATAGGGTGGGGGAGGGGGCGAAAATTTTGGGAGCCTTGAAAAATGTGTGGAAGTCGAGAACATTATCCCGGAAAGCAAAAATGGGTATGTTTGAAGGAATAGTGGTTCCAACAATGTTGTATGGTTGCGAGGCGTGGGCTATGGATAGAGTTGTGCGCAGGAGGATGGATGTGCTGGAAATGAGATGTTTGAGGACAATGTGTGGTGTGAGGTGGTTTGATCGAGTAAGTAACGTAAGGGTAAGAGGGATGTGTGGAAATAAAAAGAGCGTGGTTGAGAGAGCAGAAGAGGGTGTTTTGAAGTGGTTTGGGCACATGGAGAGAATGAGTGAGGAAAGATTGACCAAGAGGATATATGTGTCGGAGGTGGAGGGAACGAGGAGAAGAGGGAGACCAAATTGGAGGTGGAAAGATGGAGTGAAAAGGATTTTGTGTGATCGGGGCCTGAACATGCAGGAGGGTGAAAGGAGGGCAAGGAATAGAGTGAATTGGAGCGATGTGGTATACAGGGGTTGACGTGCTGTCAGTGGATTGAATCAAGGCATGTGAAGCGTCTGGGGTAAACCATGGAAAGCTGTGTAGGTATGTATATTGCGTGTGTGGACGTGTGTATGTACATGTGTATGGGGGGGGGTTGGGCCATTTCTTTCGTCTGTTTCCTTGCGCTACCTCGCAAACGCGGGAGACAGCGACAAAGTATAAAAAAAAAAAAAAAAAAAAAATGTTTTGGACAATCATATGTTTACCAAATGGCGTCCTAGCTTCATCTCTTCGATGTATATCAACTGACTTATATTTTCTCTCTTGTGTCTCCCCTGATGATGTGATTATTACACGAAAGTGCACTTGGGAACTTATCGTGTTTCAATTTTCCCCATGGACTCATAGGAATATATATATATATATATATATATATATATATATATATATATATATATATATATAAGCAAGCGGTCAATTGAGACAACCAAGTGGAACCGCTTCTTGTTTTCCAGAAGCGCTTGAGTTTCGTGGGGTCGGCCAACTCCACACACGAGATACAGCAGCACCCAAAGTTTCTCTTATTTGACGAATCACTCACACCCAACGAACGGCCCTGCCTGAAACTTTGGAAAACGCGATGAAACTTTGGAAACTCGACAGAGGCCTGGGGAGCGAGCGAGGCGGTGGTGTGACATGGGTGGAAAGGGGGGGAGGACCCCCCACCCCAAAGTTTATGAAGACGGGCCTCCTAGCCTCTATAACGTCCAAAATGGACTCGCATAATTAACAAACATTTACCCCTTCATGGCGGAGGGTTGCGTGGGTCCATGAGTCCGCCATGTATACAATCAAAACCATCTTCCAAATACACGAAAGCGCGAAAACCCCTTCTACAGTGGACTGTCCAATTTCAATTAATTAGCTCTCTGGGGGTATGTTCTTCCCTTCCGCCATCATTCGTTCCTGGATTACCCAAGCCCGTAACATGGTGTCTAGATCACGTTCATAGGACCCGTAACATGGTGTCTAGATCACGTTCATAGAACCCGTAACATGGTGTTTAGATCACGTTCATAGGACCCGTAACATGGTGTTTAGATCACGTTCATAGGACCCGTAACATGGTGTCTAGATCACGTTCATAGGACCCGTAACATGGTGTTTAGATCACGTTCATAGGACCCGTAACATGGTGTTTAGATCACGTTCATAGAACCCGTAACATGGGGTCTAGATCACGTTCATAGGACCCGTAACATGGTGTCTAGATCACGTTCATAGGACCCGTAACATGGTGTCTAGATCACGTTCATAGAACCCGTAACATGGTGTTTAGATCACGTTCATAGGACCCGTAACATGGTGTCTAGATCACGTTCATAGGACCCGTAACATGGTGTCTAGATCACGTTCATAGGACCCGTAACATGGTGTCTAGATCACGTTCATAGGACCCGTAACATGGTGTCTAGATCACGTTCATAGGACCCGGAACATGGTGTCTAGATCACGTTCATAGGACCCGTAACATGGGGTCTAGATCATGCTCATAGGACCCGTAACATGGTGTGTAGATCCCCTTCCTAGGATAAAACATAGAACTAACTAGGCTAGCGTGACGCTGTCCTAGGATAAAACAGAACTAACTAGGCTAGTGTGACGCTGTCCTAGGATAAAACAAAGAACTAACTAGGCTAGTGTGACGCTGTCCTAAGATAAAAGATAGAACTAACTAGGCCAGTGTGACGCTGTCCTAGGATAAAACATAGAACTAACTAGGCTAATGTGACGCTGTAACTCCATGAAACTAGGTTAACGTGACGCTGTAACTCCCACGAAACTAGCGTGACGCTGTAACTCCCACGAAACTAGACTAGCGTGACGCTGTAACTCCCAGGATAAGCACACGTCACAAGTTACGATCACTAGGCTAAGTTAGCGTGAACGCTGTAACCTTCCACGATCAAGGGGCAGGTTACAGGCCGGCCCTTCAAAGTTACAGAACAACCGTGGTATTTCGAAGTGTTGCTTCAGTTCTGTACCTGACAGATACAGATACAAAAAAAAAAAAAATGTTGAACATTACATTACAGAAAGAGTTATAAAAATGCGACGAGTTAACTGTGGTTATTTCCACCACACGGTGAGGCACACAGTGCGCATCTGTACCCCATCTGTACCCATCGATACGTCTCTGTATATCCTGTATTTATATAACTGTAATCGCTGTATTCTAGAAGCGAGGATGTTCTCCTCTCTATATACAGTAAGCTACAGGAAACATCATGTTGACTTATTGTATAACTGTCCATACGTCTCTGTACCCTGTATTTGTACACTGTATCGCTGTATTTTGCATACAAAGAAGAACCTATCCTGTATTAAAGTACATTTTGTATACTGAACCTTATTTGTATTGCTGTCAACGTACGAATCAATGTATATATATATATATATATATATATATATATATATATATATATATATATATATATATATATATATATATATATATATATATATACCTATGAGTCCACGGGGAAAATGAAACACGAAAAGTTCCCAAGTGCACTTTCGTGTCATAATCACATCATCAGGGGAGACACAAGAGAGAAATATAAGTCAGTTGATATACATCGAAGAGACGAAGCTAGGACGCCATTTGATAAACATGTGAGTCCATATATATATATATATATATATATATATATATATATATATATATATATATATATATATATATATTCTGGTATACTTACTAAGTATACTCATGATACCTAAGTTTGTCTATATACCAGTGGTGTCTTAATGCCCTCATCCCGTTTTCTACCGACCGAGACGAGGAACCCCTGGGTTTCTGGGCCTGACCATCCCGACCTCGCATGACCTGGGATTGTACACTGTCATATACGCACGGGCCGAACGCGCCCACGCCTACGCACCATAGCCAGTACACACAAATGTATACGCTTCGCCTCCATCCACCTCACCATACGTAGCCTTTCGCCACCACTGTCAAAGAAGTCCTTTATCTATTCATTTTTTGTGTGTGTGTGTCTGTATATTTAGCTCTCAAAAAACTCATTAAATCAATCGAATAGTTCCCAAAAAAACTCATTAAATCAATCGAGGTTCGGGTTATCGGGTCCCGTCCCGCGCAGGGACGGGGGCGCGCATGCGCAGATGCCGGCGCCACTCGAGAGCAGCGTACGACGCCGGCAAACACCTGCAAATTATTATTTTTTTTTCTTTTAACTACGGGATAAATATGCAGATGTAATCGGGTCTTTTACCCGTTTCATGCAAATTCGCCTTAAAAAAAAAATTGCGTATAAATAACAGAGGCTGCCTTCTATTTCAATTTCCACTTTTGTTTTCCCGGCCAAAGTTCAATTTCCATGTGTAAATCATATATATATATATATATATATATATATATATATATATATATACACGTCTCTTCGATGTATATCAACTGACTGTTATATTTCTTTCTTGTGTCTCCCCTGATGATGTGATGATTACACGAAAGTGCACTTGGGAACTTTTCGTCTTTCATTTTCCCCGTGGACTCATAGGAGTATATATATATATATATATATATATATATATATATATATATATATATATATATATATATATATATATATATATATATATATATTCCCTGGGGATAGGGGAGAAAGAATACCTCCCACGTATTCCCTGCGTGTCGTAGAAGGCGACTAAAAGGGAAGGGAGCGGGGGGCTGGAAATCCTCCCCTCTCGTTTTTTTTTTTTTTTAATTTTCCAAAAGAGGGAACAGAGAAGAGGTCCAGGTGAGGATATTCCCTCAAAGGCCCAGTCCTCTGTTCTTAACGCTACCTCACTATCGCGGGAAATAGCGAATAGTATGAAAAAAAAAAAAAAAAAAAAATATATATATATATATATATATATATATATATATATATATATATATATATATATATATATATATATAATTCCCTCAGGTTCACTGGCCACTTCGCTACTGCCACTGGGGGCCTGTCGGATAGGAGGTGGATATGGCTCTCCACTCCACCACAATCCACTCCACTCCCTCTTCCTCACTCCTACGTCCACCTCCTCTAACGTCCACGTTAAATACCCACATCCTCTGATATCCACAGTACAACGCACCCCCCTACCCCGACTAATCCACACGAATACCTCCCCCAACATCCACACCATACCCCAACATCCACACTATACCCCAACATCCACACCATACCCCAACATCCACACACACACACCCCAACATCCACACTACACTCCAAAATCCACAGTACACCCCAACATCCACACACACACCCCAACATCCACAGTACACCCCAACATCCACACTACATCCCAACATCCACATCACACCCCAACATCCACACCACACCCCAACATCCACACTACACCCTAACATCCACACTTCGTCCCAAGATCCATACCCCCCCTACACATCACACCCCAACATCCACACTATACCCCAACATCCACATCACTTCCAAGCATTCATACCAGACCCCTACATCCAAATTGCTTCCAAACAACACAATATCCACAACACATCACATGTCACATCCGCACTTCAACCAGACCCAAACTACATCCACAGTGCAGCCTTACATCCACACTACCCAAAATCTACATTACATCCATGCTATCCACATCACACCCTGATATCCACAATACAACATCAACATCCACATTACACCCTACATTCCTGATTACATCCATGTCCACACACACACACACACACACACACACACACACACACACACACACACAGGTTCTCGATAAATGCAATAACCATCCCGTTTTTTTTTTTTTTCGCAATGGAAAATGGGGGACGCTTGTCGATACCAGCTTTCGCACTACAGCTACAGTTCCGATACAATACGACATTCGAGTGCTGTAGTGGCCCTACACTAGTGTATGTACACGTTCGTTATAATTCGTACATTAAGCGGGAGAGAGACCCTTAAGTACGATGGTACGACCCCTTGAGCACGACGGTACGACCCTTGAGCACGACGGTATACGACCCTTGAACACGACGGTATACGACCCTTGAACACGACGGTACGACACCCTTGAGCACGACGGTACGACCCTTGAGCACGACGGTACGACCCTTGAGCACGACGGTACGATTATTGAGCACGACGGTGCGACTTTTTTTGCAAGTGATAAGATACTCCTATGAGTCCTAGCTTCGTCTCTTCAATGTATATCAACTGACTGTTATATTTCTCTCTTGTGTCTCCCCTGATGATGTGATTATTACACGAAAGTGCACTTGGGAACTTATCGTGTTTCATTTTCCCCCGTGGACTCATAGGAATATATATATATATATATATATATATATATATATATATATATATATATATATATATATATATATATATATAATCCCTGGGGATAGGGGAGAAAGAATACTTCCCACGTATTCCCTGCGTGTTGTAGAAGGCGACTAAAAGGGGAGGGAGCGGGTGGGGTTGGAAATCCTCCCCTCTTGGTTTTTTTTTTTTTTTCCAAAGGAAGGAACAGAGAAGGGGGCCAGGTGAGGATATTCCCTCTAAGGCCCAGTCCTCTGTTCTTAACGCTACCTCGCTATTGCGGGAAATGGCGCACGTACGTGCCTGCATGCGTGTGCATTTGTTGAACGGACGAGCAGGTGTGTTCATGCATTTTGAAAACGGGTTGGCTCAACGTGGATTTGCCAATGGATTCGTTCGTTCAGATAAATCCACCAATCCCGGATTATGGAAATGACACAGCATGCAGTCGCCCCAAAGAAAATAATATATATATATATATATATATATATATATATATATATATATATATATATATATATATATATATATATATATATTACTATGAATCCACGGGGAAAAATGAAGCACGATATATATATATATATATATATATATATATATATATATATATATATATATATATATATATATCTTTCTTTTCTTTTCTTTCATACTATTCGCCATTTCCCGCATTAGCGAGGTAGCGTTAAGAACAGAGGACTGGGCCTTTTAGGGAATATCCTCACCAGGCCCCCTTCTCTGTTCCTTCTTTTGGAAAATAAAAAAAAAAAAAAAAAAAAAAAAAATAAAAAAAAAAAAAAAAAAAAAAAAATATATATATATATATATATATATATATATATATATGAAACCCCCTTGCATATAATTTGTGATGGAATAAACCACTTAATTCGGAAGAGAAGGAAATGGGCGATTCAAAATACAATATACACAGGAGGTCAGGTATTGTTCAGAGCGGAGGGAGAGAAGGGAGGAGGAGGGAGGCGGAGGGTATGAGAGGAGGGCCCCTCCCCATTACATCATCCCCCCTCCCCCCCTCAATCCCTTTAACCTCGCGCACGGATGGGCCAAAATTGCATCCGTCATATTTAAGAGAGACAGTTACGGCGTTAATGAGCGATACGGTACATCGCACGGGCCCGGGTCGTAACCGGGCCCGTAAAATACACTAGGCGGACAGAAACCCGTGAGGGAGGGGTACAGGCCAGCGCGTTCAAAGCGTGCGTGCGTTCAGTGCGTGCGTGCGTTAAGTGTGTGTGTGTGTGTGTGTGTGTGTGTGTGTGTGTGTGTGTGTGTGTGTGTGTGTGTGTGTGTGTGCGTGCGTGCGTGTGTGTGTGTGTGTGTGTGTGTGTGTGTGTGTGTGTGTGTGAAACACACGTTTTAAGGCATTCTTTAAGGTGGGGGTGGGGGAGTTTCCTAAACCCCCCCTTTTTTTGGGGGGGGCGAGGAGGGGGTTCGTGGGTCACCATTTTGGATAGAAAAGAGGCAAGCTGGCTCTCTCTCTCTCTCTCTCTCTCTCTCTCTCTCTCTCTCTCTCTCTCTCTCTCTCTCTCTCTCTCACAGTGGCCACCGTGGGTCGGTCCTAGCAATCTCAGACAGACCCTCATTGATAAAGAGGAGGGATACGAACGAATAATAATAAATAAACAAAAGGGATAGAAGGTGAGAAGTTGGGTTTGAAGGCCTGTCGACCAGCATCTGGATGAAAAGACCCACCCCCTACCACACACAGGTCCGTGCAGAGGGGAAAGACCGTGAAGACCATCCACCACACACGCCCGTGCAGAGACCCCCCCTCCCCCCTGAAGACCACCTGGAGTATGAATCGTCAATGACCTGTGTGTGTGTGTGTGTGTGTGTGTGTTCGGGGACATGAGAGCCGACGTCACCAGCAAGGCACCCCTCCCTCTCCCTCCCTCCCTCTCCCTCCCTCTCTCTCTCTCTCCCTCTCTCTCTGCCAGGACGATGGTGGTCGAGGGGAGACGGGGAGGGAGGGAGGGTGGAGGGAAGGGTTTCTATGAAGACCGAGGAAGGGGGAAGCGGAGGGCCGAGAGTTGATGAAGTGGGCGCGAGACAGCGTGAGGGGGACGTGTGAGCGGTGAGGAGAGGGAGGAAGGTGATGTGGTGTGAGGGAGTGGGGAAGGGTGCGAGTGGAAGAAGAGTGGGGAAGGGTGCGAGTGGAAGAAGAGGTTTGTTGTTGTCTGTCTGTCCAGGTTGAACCCTTCCTCCAGACGAAATGGGAGGGAAGAGAATGCGGTGAGGTGGGGGCTGAAGGGTTTAGAACAGAAGGTGTGCACTTGGGAGGGAAGGGTGAAGGGCGGGCGGGTGTGCGAACGAGGGCGCTGAAGGGGAGGTGTGACATGCGAGGAATAGCGACGACAGAGGGAGTCGTGAAGGGAAAGGTGAAGCGTTGAAGGAAGGGGAAAGTCGTGAAGGGAAAGGTGAAGCACTGAAGGAAAGGGAAAGTCGTGAAGGGAAAGGTGTAGCGTTGAAGGAAGGGGACGTCGTGAAAGGAACGGTGAAGCGTTGAAGGAAGAGGGAGTTGTGAAGGGAAAGGTGAAGCGTTGAAGGAAGGGGAAGTCGTGGAGGGAAAGGTGTAGCGTTGAAGGAAGGGGACGTCGTGGAGGGAAAGGTGTAGCGTTGAAGGAAGGGGACGTCGTGAAAGGAACGGTGAAGCGTTGAAGGAAGGGGAAAGTCGTGAAGGGAAAGGTGAAGCGTTGAAGGAAGGGGACGTCGTGAAAGGAACGGTGAAGCGTTGAAGGAAGGGGACGTCGTGAAAGGAACGGTGAAGCGTTGAAGGAAGGGGACGTCGTGAAAGGAACGGTGAAGCGTTGAAGGAAGGGGACGTCGTGAAAGGAACGGTGAAGCGTTGAAGGAAGGGGACGTCGTGAAAGGAACGGTGAAGCGTTGAAGGAAGGGGACGTCGTGAAAGGAACGGTGAAGCGTTGAAGGAAGGGGACGTCGTGAAAGGAACGGTGAAGCGTTGAAGGAAGGGGACGTCGTGAAAGGAACGGTGAAGCGTTGAAGGAAGGGGACGTCGTGAAAGGAACGGTGAAGCGTTGAAGGAAGGGGACGTCGTGAAAGGAACGGTGAAGCGTTGAAGGAAGGGGACGTCGTGAAAGGAACGGTGAAGCGTTGAAGGAAGGGGACGTCGTGAAAGGAACGGTGAAGCGTTGAAGGAAGGGGACGTCGTGAAAGGAACGGTGAAGCGTTGAAGGAAGGGGAAAGTCGTGAAGGGAAAGGTGAAGCGTTGAAGGAAGGGGACGTCGTGAAAGGAACGGTGAAGCGTTGAAGGAAGGGGACGTCGTGAAAGGAACGGTGAAGCGTTGAAGGAAGGGGACGTCGTGAAAGGAACGGTGAAGCGTTGAAGGAAGGGGACGTCGTGAAAGGAACGGTGAAGCGTTGAAGGAAGGGGACGTCGTGAAAGGAACGGTGAAGCGTTGAAGGAAGGGGACGTCGTGAAAGGAACGGTGAAGCGTTGAAGGAAGGGGACGTCGTGAAAGGAACGGTGAAGCGTTGAAGGAAGGGGACGTCGTGAAAGGAACGGTGAAGCGTTGAAGGAAGGGGACGTCGTGAAAGGAACGGTGAAGCGTTGAAGGAAGGGGACGTCGTGAAAGGAACGGTGAAGCGTTGAAGGAAGGGGACGTCGTGAAAGGAACGGTGAAGCGTTGAAGGAAGGGGACGTCGTGGAGGGAAAGGTGTAGCGTTGAAGGAAGGGGACGTCGTGGAGGGAAAGGTGTAGCGTTGAAGGAAGGGGACGTCGTGAAAGGAACGGTGAAGCGTTGAAGGAAGGGGACGTCGTGAAAGGAACGGTGAAGCGTTGAAGGAAGGGGAAAGTCGTGAAGGGAAAGGTGAAGCGTTGAAGGAAGGGGACGTCGTGAAAGGAACGGTGAAGCGTTGAAGGAAGAGGGAGTTGTGAAGGGAAAGGTGTAGCGTTGAAGGAAGGGGACGTCGTGAAAGGAACGGTGAAGCGTTGAAGGAAGGGGAAAGTCGTGAAGGGAAAGGTGAAGCGTTGAAGGAAGGGGACGTCGTGAAAGGAACGGTGAAGCGTTGAAGGAAGGGGACGTCGTGAAAGGAACGGTGAAGCGTTGAAGGAAGGGGACGTCGTGAAAGGAACGGTGAAGCGTTGAAGGAAGGGGACGTCGTGAAAGGAACGGTGAAGCGTTGAAGGAAGGGGAAAGTCGTGAAGGGAAAGGTGAAGCGTTGAAGGAAGGGGACGTCGTGAAAGGAACGGTGAAGCGTTGAAGGAAGGGGAAAGTCGTGAAGGGAAAGGTGAAGCGTTGAAGGAAGGGGACGTCGTGAAAGGAACGGTGAAGCGTTGAAGGAAGGGGACGTCGTGAAAGGAACGGTGAAGCGTTGAAGGAAGGGGACGTCGTGAAAGGAACGGTGAAGCGTTGAAGGAAGGGGACGTCGTGAAAGGAACGGTGAAGCGTTGAAGGAAGGGGACGTCGTGAAAGGAACGGTGAAGCGTTGAAGGAAGGGGAAAGTCGTGAAGGGAAAGGTGAAGCGTTGAAGGAAGGGGACGTCGTGAAAGGAACGGTGAAGCGTTGAAGGAAGGGGACGTCGTGAAAGGAACGGTGAAGCGTTGAAGGAAGGGGACGTCGTGAAAGGAACGGTGAAGCGTTGAAGGAAGGGGACGTCGTGAAAGGAACGGTGAAGCGTTGAAGGAAGGGGACGTCGTGAAAGGAACGGTGAAGCGTTGAAGGAAGGGGAAAGTCGTGAAGGGAAAGGTGAAGCGTTGAAGGAAGGGGACGTCGTGAAAGGAACGGTGAAGCGTTGAAGGAAGGGGACGTCGTGGAGGGAAAGGTGTAGCGTTGAAGGAAGGGGAAAGTCGTGAAGGGAAAGGTGAAGCGTTGAAGGAAGGGGACGTCGTGAAAGGAACGGTGAAGCGTTGAAGGAAGGGGAAAGTCGTGAAGGGAAAGGTGAAGCGTTGAAGGAAGGGGACGTCGTGAAAGGAACGGTGAAGCGTTGAAGGAAGGGGACGTCGTGAAAGGAACGGTGAAGCGTTGAAGGAAGGGGACGTCGTGAAAGGAACGGTGAAGCGTTGAAGGAAGAGGGAGTTGTGAAGGGAAAGGTGTAGCGTTGAAGGAAGGGGACGTCGTGAAAGGAACGGTGAAGCGTTGAAGGAAGGGGAAAGTCGTGAAGGGAAAGGTGTAGCGTTGAAGGAAGGGGACGTCGTGGAGGGAAAGGTGTAGCGTTGAAGGAAGGGGACGTCGTGAAAGGAACGGTGAAGCGTTGAAGGAAGGGGACGTCGTGAAAGGAACGGTGAAGCGTTGAAGGAAGGGGACGTCGTGAAAGGAACGGTGAAGCGTTGAAGGAAGGGGACGTCGTGAAAGGAACGGTGAAGCGTTGAAGGAAGGGGACGTCGTGAAAGGAACGGTGAAGCGTTGAAGGAAGGGGACGTCGTGAAAGGAACGGTGAAGCGTTGAAGGAAGGGGACGTCGTGAAAGGAACGGTGAAGCGTTGAAGGAAGGGGACGTCGTGAAAGGAACGGTGAAGCGTTGAAGACACCGGACGCCTCCTATCCCCACTCCACCTGGCTGGAGGTCGTCCTCCTCCTACCCCACTCCACCTGGCTGGAGGTTATCCTCCTATTACCCCACTCCACCTGGCTGGAGGTCATCTTCCTACCCCACTCCACCTGGCTGGAGGTTATCCTCCTCCTACCCCACTCCACCTGGCTGGAGGTCGTCCTCCTCCTACCCCACTCCACCTGGCTGGAGGTCGTCCTCCTCCTACCCCACTCCACCTGGCTGGAGGTCGTCCTCCTCCTACCCCACTCCACCTGACTGGAGGATGACCTCCTACCCCCACTCCACCTGACTGGAGGATGACCTTCTACCCCCCACTCCACCTCCACTCCACCTGACTGGAGGATGACCTCCTACCCCCACTCCACCTTGCTGGAGGATGACCCAGGACAGACCCTCAGCCTCTGTACCATCTTCGTACCTTCACCCTCACACACACAGAAGACCATGGTCCCTCCCTCCCTCCTCACCCTTGTACCTGCCCGTTACCTAGTCACCTCCCTCGTCCCTCCCAAGGACCACCATCACCCTTGTACCTGGCAGCTTCCAAGTGCTTGGGAACACACCTCGTCCTTGAGGCACACACACACACACATACACACACACACACACACTACCGTGTCCACCTTTCCTCCCCTAAGCTCTCTCACGCAGCCTAAATTTGACACTGCCTTGCCCCGAACGAACGACCACAAGTAAAATGGAGGAAGAAAAAACCCACCTCTTCCTCCTCCTCTCTCTCCTCCTCCTCTTCTCTTCCGACGACCCTTGAAGTTAAATCATCTTGAAGCAAGGCGCTTGGAGGCAACACACTCGGGGCCGAGACAAGGTTGTAAACATCCTTCACTCTCAAACCACAGCGACCACATTACCCAGCGAACACCACCACCACCACCACCACCACCTCACAGCGACCACATTACCCAGCGAACACCACCACTACCACCACCTCACAGCGACCACATTACCCAGCGAACACCACCACCACCTCACAGCGACCACATTACCCAGCGAACACCACCACTACCACCACCTCACAGCGGACCACATTACCCAGCGAACACCACCACCACCTCCTCCACAGCGGCCACATTACCCAGCGAACACCACCACTTCACAGCGACCACATTACCCAGCGAACACAACCTCATAGCGCCCGTATCTTACCGCACCGGGACACCACGACGCCCTCGCCTTCCATACAGAAAACTGTTTCAAATTGGTTTAATGTCCTCCATATTGCGTGGCTTGGTTCCTTGGCGCTTATATTTAACGTAGGGTTAACACCGGCTCCTGTAGGTGGGTTGGAGACGCCCCAGGGGCTGCCCCTGTGAAAGGGGAGGAGGGGGACTGACTCTCTCTGGGGTCGATTTGACTCTCTCTCTCTCTGGGGTCGATTTTATGTCATCGGAAAACACCTTTACATGACCTGTGTGTTATCGCCTCCCTCCACACCTACACAAGGTGACCCAACAGACTCCCAGACCCACACAGTGTGACCCATCCTCCTCCCAGACCCACACCAGTGTGACCCAACCCCGTCCCAGACGGGGTTGGGTCACATCACACATCACATCACTCTTCGGGGCCAATGTTCCCACATCCCTCAGTGTGTATGCGACTGGAGCAGTCCTCACCCCGTGTGAACCCCGTGTGTGTGCGACTGGGGCAGTCCTAACCCCGTGTGTATGCGACTGGGGCAGTCCTAACCCCGTGCGCATGGCCTCCATCTGCCTACCTATGAACCACAGACGCTCCCGTCCATGTTCACATTTCCCGGTCCGTTCCACCGACGCTGCTCCGGGTTCCACGGTACGACCCTTGAGCACGACGGTACGACCCTTGAGCACGACGGTACGACCCTTGAACACGACGGTACGATCCTTGAGCACGACGGTACGACCCTTGAGCACGACGGTACGACCCTTGAACACGACGGTACGATCCTTGAGCACGACGGTGCGACCCTTTGAGCACGACGGTACGACCCTTGAGCACGACGGTACGACCCTTGAGCACGACGGTACGACCCTTGAGCACGACAGTCGGGCCCTTCTGTGCTTTTGCTCTCCACATATTCTCTCTCTCTCTCTCTCTCTCTCTCTCTCTCTCTCCCGCCCGCCTACCGACCTAAGCCAACATGCATATTCACACGGGTCTGGTGGGGGGGGGGGGGGGGGGGAGAGAGAGAGAGAGAGAGAGAGAGAGAGAGAGAGAGAGAGAGAGGGCGCCGCTTGCGACGCGTTAGGGCCATGGGGCCGCATGCGTCATGTCCCACGCCAGCTCAGCCACCTGGGGGGAAGGGGGAGGAAGGAAAGGGGAAGGGGAATGGGCTTACTTCCCCCTCGGTCCATCACCATCTACTACAACCCTCCCCCTTCCTCGCTCCCATTCCTTCCACAACCCAACCTCCCCCTTCCTCCCTCCCATTCCTTCCACAACCCAACCTAACAACCCCAACCTCCCCCCTTCCTCGCTCCCATTCCTTCCACAACCCAACCTAACAACCCCAAGCTCCCCCTTCCTCGCTCCCATTCCTTCCACAACCCAACCTAACAAACCCCCTTCCCCCTTCCCTCCATCACAACAATGACACCCCACACCATCTCTATTCGCCCCTCCATCTACGTGCGCACCACTTCGCGCTCCCCCCCCCCATCACCACCCACTTCATGACGACACCACAGGTCAAACCCCCCACCCATTGACCTGATCAATACAACTTATCTATTCGTGCTAGGACAATATAATGGATAGGGTGAGGGGGGTCAATACATTGGTTTCCCCCCCCTCGCTCAGTGTGTGTGTGTGTGTGTGTGTGTGTGCGTCGGTCCTGCAGTGCGTGCACTGGGGCCTGTGTGGCCTGTGGTGCGCGTGGTGTAAACCACACATGGTGTGTGGTGTGCATGGGAACACGGGTACACCCACTACCTTTGGGCTACCTCGTGTGTACTGACATGACTGGAACAGATAAGGATTACACACACACACACACACACACACACACACACATATATATACACACACACACACACACACACACACACACACATACACACACACATACACACACACACACATACAGCCAACTGACTGTTATATTTCTCTCTTGGGTCTCCCCTGATGATGTGATTATTACACGAAAGTGCACTTGGGAACTTATCGTGTTCCATTTTCCCCGTGGACTCATAGGAATATACTTGATCACGCGCAAAATTGTGATCCTTTCCAACATATACACATACACACACACACACACATATATATCACACACACACACACACACACACACATTAATTAATTACCTAGTTACAATTATGAACACCTCCCCTCCCCCAGTTATGTATTATCACATCCATGTAGTTTTAGCCCAATACGCCTCAATTCAATTATCCGTTCTTTATTCAATTATCATTTATCTATAACACACACAAAAAAAATAAATAAACAGATATGACTTACTGGCATAACATTCACTTATTTCGTTTATCCGAAATTTACGGAGGCAATTCACGTTAATTAATGGTTGCGTTAAGCCAGGGGGGGAGTGGGGGGGGGGGAAGGGGGAAGGGGGAAAGGCTCGCCAAAGCTTATGCGGTTAAGCTAGCTTAAGCTTGTGAGTTGGGATATATAGTCAGCCACGGCTTAACCCTCAGCTTTGACTCGTGGGGGTTGGGGGGGGGAATTTAAGCCCCCTCCTCCCCCCCCCTTCCCCCATTTAGTCAAACAGACCAACAAAAACAATATACAGACACTCATACGCCAATATATACGCTCATACGCCAATATACAGACACCCGTACGCCAATATACAGACACTCATACGCCAATATAAAGACACTCGTACGCCAATATACAGACACTCGTACGCCAATATACAGACACTCGTACGCCAATACACAGACATACGCCAATATACAGACACTCATACGCCAATATACAGACACTCATACGCCAATATACAGACACTCATACGCCAATATACAGACACCCGTACGCCAATATACAGACAGATACGTAAGCAGGAACGTAAAACGGGTTGGGTGTTCCATGCAACACTTCCTTTCCCTTTCCCGTGTCGCCTGCTGTAGTGTTGCTGGGATGGCGGACAGATAAGCACGATGGAGGATAGATAAGAAGGATGGGGAATAGTTAAGAAGGATGGAGGATAGATAAGAAGGATGGGGAATAGATAAGAAGGATGGAGGATAGATAAGCACGATGGGGAATAGATAAGAAGGATGGAGGATAGATAAGAAGGATGGAGGACAGATAAGAAGGATGGAGGATAGATAAGCACGATGGGGAATAGATAAGAAGGATGGAGGATAGATAAACGATGGAGGATAGACAAGAAGGATGGAGGATCGATAAGAAGGATGGAGGATAGATAAGAAGGATGGAGGACAGACAAGAAGGATGGAGGATCAATAAGAAGGATGGAGGATAGATAAGCACGATGGGGAATAGATAAGAAGGATGGAGGATAGATAAACGATGGAGGATAGATAAGAAGGATGGAGGACAGACAAGAAGGATGGAGGATCGATAAGAAGGATGGAGGACAGACAAGAAGGATGGAGGATCAATAAGAAGGATGGAGGATAGATAAGCACGATGGGGAATAGATAAGAAGGATGGAGGGTAGATAAACGATGAAGGATAGATAAGAAGAATGGAGGATAGATAAGAGGGATGGAGGATAGATAAGAAGGATGGAGGACTGACAAGAAGGATGGAGGATAGATAAACGATGGAGGACAGATGAGAAGGATGGAATACTGATAAGAAGGATGGAGGATAGATAAGAAGGATGGAGGATCGATAGGAAGGATGGAGGATCGATAAGAAGGATGGAGGATAGATAAGAAGGATGGAGGATCGATAGGAAGGATGGAGGATCGATAAGAAGGATGGAGGATAGATAAGAAGGATGGAGGACAGATAAGAAGGATGGAGGATAGACAAGAAGGATGGAGGATAGATAAGAAGGATGGAGGATAGACAAGAAGGATGGAGGATAGAGAAGAGGGATGGATCACGAACGTAGAGTCGTGGAACACATCAGAGACGTGTGGGTTCGTATCCCGAGGCCCAGGGTGAGTTTTCAATAACCCATTCCCTCCCTCTCGCTTTTTCCCTCCCAAAAGAAAAGTTACGTGGCTGATCTGGGTTCCGTGTTCAACCTCTCCCTTACATAGAAGGAGAGGGGGGAGGGGGTGAGAGGTGAGGGAAAGGGGGGGGGGGTCACGGAACGCGTGTCTTGGACGGGTCTTCCTCCACAGAGACATGGAGGGGGGGGGGGGGGGGGACTCACGACTCTCCCCCCAATAAAAATATAACACGGGGCCCCCCTCTTCAAGACGTCTTGGGTCGCGAGAGAGAGAAAGGGAAAGGGAGAGAGAGAGGGAGGGAGAGAGGAGAGAGAGAGAGAGAGAGAGAGAGAGAGGCAGGCAGGTGGTGAGAGCCGTGGAGGCACCACTTGCCTCTCGTCGACCAGCAATTACCGAGGCATTTCCCCCCCCCCCCCCCCCTCGTGACAGGACACCGATACTACAGCTTCTGGTCCCCCCCTCCTTCCCTCCCACATGATGGTGTGGGTCTGTCAGAGGGCTGGGCTACATATTGTGGGTTTGGGAGGAAGTTGGGTCACATGGTGTGGGTCTGGAAGGGGGCTGGACTACATATTGTGGGTCTGGGAGGAAGCTGGGTCACATGGTGTGGGTCTGGAAGGGGGCTGGGCTACATGTTGTGGGTCTGGGAGGAAGCTGGGTCACATGGTGTGGGTCTGGAAGGGGGCTGGGCTACATGTTGTGGGTCTGGGAGGAAGCTGGGTCACATGGTGTGGGTCTGTCACAGGGCCTGCGAAGTCAGTCAGTTGTTGTTCGCTGATGATACAGCGCTGGTGGCTGATTCGAGTGAGAAACTGTACAAGTTGGCGAGTGAGTTTGGAAAAGTGTGTGAAAGGAGAAAGTTGAGAGTAAATGTGAATAAGAGCAAGGTTATTAGGTTCAGGAGGATTGAGGGACAAGTTAAATGGCATGTAAGTTTAAACGGAGAAAAATTGGAGGAAGTGAAGTGTTTTGGATATCTGGGAGTGGACTTGGCAGCGAATGGAACCATGGAAACGGAAGTGAGTCACAAGGTGGGGAAGGGGGCGAAGGTTCTCAGAGCGATGAAAAATGGTGTCTCGGAGACCAAAAATGGGTCTGTTTGAAGGAATATTACTTCCAACAACGTTATATGGTTGCGAGGCTTGGGCTATAGATAGGGTTGTGCGGAGGAGAATGATGTGATGGAAATGAAATGTTTGCGGACAATAACAATATGTGGTGTGAGGTGGTTTGATCGGGTACGTAATGAAAGGGTAAGGGAGATGTGTGGAAATAAAGATTGTGGTTGAGAGAGCAGAAGAGGTTGTGTTGAAATGGTCTCGACATATGGAGAGAATGAGTGAAGAAAGATTGACAAAGAGGATATATGTGTCAGAGGAGGAGGGAACAAGAAGCGATAGACCAAACTGGAGGTGAGAGGATGGAGTGAAAAAGATTTTGAGCGATCGGGGTCTCAACACACAGGAGGGTGAGAGGCATGCAAGGAATAAAATCAACTGGAACGATGTGGTATACCGGGGTCGACGTGCTGTCAATTGACAACCAGGGTATATGAAACGTGTGGGGTAAACCATGAAAAGGTCTGTGGGGCCTGGATTTGGATAGGGAGCTGTGGTTTCGGTGCATTACACATGACAGCTAGAGACTGAGTGTGAACGAATGTGGCCTTTTTTATTTTTCTTTTTTTGTCTGTTTTCCTGGCACTACATTGTTGAAGAAGGGGGTGGTGATGCTGTTTCCTGTGGGGCGGGGTAGCACCAGGAATGGATGAAGGCAAGCAAGTATGAATATGCAAATGTGAATATGTACATTATATATGTATATGTCTGTGTATGTGTATGTACATATTGAAATGTATATGTATGTATATGGGCGTGTACGTATATATATGTGTGTAAATGAGTGGATGGGCCATTCTTCGTCTGTTTCCTGGCGCTACCTCGCTGAGATCGGAGATGGCAATCACGTATAATAAAGTAAATAATAATAATAATAATAATAATAATAATAATAATAATAACAATAATAATAATAATAATAATAATAATAATAATAAGAAGAAGAAGAAGAAGAACAAGAAGAAGAAGAAAAAGAAGAAGAAGAAGAACAACAACAACAACAAGAACAACAACAATGTTCCTTTAACTAACAGATGCCAAAGACTGAACACATACGTCGAAATCAGACACACAACAGATTGTTTGGGTCACTAAAACGGAAGCAACATTATAAAGCGATCTCAAATGCCACGATGTGACGGTGGCGAGGCTGGTGCTAGGTCATCTTTCCCATCTGTTCCATGAAGTCCAGGCGATGGACAAGGGTAGCTGGAAGCGCACCAGCGCGTTCAGCGCCTTTTCGGTATGGAACGTTTACAAGGGACTGACTGTGACTGATCTTGGCTGCTCTTCTCTGCATTTTGTCTATCTAGTGTGGCCCTCAGTCGTGTAGCGGGCACGGAGGCATTGCTAAGCGAGAGGAGACAAGAGATGACGAGTGGGAGGAGAGAAGAAGAGACGCCTCTGGTGGGAAAGTCGTGCAAACGTGCTGGAAGCCTTAAGACTTAGGGACGCAAAGTGTCTTGAGTGCGCGAAGACTGTACGGGGCAATAAGTGGAAGATCATCATAAGGGTGATGACGTGTTCCTTCCAGCTTCATCTGTCGTCCAAAAGTGACACTCAGAAGCTTGCTGGACTGAGAAATCTGAACGGGGTTGGGATCTACCGAGGCAGAGGAGCGTGGGACGAAAAGAAAAAACCCCAAAAATTTGGAAACGTGGCTGATTCGCACAACTACAAGGGTCGTGGGTTTGGAAATATTAGTGCCGATGGTGGCAGATGTGCAGTTCTGGAGGACGATGAAGTCCGGGGGCAGCTGTTGCGTTACACGGGCGTTTAATTGTCGGGAAGGAGTGCGTCTGACTGGGAGGTGTACAAGAGAAAGCAGCAGGATGTCAATAGCACATCGAAGATAGCAGAGTCGTCGAAGTACTTCCATCGAGCATTAGCATTTAAGGATGAGGATACACAAGGGCGTCATTCTTGTCCCCCGTCAGCATTTAAGGATCCACAAGGGCCTCATTCTTGTCCTCCCCTGCGGGACGCCACGGGTGAAGAGGGACTGGAAGGCGGAGATGGCCTCTGGGAAGAAGCGGGAAGGCCCCCTAACGACCAGCTCTTCAAGCCGTGGAAGGAGACCTCGCCCGCAGCCCAATGTTGATGATGATGAAACCTTGTTGTTCACATCAAAGTCCAAAGCTCTGGTGAGGGACAGAGAGGGTGAGCGCCGGGAAGAGGTACTGCGTCTCTCTCTCTCTCTCTCTCTCTCTCTCTCTCTCTCTCTCTCTCTCTCTCTCTCTCTCTCTCTCTCTCTCTCCTGTGACAAGAGGTAGTCTGGAGCACCGAGCAGGCGGGTCTACGAGCTGGAAGACAGCGTCTACTTCAAGGTCGAGCGGGCGGGTCTACGAGCCGGAAGACTGCGTCTACTTCAAGGTCGAGCTCTGTGTCCAATTCGCTGTGCCTCGACTCTGCTCATTCACACTCGTAGAATCATGCCCTTCGGCGTGGGTCGAGTCCTTTCCCCTAACAGGATAGTGGAACAGAAGGGTGTCTACGAGGAAGAGGAAGGAAAAGACGATAGAGTGACACGTAAAAGGAACAGAAACAAAGGAAGAGGTGAAATCATCACCACACGGAGAGGCATAGAAACAATGGGAAGAAAATGTAGATAAATGAAATCAAAAGAAAAAAATCACAACAGTTTTCAAGATTACAAATAATAAACCGATGATAAAATGATGAAGAAGAACCACCTCCGTCAGGAATAAACCATAGATCATAAACCAAGAAGGAAACTATATAAACCTGTGACATCAATAAACCCGAGAGAAAATAACCATGAACCTATATCATGAATAAACCACAAATTAAACCACGGGAACCTTATACAATGAAAAAAAAGCGTTGTTAAACCATGCGGAAACTAAACCATAAATAAACCAGTGACGAAAATATGGACAATAAAAAAACGTATGTAAAACCAGAAAGAATTTACAGCCATCTTTGATCTCCACATCACACTGGTCCATTATAATTCCCCTGTGTATCTCATCCACCCCAAGTTATATATATATATATATATATATATATATATATATATATATATATATATATATATATATATGCTCTCCGTAACACGTACCCCATTCACTTTGCGTCCATTACGTATGAATCCTTTAACACTTTAGTTTATAATTGATAACATAACAGTATAAATGATGAGCGGACAAACACATCTTCAAAAGCGTGTGTTGTCACAATTATTCAGAGATAATACAATGTCTACACACTGAGAGGCCAGTTAATAATGCGTAAACATTAGAAGGTTTATTATTTGTCACTTTGATGAAGGTATAATCATCTTTCATTATGGAATCTAGAGGGAGAAAATTCTAAGCCTGCGTAAACATCTTATATTCTTACTATCGCTTAAAAATGAGTTAAGGATACAAAGTAAAATTCTTTTGAATAGTATGGACTTAAAATATAATGCTGTTGGTGATCTCGAGATTATAATCATTTGTATAATTTTTGTATTCAGTTATTCGTAAAGGTAATTAGTTGTTGTTTTCGTTTATATAATGTATTGTTGGTACTTTCCTTAGCAATATTCCAGTGTCGGATTGTAGAATTCCACAGTCATTACAGTTGTACTGGGCGCTTCTCTACTAGTCTTATTTTTCACTTATTATCGATAGGGAAAGGTGAACATCTGAGTTGTTTGTGGACCGAATGCTGTAAGCAGGATTCGAACCCATGCGCTCGACCCTGGGCGGCCCGTGAATGCATCATGGTCAGCCACGCTAACCGTTGCACCACGGAGGTCCGAATGAATGGACTGATGTACAATACAATAATGTTAATATTCAAATATCATACTGTAATCTGCATTACCTATTTATCAAACTGCAACCTACATGATCTATACATCATACCCTAAATCAAATGATTCATATATATATATATATATATATATATATATATATATATATATATATATATATATATATATATATATCCCTGGGGATAGGGGAGAAAGAATACTTCCCACGTATTCCCTGCGTGTCGTAGAAGGCGACTAAAAGGGGAGGGAGCGGGGGGCTGGAAATCCTCCCCTCTCACTTTTTTTTTTTTTTTTCCAAAAGAGGGAACAGAGAAGGGGCCAGGCGAGGATATTCCCTCAAGGGCCCAGTCCTCTGTTCTCAACGCTACCTCGCTAATGCGGGAAATGGCGAATAGTATGAAAGAAAAGATATATATATATATATATATATATATATACTCCCCGGCTCCTCTCCTCTCCCCCAGTCATTCATTCTCCCCAATCCCTCCTAACCTTCCCCAGCCACACATACTCCCCAGACCTTCCCACAAGCCACTCTCCCCATTCCCCAGCACCTCCCATGAACCACTTTTCCCCATTCTCCAGCCACACATACATTCATCACCCCATCTCCTCCCATATGCCACTCTCCCCATTCCCCAGCCATACATATACTCACCACAGTGGGCCCCTTCCCACTAGCTCTCTCTCTCTCTCTCTCTCTCTCTCTCTCTCTCTCTCTCTCTCTCTCTCTCTCTCTCTCTCTGATTTTTTCCCCTTCTGCAGCTGCTCGACTACTGCTGTGCACTTGTGCCCGTCCCCCCCCCCACCCCTCCGAGCTCCTGCTGCACAATGGGGTTCACTGAACAAACACCCACTCATCTCGGGAGAGAGAGAGAGAGAGAGAGAGAGAGAGAGAGAGAGAGAGAGAGAGAGAGAGAGAGAGAGAGAGAGAGAGAGAGAGAGGGAATGAGAGGGGAAGAGGGGGGGGATGGATGGGGCTCACGATGGGATGTAAGCTTCTCTCTCTCTCTCTCTCTCTCTCTCTCTCTCTCTCTCTCTCTCTCTCTCTCTCTCTCTCTCAAGCGACGCCTTGACAATTACAGTCAAATACCAGGGATACGAAGAGAAGAAAGAGAGAGAAAAAAAACATACATTTGACAAAGGAGAAGAAGAAAAAGAAGAAGGAGAAGAAGAAGACCAGACACAAAGGGATTTTGAAAGCAGGCCATTATTGAGTTCCACGAACTTGTAGAACATGGTGTGTGTGTGTGTGTGTGTGTGTGTGTGTGTGTGTGTGTGTGTGATGGTACAGGGTTAAGTGGCCTGCTGACTCGACCTTCTGTTACCCCCCTCCCAAAAGCTCTGGAAGACCTTGGCTGAGTACATAGGTGTTCGAACGGTGGGACCACCTCACCCTCAAGGCGTCTGGTCTTCTGATATCTTGCAGACATGACCCGACCCCCTCTGTGTACAGTGACCCACGCCCTTCTTCGAAGGTCTTAACATTAGCAGAGCCACAGGAAGGTAATTTCGCCACCATACTACATAGGGAAACCCAAAAAAGGCGTGATCAACAAATTTCATCCCTTTCCCCCGGGGGGAAATGTTGTAATCAACTGACTGCATATCCTTTTTGTGTCTCCCCATGATGTATTATTACACGAAAGTGCATTTGGGGAACCTTTCGTGTTTGATTTCCCCGGGGATATGGGAATGGTGCATTGCCATTGTACAAAAGGAAAAGGGGAAAAGAGTGAGTGCTAAAATTACGGGTATAAGTTTGTTGATATTCCTGGAAAATTTTAAAGGAGGGTTGATGGAGGGT
>NC_092250.1:15660599-15683099 GCF_036320965.1 Panulirus ornatus
TTAAGGGATACGTCAGGACTTTGACCTTAATTAAGGGATACGTCAGGACTTTGACCTTAATTAAGGGATACGTCAGGACTTTGACCTTAATTAAGGGATACGTCAGGGACTTTGACCTTAATTAAGGGATACGTCAGGGACTTTGACCTTAATTAAGGGATACGTCAGGACTTTGACCTTAATTAAGGGATACGTCAGGGACTTTGACCTTAATTAAGGGATACGTCAGGACTTTGACCTTAATTAAGGGATACGTCAGGGACTTTGACCTTAATTAAGGGATACGTCAGGACTTTGACCTTAATTAAGGGATACGTCAGGGACTTTGACCTTAATTAAGGGATACGTCAGGACTTTGACCTTAATTAAGGGATACGTCAGGGACTTTGACCTTAATTAAGGGATACGTCAGGACTTTGACCTTAATTAAGGGATACGTCAGGGACTTTGACCTTAATTAAGGGATACGTCAGGGACTTTGACCTTAATTAAGGGATACGTCAGGACTTTGACCTTAATTAAGGGATACGTCAGGGACTTTGACCTTAATTAAGGGATACGTCAGGACTTTGACCTTAATTAAGGGATACGTCAGGGACTTTGACCTTAATTAAGGGATACGTCAGGGACTTTGACCTTAATTAAGGGATACGTCAGGGACTTTGACCTTAATTAAGGGATACGTCAGGACTTTGACCTTAATTAAGGGATACGTCAGGGACTTTGACCTTAATTAAGGGATACGTCAGGACTTTGACCTTAATTAAGGGATACGTCAGGACTTTGACCTTAATTAAGGGATACGTCAGGGACTTTGACCTTAATTAAGGGATACGTCAGGGACTTTGACCTTAATTAAGGGATACGTCAGGACTTTGACCTTAATTAAGGGATACGTCAGGGACTTTGACCTTAATTAAGGGATACGTCAGGACTTTGACCTTAATTAAGGGATACGTCAGGACTTTGACCTTAATTAAGGGATACGTCAGGACTTTGACCTTAATTAAGGGATACGTCAGGGACTTTGACCTTAATTAAGGGATACGTCAGGACTTTGACCTTAATTAAGGGATACGTCAGGACTTTGACCTTAATTAAGGGATACGTCAGGGACTTTGACCTTAATTAAGGGATACGTCAGGGACTTTGACCTTAATTAAGGGATACGTCAGGGACTTTGACCTTAATTAAGGGATACGTCAGGACTTTGACCTTAATTAAGGGATACGTCAGGACTTTGACCTTAATTAAGGGATACGTCAGGACTTTGACCTTAATTAAGGGATACGTCAGGACTTTGACCTTAATTAAGGGATACGTCAGGACTTTGACCTTAATTAAGGGATACGTCAGGACTTTGACCTTAATTAAGGGATACGTCAGGACTTTGACCTTAATTAAGGGATACGTCAGGACTTTGACCTTAATTAAGGGATACGTCAGGACTTTGACCTTAATTAAGGGATACGTCAGGACTTTGACCTTAATTAAGGGATACGTCAGGACTTTGACCTTAATTAAGGGATACGTCAGGACTTTGACCTTAATTAAGGGATACGTCAGGGACTTTGACCTTAATTAAGGGATACGTCAGGGACTTTGACCTTAATTAAGGGATACGTCAGGACTTTGACCTTAATTAAGGGATACGTCAGGACTTTGACCTTAATTAAGGGATACGTCAGGACTTTGACCTTAATTAAGGGATACGTCAGGGACTTTGACCTTAATTAAGGGATACGTCAGGACTTTGACCTTAATTAAGGGATACGTCAGGACTTTGACCTTAATTAAGGGATACGTCAGGGACTTTGACCTTAATTAAGGGATACGTCAGGACTTTGACCTTAATTAAGGGATACGTCAGGACTTTGACCTTAATTAAGGGATACGTCAGGACTTTGACCTTAATTAAGGGATACGTCAGGGACTTTGACCTTAATTAAGGGATACGTCAGGGACTTTGACCTTAATTAAGGGATACGTCAGGACTTTGACCTTAATTAAGGGATACGTCAGGGACTTTGACCTTAATTAAGGGATACGTCAGGACTTTGACCTTAATTAAGGGATACGTCAGGGACTTTGACCTTAATTAAGGGATACGTCAGGACTTTGACCTTAATTAAGGGATACGTCAGGGACTTTGACCTTAATTAAGGGATACGTCAGGGACTTTGACCTTAATTAAGGGATACGTCAGGACTTTGACCTTAATTAAGGGATACGTCAGGGACTTTGACCTTAATTAAGGGATACGTCAGGACTTTGACCTTAATTAAGGGATACGTCAGGACTTTGACCTTAATTAAGGGATACGTCAGGACTTTGACCTTAATTAAGGGATACGTCAGGACTTTGACCTTAATTAAGGGATACGTCAGGACTTTGACCTTAATTAAGGGATACGTCAGGACTTTGACCTTAATTAAGGGATACGTCAGGACTTTGACCTTAATTAAGGGATACGTCAGGACTTTGACCTTAATTAAGGGATACGTCAGGACTTTGACCTTAATTAAGGGATACGTCAGGACTTTGACCTTAATTAAGGGATACGTCAGGGACTTTGACCTTAATTAAGGGATACGTCAGGACTTTGACCTTAATTAAGGGATACGTCAGGACTTTGACCTTAATTAAGGGATACGTCAGGACTTTGACCTTAATTAAGGGATACGTCAGGACTTTGACCTTAATTAAGGGATACGTCAGGACTTTGACCTTAATTAAGGGATACGTCAGGACTTTGACCTTAATTAAGGGATACGTCAGGGACTTTGACCTTAATTAAGGGATACGTCAGGACTTTGACCTTAATTAAGGGATACGTCAGGACTTTGACCTTAATTAAGGGATACGTCAGGACTTTGACCTTAATTAAGGGATACGTCAGGACTTTGACCTTAATTAAGGGATACGTCAGGGACTTTGACCTTAATTAAGGGATACGTCAGGACTTTGACCTTAATTAAGGGATACGTCAGGACTTTGACCTTAATTAAGGGATACGTCAGGACTTTGACCTTAATTAAGGGATACGTCAGGACTTTGACCTTAATTAAGGGATACGTCAGGACTTTGACCTTAATTAAGGGATACGTCAGGACTTTGACCTTAATTAAGGGATACGTCAGGACTTTGACCTTAATTAAGGGATACGTCAGGGACTTTGACCTTAATTAAGGGATACGTCAGGACTTTGACCTTAATTAAGGGATACGTCAGGACTTTGACCTTAATTAAGGGATACGTCAGGGACTTTGACCTTAATTAAGGGATACGTCAGGACTTTGACCTTAATTAAGGGATACGTCAGGACTTTGACCTTAATTAAGGGATACGTCAGGACTTTGACCTTAATTAAGGGATACGTCAGGACTTTGACCTTAATTAAGGGATACGTCAGGACTTTGACCTTAATTAAGGGATACGTCAGGACTTTGACCTTAATTAAGGGATACGTCAGGACTTTGACCTTAATTAAGGGATACGTCAGGACTTTGACCTTAATTAAGGGATACGTCAGGACTTTGACCTTAATTAAGGGATACGTCAGGACTTTGACCTTAATTAAGGGATACGTCAGGACTTTGACCTTAATTAAGGGATACGTCAGGACTTTGACCTTAATTAAGGGATACGTCAGGACTTTGACCTTAATTAAGGGATACGTCAGGACTTTGACCTTAATTAAGGGATACGTCAGGACTTTGACCTTAATTAAGGGATACGTCAGGACTTTGACCTTAATTAAGGGATACGTCAGGACTTTGACCTTAATTAAGGGATACGTCAGGACTTTGACCTTAATTAAGGGATACGTCAGGACTTTGACCTTAATTAAGGGATACGTCAGGACTTTGACCTTAATTAAGGGATACGTCAGGGACTTTGACCTTAATTAAGGGATACGTCAGGACTTTGACCTTAATTAAGGGATACGTCAGGACTTTGACCTTAATTAAGGGATACGTCAGGGACTTTGACCTTAATTAAGGGATACGTCAGGACTTTGACCTTAATTAAGGGATACGTCAGGACTTTGACCTTAATTAAGGGATACGTCAGGACTTTGACCTTAATTAAGGGATACGTCAGGACTTTGACCTTAATTAAGGGATACGTCAGGACTTTGACCTTAATTAAGGGATACGTCAGGACTTTGACCTTAATTAAGGGATACGTCAGGACTTTGACCTTAATTAAGGGATACGTCAGGACTTTGACCTTAATTAAGGGATACGTCAGGACTTTGACCTTAATTAAGGGATACGTCAGGACTTTGACCTTAATTAAGGGATACGTCAGGACTTTGACCTTAATTAAGGGATACGTCAGGGACTTTGACCTTAATTAAGGGATACGTCAGGGACTTTGACCTTAATTAAGGGATACGTCAGGACTTTGACCTTAATTAAGGGATACGTCAGGGACTTTGACCTTAATTAAGGGATACGTCAGGGACTTTGACCTTAATTAAGGGATACGTCAGGGACTTTGACCTTAATTAAGGGATACGTCAGGACTTTGACCTTAATTAAGGGATACGTCAGGGACTTTGACCTTAATTAAGGGATACGTCAGGACTTTGACCTTAATTAAGGGATACGTCAGGGACTTTGACCTTAATTAAGGGATACGTCAGGACTTTGACCTTAATTAAGGGATACGTCAGGACTTTGACCTTAATTAAGGGATACGTCAGGGACTTTGACCTTAATTAAGGGATACGTCAGGGACTTTGACCTTAATTAAGGGATACGTCAGGGACTTTGACCTTAATTAAGGGATACGTCAGGGACTTTGACCTTAATTAAGGGATACGTCAGGGACTTTGACCTTAATTAAGGGATACGTCAGGGACTTTGACCTTAATTAAGGGATACGTCAGGGACTTTGACCTTAATTAAGGGATACGTCAGGGACTTTGACCTTAATTAAGGGATACGTCAGGACTTTGACCTTAATTAAGGGATACGTCAGGACTTTGACCTTAATTAAGGGATACGTCAGGACTTTGACCTTAATTAAGGGATACGTCAGGACTTTGACCTTAATTAAGGGATACGTCAGGACTTTGACCTTAATTAAGGGATACGTCAGGACTTTGACCTTAATTAAGGGATACGTCAGGACTTTGACCTTAATTAAGGGATACGTCAGGACTTTGACCTTAATTAAGGGATACGTCAGGACTTTGACCTTAATTAAGGGATACGTCAGGACTTTGACCTTAATTAAGGGATACGTCAGGACTTTGACCTTAATTAAGGGATACGTCAGGACTTTGACCTTAATTAAGGGATACGTCAGGACTTTGACCTTAATTAAGGGATACGTCAGGACTTTGACCTTAATTAAGGGATACGTCAGGACTTTGACCTTAATTAAGGGATACGTCAGGACTTTGACCTTAATTAAGGGATACGTCAGGACTTTGACCTTAATTAAGGGATACGTCAGGACTTTGACCTTAATTAAGGGATACGTCAGGACTTTGACCTTAATTAAGGGATACGTCAGGACTTTGACCTTAATTAAGGGATACGTCAGGACTTTGACCTTAATTAAGGGATACGTCAGGACTTTGACCTTAATTAAGGGATACGTCAGGACTTTGACCTTAATTAAGGGATACGTCAGGACTTTGACCTTAATTAAGGGATACGTCAGGACTTTGACCTTAATTAAGGGATACGTCAGGACTTTGACCTTAATTAAGGGATACGTCAGGACTTTGACCTTAATTAAGGGATACGTCAGGACTTTGACCTTAATTAAGGGATACGTCAGGACTTTGACCTTAATTAAGGGATACGTCAGGACTTTGACCTTAATTAAGGGATACGTCAGGACTTTGACCTTAATTAAGGGATACGTCAGGACTTTGACCTTAATTAAGGGATACGTCAGGACTTTGACCTTAATTAAGGGATACGTCAGGACTTTGACCTTAATTAAGGGATACGTCAGGACTTTGACCTTAATTAAGGGATACGTCAGGACTTTGACCTTAATTAAGGGATACGTCAGGGACTTTGACCTTAATTAAGGGATACGTCAGGACTTTGACCTTAATTAAGGGATACGTCAGGGACTTTGACCTTAATTAAGGGATACGTCAGGACTTTGACCTTAATTAAGGGATACGTCAGGACTTTGACCTTAATTAAGGGATACGTCAGGACTTTGACCTTAATTAAGGGATACGTCAGGGACTTTGACCTTAATTAAGGGATACGTCAGGACTTTGACCTTAATTAAGGGATACGTCAGGGACTTTGACCTTAATTAAGGGATACGTCAGGACTTTGACCTTAATTAAGGGATACGTCAGGACTTTGACCTTAATTAAGGGATACGTCAGGACTTTGACCTTAATTAAGGGATACGTCAGGGACTTTGACCTTAATTAAGGGATACGTCAGGACTTTGACCTTAATTAAGGGATACGTCAGGACTTTGACCTTAATTAAGGGATACGTCAGGGACTTTGACCTTAATTAAGGGATACGTCAGGACTTTGACCTTAATTAAGGGATACGTCAGGACTTTGACCTTAATTAAGGGATACGTCAGGGACTTTGACCTTAATTAAGGGATACGTCAGGGACTTTGACCTTAATTAAGGGATACGTCAGGACTTTGACCTTAATTAAGGGATACGTCAGGGACTTTGACCTTAATTAAGGGATACGTCAGGGACTTTGACCTTAATTAAGGGATACGTCAGGACTTTGACCTTAATTAAGGGATACGTCAGGACTTTGACCTTAATTAAGGGATACGTCAGGACTTTGACCTTAATTAAGGGATACGTCAGGGACTTTGACCTTAATTAAGGGATACGTCAGGGACTTTGACCTTAATTAAGGGATACGTCAGGACTTTGACCTTAATTAAGGGATACGTCAGGACTTTGACCTTAATTAAGGGATACGTCAGGGACTTTGACCTTAATTAAGGGATACGTCAGGGACTTTGACCTTAATTAAGGGATACGTCAGGACTTTGACCTTAATTAAGGGATACGTCAGGACTTTGACCTTAATTAAGGGATACGTCAGGACTTTGACCTTAATTAAGGGATACGTCAGGACTTTGACCTTAATTAAGGGATACGTCAGGACTTTGACCTTAATTAAGGGATACGTCAGGGACTTTGACCTTAATTAAGGGATACGTCAGGACTTTGACCTTAATTAAGGGATACGTCAGGACTTTGACCTTAATTAAGGGATACGTCAGGGACTTTGACCTTAATTAAGGGATACGTCAGGGACTTTGACCTTAATTAAGGGATACGTCAGGACTTTGACCTTAATTAAGGGATACGTCAGGACTTTGACCTTAATTAAGGGATACGTCAGGACTTTGACCTTAATTAAGGGATACGTCAGGACTTTGACCTTAATTAAGGGATACGTCAGGGACTTTGACCTTAATTAAGGGATACGTCAGGACTTTGACCTTAATTAAGGGATACGTCAGGACTTTGACCTTAATTAAGGGATACGTCAGGACTTTGACCTTAATTAATCTCCACCCCTCCCACCGTATCTATCGACACTTCCACTTCCCCTGTATCTATCGAACACACACTCTCCATTCTCTCTATATCTATCGACAACACACTCTCCATTCCCCCTCTATCTATCGACCACACACTCTCCATTCTCCTCTCTATCTATCGACAAAACACTCTCCATTCCCCCTCTATCTATCGACCACAGACTCTACTTCATTCTATCAACCACACACTCCTATATCTATCGACCACACTCTCCATCCACCCCTTCCTCCCTCTTTCACCCACACACACTCTCTCTCTCTCTCTCCCCTTTGCACTCTTCCGTCTGCCACACTCACAACCCTCCATTCTCTCCCACATTTACCTCTCCCAGATCCAATCACTCTCCCGCTCTCCCAACATATCTCCCACCGCACTCAACCCTCCCTGTTGACCCAAGAAATGTGTGTGTGTGTGTGTGTGTATCCTCCATCTCCAGCCTCGTATATCCGGCAGATAAAAACATCTAAATTCAGTAAGAGAAAAAAAACCCACAAGGGCTCTTATCATACGTACACGTATGTGTACATGAATAACAGATCATGTGCACACATGTATGTCCGTGAATAACAGATTATGTGCAGGCATGTGTGTGTACCCGAGTTATGTGCGCGGGATCATACGCATTCACCCAGACATGGATGTATTCTTGACACAACATGTGCAACATACGTGGGGTAGAACCCCTTCACACGAGCAGTTTTCTAACCACCACAGCGCCAAAGGAACGTGTTCGATCCCACCTCATCGCTCCTCCGGTTATCTTTTTCCACCACAGCGCCAAAGGAAAGGGTTCAATCCCACCGGTTGTCTTTTTCTATCACAGCGCCAAAGAAACGGGTTCAATCCCACCTCATCGCTCCTCCGGTTGTCTTTTTCCACCACAGCGCCAAAGGAAAGGGTTCAATCCCACCTCATCGCTCCGATTATCTTTTTGCACCACAGCGCCAAAGGAAAGGGTTCAATCCCACCTCATCGCTCCTCCGGTTATCTTTTTCCACCACAGCGCCAAAGGAAAGGGTTCGATCCCACCTCATCGCTCCTCAGGTTGTCTTTTTCCACGACCAGTGACCGACACCACGACCTCGAGGAACAACACGACCCTAATCAAGGCCGCCTTGAGCGAACAGGAAACTTCATATTACTAAAAAAACAATGAACAAATTAAACAAGAGATCCTCTGGTATTTGCGGCTGTGAGTCTGCGAGAAGGAGAGGTTTGAAGAAGGGAGGGAAAGACGGGAAGAGAATTCCACAGCTTCGCTGCTCGGGGGAAAGGAGAAGGAGGAGGAGGAGGAGGAGGGGGAGGAGGAGGAGGAAGAGGAAAAGGAGGAGGAGGAGGGGGAGGAAAAGGAGGCATGACAGTGTCCAATGCTCGTAGGGCCGGCATTCACACAGAAACTATGGGAAGCAGCGGCCTAACGCATCTCAGGGATCCAAGCCATGGTAGTGCCCCTGATATGAAGTAGTTCCGATCTATCTATCTATCTATCTCTCTCTCTCTCTCTCTCTCTCTCTCTCTCTATATATATATATATATATATATATATATATATATATATATATATATATATATATATATACACGAATAAAGTGTATATGAACGCGCACCTTCACAGAACATACAAACCTCCAACAGCCAGGATCGAACCTGGGACCCCTTGTGCAAGAGGCAGGCATGCTAACCGCTAGGCTATGGGACTGTATAATAGGAAACAACTATTCGAAATACTAAGTACTCGAATACCCTTCGTCTCACTATGGTGAGCAACGGGGTCTATCGGTTGTTTCCGAACAGAACACATAGCCAGCTGATAGTGTTTTTACCGAACCTAACTGTACAACGCGGAGTTATATGAATACGAATAAAGTGTATATATATATATTGGGGGTCTCGTTTAAAGCGTATTCATTTAAACCAGGCCAATGTGCGTATTTGTGCGTATACAGTTACGCCCAACACATTACTCCTGAAGTCGGACGATGTCATACGCTGCTGAAATCTGAAACGCCATGGAACCATATATAACCTTACCTGGTAGTGTACTTCAGAAACTTCAGGTACCACTTCATGAAATATGAAGGGTTGTACAGTATACCTCTGAAATCTAGAAGAGCCTTACCTCTGATACTGAACGTAGCATATATTCTGAAGTCTAGAATACCGAAAACTTCAGAAATCTGACACAGTAGTGGTACAGTCCTGAAATCTACTGATACAACAGCAGTCTCCTGAAATATGATCTGGCGACGTGCTCTAGCAATCTGAAATACCATCACCCCAAAACTTCAGCAACCTGACACATTACTACAGTCCTGAAATCGACTGTACCTTCTTCATTCATGACGTCTGACGTAGCTGAAGCCTCCTCAAACATGGCATGGCAACAAACTCATGAAATCTGAAGTACACCTGAATTCAGAAAGAGTACCATTATGCCTGAATTCAGAAGACTGTACCAGTCCTGAAAGAGCGACAGAAGATGATGTGACGTGGCTCTGAAGGATGGACCCTGATGGGGGTGTGGTAACCTGGGAGAAGGGGCGAGAGCTGCCGTGTGTGTGTGTGTGTGTGTGTGTGTGTGTGTGTGTGTGTGAATGCCTCCTCGCCTTGCGCGAGGTCAGGCGAGCGGGGGGTCGACCCGCGAAAACAGGAGGTCAAGAGAAGACGGGAGGGGGCGGGGTGGGTCAGGTCAAAAAGTGGGGGATGTGGGTCAAGTACTTACCGGTACTTCAGGTGGTCTTCCAAGTCGCCTCGTTGCATTTCCATGTTGCAGTGGTCGACGTTCGGGCATCTAACCTTTAGTTTCTCCAACAATCTGTGCGGGGAGAGAGAAAGAGAGTGAGTGAGTGAGTGAGAGAGAGAGATATATATATACACAGAGAGAGAGTGAGTGATATATATATATATATATATATATATATATATATATATATATATATATATATATATATATACAGAGAGAGAGAGTGTGTGTGTGTGTGTGTGTGTGTGTGTGTGTGTGTGTGTGTGTGTGTGTGTGTGCGCGCGCGCGTAACTGTAATCATTCATTTAGTTCTTTCAAACTGAGGGGAAATTATCGTTTGTCCACACACATGCTCCTTGAGGAGCAGGTTCGAAGGGCATGCCAACCTACCCAAGCTGGGACCGTCGTGGTTAAGGGTCGTACCGTCGTGGTTTAAGGGTGTCGTGGTTTATGGGTCGTGGCGTCGTGGTTTAAGGGTCGTGGCGTCGTGATTTAAGGGTGTCGTGGTTTAAGGGTCGTGCCGTCGTGGTTTATGGGTCGTGGCGTCGTGGTTTAAGGGTCATGGTTTATGGGTCGTACCGTCGTGGTTTAAGGGTCGTACCGTCGTGGTTTAAGGGTCGTGGTGTCGTGATTTAAGGGTCGTACCGTCGTGGTTTAAGGGTCGTGGTGTCGTGATTTAAGGGTCGTGGCGTCGAGGTTTAAGGGTCGTGGCGTCGTGGTTTAAGGGTCGTCCCGTCGTGTTCTAGGGTCGTACCGTCGTGGTTTAAGGGTCGTACCGTCGTGTTCTGAGGGTCGTACCGTCGTGTTCTAGGGTCGTACCGTCGTGCACTGAGGGTCATCCCGTCATGTTCTAGGGTCGTACCGTCGTGTTCTAGGGTCGTACCTTCGTGTTCTAGGGTCGTACCTTCGTGTTCTAGGGTCGTACCGTCGTGTTCTAGGGTCGTCCCGTCGTGTTCTAGGGTCGTACCGTCGTGTTCTAGAGCCGTACCCTCGTGTTCTAAGAATCGTAACGTCGTGTACTAGGGTCGTACCTTCGTGTTCTGAGGGTCGTCCCGTCGTGCGCTCACGGGGTCAAGTCCTTTTCGCAAAGGCAATGAAGGCGATCGCGTACAGCAGAGCGTCACTGACCCATCCACGAAAAGCAGACCTCCGTATCTTCTACCTTCCCTCTTTCCCTTCCTCACACCGCGGGAGGGAAAACCCTCTTCCAGGCTGTCCCTCCCGAACCTCGAAGGGAGTCAGCAGTACCCCGGCGCCCTTCCCCGGACATCCACTGAAGCCGTGGACATTTCCGTTTCCTCCCCCAAACTCTTTTTCCCCCGTGGGTTGCCGAAAACCCCATGAAGACCGTCATATGCCTAACGTATACCAAAAAAATATATAAGGTGACCAAGTTGAGGAATGGAGAGTTGGATCCTTCCTTCCACTGCGAGGAAGGAGAGTTGGATCCTTCTATACACAGCGAGGAAGGAGAGTTGGATCCTTCCACTGCGAGGAAGGAGAGTTGGATCCCTCTATACACAGCGAGGAAGGAGAGTTGGATCCTTCCTTCCACAGCGAGGAAGGAGAGTTGGATCCTTCTATGCACAGCGAGGAAGGAGAGTTGGATCCTTCCTTCCACTGCGAGGAAGGAGAGTTGGGTCCTTTTGGATCCATTCCTAACACTGCCACAGGCTGTGTGGGTGGGTCTCCCACGTCTACCTCCTTCGAAGCCTCTGTCCACACCCCAGCCCGTCATTCTTGCTCCACAGATCTACATACGCAACGTAACTGGATGAAGTTAAAGGGGATAACGAAATGGAATACGCAAACGTGGGCAGTTACAGAACGCTGGCATAAAACTACAGAATACATTTTACCCCCCCGAGAACTATCAGCGTATCTCACACACACACAAAAATAATATCACATGACGAACACCTTCATGATATCAATCCATATCAGTAAATAACCCAGTTTATGCATACTGTTATCTGTGCTTATCTCGCCTTTATATCTCTCTTATATGTTGGCCAAGGTCACTCCTTCCCAAGAGCTATAGGCGTAGGAGGGAAAAAGTCACATCCAAGGGCATTTTTTTTTTTCATTCATACGTACATAGCAAATGTTCATGTCAGTGGTGATGGTGAAGAAGGGGGGAATGAATGTCTGTCAGTGGTGATGGTGGGAAGGGGGGGATGTCTGTCAGTGGTGATGGTGGGAAGGGGGGGATGTCTGTCAGTGGTGATGGTGGGAAGGGGGGGATGTCTGTCAGTGGTGATGGTGGGAAGGGGAAAATGAAGTCTTCTCCTCTGCTATGCCAAGGTCTGTTACCATTTCGTACGCCTGCTTCACAAAGGAATGGAAAAAAAAAAAGGCAAAGGATCATTCTTAAACAAAGAGGATTTTTCATAGACTGGAAACTATTTTCTACCAAGAAATCCACTGCATTTCGAGTGTGGGAATTTTCCCGTTCATGCTTTCCCATAAAATTTCAATGGCAGTGTTCTTTCTACATATCTCGGTTTTTAGTTTAGTTTCCCCTTGTCGGCTGTTGAGCCAGAGGGAGCGGCGGGTGGCGGATGGATACGCTGCCTTCTGCTCGGTTTCTTCCACAATAAGATTATGATGTCAGATAACCTCGTCATGGACCATCAGGTCTTGTGTTATCTGTCCATCCCATGTACTGTCCAGCAGATAAGCTCGTCATAGACCATCAGGTCTTCTGTTATCAGTCCCTCCCGTGTACTGTCCTCCAGCAGATAACCTCGTCATAGACCATCAGGTCTTCTGTTATCACCCCCTCCAGCAGATAACCTCGTCATAGACCATCAGGTCTTCTGTTATCACCCCCTCCAGCAGATAACCTGGTCATAAACCATCAGGTCTTCTGTTATCACCCCCTCCAGCAGATAACCTGGTCATAGACCATCAGGTCTTCTGTTATCACCCCCTCCAGCAGATAACCTGGTCATAGACCATCAGGTCTTTTCATATCAGGAGGATTTGCCCTCCGGTGCCCACCCTCTCCTGGGCCCCTTAACTCGCTCGTCCACCAGCACAGCAGTACCCCTGTAATTACCTTTCCAATTAGCCTTATCCTTACCACGACCACGTTCCAATTAACATGACGCCCTCACCTTCCATTCCAAAGCCCTCCCTGCCTGCCTCGCATCACCCCACAACGTCTTCGGTCCATTCCCACTTCCTTTCGTCCACCTCACATCTCCCTTTCCTGTCCCCCTTACCTTCCCTCTCCCAGTATAATTTTTATATCTGTACCATTTCCCTTCATTTCTTCCAATGAATATCTTTCTTTCTTTCTTTCTTTCTTCGAAGAGCCAAGACAGGGAATTCTCTTTATTTCTTTCGTATTTCTCCCCTTCCCCTTTCCCTCTCTCTGTCGCTTCTCATTACTTTTCTACCCTTCACACACACACATACACATACACACCTGAGGAGCTGTGATTAACATCTTTATCTCCCCTTCCTCACACCCTACTTTCTATATGCTCGAAATGGCCAAGATTGGGGCCATATTTTGTTCCAAGCCAATTCGGTTCCTGGTAATTTATATTGGGTCTCTCCTCTGGTCTAATATACATTTTCTCCTCTCTCCTCCATTAACATCTGTCATACATATACCTCTCCTCTCTCTCAAGACCTCATCTTATACCACCTCCTCCCTCAATAACTCATTCAATACCCCTCCTCTGCCATGACGCCAGCCAATACTCCTCCTCTGCCATGACGCCAGCCAATACCCCTCCTCTGCCATGACGCCAGCCAATACCCCTCCTCTGCCATGACGCCAGCCAATACCCCTCCTCTGCCATGACGCCAGCCAATACCCCTCCTCTGCCATGACGCCAGCCAATACCCCTCCTCTGCCATGACGCCAGCCAATACCCCTCGTTTCCCAGGACCCCCCCCCCCATCCAATACACCCTCTTCTCCTAGGATATCACCTGATACCCCTCTTCTGCCAAGACTCCCATCCAATACTCCTCATCTCCCAGGACCTCATCCAACCCCCCCAAAACACCACCTCGTCCCTCACCTTCCTCTCCCGGGACCTGATCCCTCACCTTCCTCTCCCGGGACCTCATCCCTCACCTTCCTCTCCCGGTACCTCATCCCTCACCTTCCTCTCCCGGGACCTCATCCCTCACCTCCCGTTCTCGACCCTGCAACTCACTCATCTCTTGTCAGTTCTAACTTCCAGGGTGGACGACGGGCCAAAAAAAGGCGTGGTCTCGGACGTTCCTCTCTCTCTCTCTCTCTCTCTCTCTCTCTCTCTCTCTCTCTCTCTCTCTCTCTCTCTCTCTCTCTCAGCCTTCGGCGGCGAGAGGAGAGAGGAGGGAGTGATCCTGCCAGGGGTGGGGGCGAGGCCTGTGCTCCCAAAATTCCACCTGTGGATTTAAAGAAAGTCACACCATAACATGGGTTGGGAGCGGAGCCCAGCCCAACCACTGATGTGGGTATTCGCCAACAGCGACTCCACCCAGCCAACCAGACGCCTTTCTAAAGCCCTGAGGGCGCCGTCGGCTTGGACAGCCCTTAGGGGCAATGAGGACATGACCCTTCACCACCTCAACTTTGTGGGTCAGGTCAAATTGAGAGTCACGAAGACAGTGCTCAAAGAGCGAGAGAGAGTGTGTGTGTGTGAGGAGGAGGAGGAGGAGGAGGAGGTTCCCAATGTATGTGTCCCTCCTCCGCGCCCGGACATGCAAAACACACACATACACACACACACACACACACACACACACACACACACACACACACACACACACACGGCTCCTTAATCGGAGCTAATTAGTTCAACTGGAGCGGACGACTTCTCCGTGATGGGACCGTGATCCGCTGGGCTGTGGTGACCTGGAGAAGGGGGAAAGGGGGAGAGGAGGCTTGGCTTAGCATGGCTAGTCCAGCGCTGAACTTCGCCAGGCTATGGCTATGGTGAGGAGGAGGGGGTGATGGTGATGGTGAAAGGAGGAGGGGGTGATGGTGATGGTGAAAGGAGGAGGGGGTGATGGTGAAAGGAGGAGGGGGTGATGGTGATGGTGAAAGGAGGAGGATGGTGATGGTGGCGATGGTGAGGAGGAGGATGGTAATAGTGATGATGGTGATGATGGTGATGGGCCGTGCTAATCCTCAGTAGTGATGATGGTGAACACACACACACACACACACACACACACACAGGACGCTGAAGGTGACTGAGAGCACCGGGGGAGAAAGTGAGGATGGTGATAATGATTATGGTGAAGGTGAAGAGTGATGGTGATTGTGGTGATAATGCTGTTGCTGGTGTGCTCTTCATATGCTGCGGTGATAATGCTGCTCCCGTGCCCTTCATATGCTGCGGTGATAATGCTGCTGCTGGTGTGTGCCCTTCATATGCTGTGGTGGTGATAATGCTGCTGGTTATATGCTGTGGTGGTGATAATGCTGCTGCTGATATGCCCTTAATATGCTGTGGTAGTGATAATGCTGCTGCTGGTGTGTGCCCTTCATATGCTGTGGTGGTGATAATGCTGCTGGTTATATGCTGTGGTGATAATGCTGCTGCCGCTGCCCTTCATATGCTGTGGTGGTGATAATGCTGTTGGTTATATGCTGTGGTAGTGATAATGCTGTTGGTTATATGCTGTGGTAGTGATAATGCTGATGCCGCCGTGCCCTTCATATGCTGTGACAAAGCTCGGGGTGTTTTGGCTCGCCTTCCTGTGCCTAGAGAGAGCAGTGGCCATCAAACAGGAGCCAAGCCCATCAAACCGTCTCAAATCCACACCACACAACCCGCTGGTCTCCTCCCACCACCTCCTGCCACCTCCAACCACCTCCTCCTCCTCCAACACCCAGGCGAGGCGAGGCGGGTCTATCCCCAACCTCTCGATTTCCCCACCAAAAAAAAATAATATTCTAAAATTCACAAGAGACATGAGAGGGATAAATGTGGTCTGTAAATGAGAGGGATAACTATGGTCTGTAAATGAGAGGGATAATGTGGTCTGTACATGAGAGGGATAATGTGGTCTGTACATGAGAGGGATAAATGTGGTCTGTACATGAGAGGGATAAATGTGGTCTGTACATGAGAGGGATAAATGTGGTCTGTACATGAGAGGGATAACTGTGGTCTGTACATGAGAGGGATAATGTGGTCTGTACATGAGAGGGATAACTATGGTCTGTACATGAGAGGGATAATGTGGTCTGTACATGAGAGGGATAATGTGGTCTGTACATGAGAGGGATAATGTGGTCTGTACATGAGAGGGATAATGTGGTCTGTACATGAGAGGGATAATGTGGTCTGTACATGAGAGGGATAATGTGGTCTGTACATGAGAGGGATAAATGTGGTCTGTAAATGAGAGGGATAACTGTGGTCTGTACATGAGAGGGATAATGTGGTCTGTACATGAGAGGGATAACTGTGGTCTGTACATGAGAGGGATAATGTGGTCTGTACATGAGAGGGATAATGTGGTCTGTACATGAGAGGGATAATGTGGTCTGTACATGAGAGGGATAATGTGGTCTGTACATGAGAGGGATAATGTGGTCTGTAAATGAGAGGGATAACTGTGGTCTGTACATGAGAGGGATAATGTGGTCTGTACATGAGAGGGATAACTGTGGTCTGTACATGAGAGGGATAACTGTGGTCTGTACATGAGAGGGATAATGTGGTCTGTACACGAGAGGGGTAACTGAGGTCTATACACGAGAAAGATAACTGTGGTCTCCAACGAGCAGGTCATTCTTATGTGGACTAAGAACATCAGTGGTTCTAGGGCCAAGCCCTGTGGCAGGCCTCCACTGGTGGACGCACACTCCAACCTCAACCTGGACTCCGACAACGCATTACCCCCGACGCTCGACTCTGTGCCTGGTCTGGTCTTGCGTAGCGGGGCGCGGGGCGGAAAGTACGCGTTGTGGTGGTGTGTGGTGTGTGTGTGGGTGTGTGTGTTCATGGGAAGTGCTTGCTGCTTTTGAGATCAAACTGAGGCAAGTCTATATCAAAAAAAACACCCTCCCCTCGCTTCGTGAGTCGCTCGCTCCCTTTATCTTCCTTGTGAGTAATTATCTACCAAACCTCCTCACGCTATCTAGGTGGCAGGAGGAGGAGGTGGTGGACGAGGAGGACTGACGCTACGACACACGTCGAAGCCCAGGGATGCTGTCTCTCTCTCTCTCTCTCTCTCTCTCTCTCTCTCTCTCTCTCTCTCTCTCTCTCTCTCTCTCTCTCTCTCTCCTTACCTTACCTTTCCCCTTGCGCCCAAACCCAAAGTACCTGACCCATGCTCCTTCTTCCCCTTTACTATGTTATGGATCCTGCTCTTCCCAACACACACCCCACACTCTTCCTCCTCCTCCTTCGCCTTCGCTGCTGATATACTTCAACCTAACTACATTACGGGGCACTTACGCCGCGATCTCATTTGCATAGAACCATTAGCGGTACACCGGCAGGCTGTTTCCTCCTCCAAAACCCCCCTTCCCTCCAAACCTCCCTCCTTAGTTAATGACGAAGTTTCCTATCTACACACCCTAGTTACACTCTCGTAAAAAAAATAAGGCCTTTTAGGGAAAACAAGATTAAAAAAACTGTTATCAAACACTTTCTACATGCCACAGAGCCAAGGTGAAAAGGGGGATTAAAACCCTTTAGATTAATCTTCAAGCCAAGGAAATATACAGAGAAATATACACATTACACCATCTCAACACAGGCCCGCGCGCGCGCGCCTCGTCATGGAAAACACCTTAGAAAGAAAGATAAAGAAGCAACACGTACCAGAACACATACACACACGAACACACACACACATACACATACGAGATAGGCCCAGTAAACAAAGGCTTCAAAGAAGGATGTATTTTTTTTTTTTTTGGAGAAGGGGTGGAGGAGGGGGGGTGTTGTTTCCATCGAACAAAGGACCCCCCCAAAAAAAAAAAAAAAAATTCATGTTTGTTTAAATACAAAAGGGGGCGACGGGCGGCCGGTCCTCAAAGGCGGGTGGGCGCGGGGAGCGGGGGGGCAAGATACATACGGAGGAGTAAAACACACACCCTCCTACGAGCGGACAATGAGAGAGAGAGAGAGAGAGAGAGAGAGAGATAGAGAGAGAGAGAGAGAGAGAGAGAGAGAGAGAGAGAGAGAGACGAAAACTACCACAAAAAAAATAAAAAGGCTATACGAAGCCAAAGAAGAATAAGAAGGGAGAAAGAACTTCACATTTACCCCAAACGCCACAATGCAGGAGTCTTCCTCCTCCTCCTCCTCCCTCCTCCTGAACACGACGGTACGACACTCCGTTTTCTCTGGCACCCGCAACGAACACGGGAAGGGGCAAACGATTGTACTTAAAAATCAGAAACATAAGCAAATCATGAAAAGAATACTTAAAAAAAAAACAAAAAAAAAAAAAAAAAGTACTTAAAAAACATTCTAGGGTAAAAAGGGATATTCCTTTGATAGCCCCCCTACCACAGGGGGACACAACCCCCCCACGGGCACACACAGCACCCCCACGGGGACGCACAGCACCCCACGGGGACACACAGCACCCCACGGGGACACACAGCACCCCACGGGGACACACAGCACCCCCAAGGGGACACAGCACCCCCTGGAGGTAGCTACAGTAGAGAGAGGGGGTTGGTACAGAAATGTGTTGCGGGAGGACATGCCACTGCGTTGCGTGGGCGGCTCCAGCACTGCGTTGCGTGGACGGCCCCAGCACTGCGTTGCGTGGACGGCTCCAGCACTGCGTTGCGTGGACGGATCCAGCACTGCGTTGCGTGGACGGCTCCAGCACCGCGTTGCGTGGACGGCTCCAGCATCGCGTTGCGTGGACGGCTCCAGCATCGCGTTGCGTGGACGGCTCCAGCACCGCGTTGCGTGGACGGCTCCAGCACCGCGTTGCGTGGACGGCTCCAGCACTGCGTTGCGTGGACGGCCGGCTGCAAGAAGTCGAAGGGGCCAGCAGATCACACCAAAGACATCAGTCGTGGCTATGAAAAAGGGAACGTTTCGAGCGAGTCTATATAGAAGCCCCAACCGGTGGAAATCAATTAAGAGATGATCTCTTTCCTTTTTTTTCTCTCTCTCTCTTCTATTTCTTAAAAGGGAGGAAGGCGACAGCCATTCACCTGTACTGAAGAACGACTGACTACCCATTTACTTCAGAGGGAGAAGTTATCTTGGGGAGAAGGGAGGGCTTTCACTCAGGGTCTTGAAGACAGGGGAATTGAGGCCGAGGGGAGCTAATTAATCAAGAGAAAGAAAGAAGGGAAGGGAAGGGAAGGCATTTTGGACGCAAGAGACATCTTGTGACTGAGAGAGAGAGAGAGAGAGAGAGAGAGAGAGAGAGAGAGAGAGAGAGAGAGAGAAGGAAGGGGAAGGCATTTGCCCAAGAACATGGAGGACAAGAGAGAGAGAGAGAGAGAGAGAGAGAGAGAGAGAGAGAGAGAGAGAGAGAGAGAGAGAGAGAGAGAGAGAGAGGAGGTGTTGTCCTGTCCCCCACCCGCCGCCTTTTTTTTTTCTCTGCGTGTGTTCTGCTCATGAGACAGACACACACACGGATCACGAGGCGTGGCAGCAGCGTCAGGTGACACGAGGCGTGGCAGAAGCGTCAGGAGGAGACACAAGGCGTGGCAGAAGCGTCGGGAGGAGACACAAGGCGTGGCAGAAGCGTCAGGAGGAGACTACACGAGGCGTGGCAGAAGCGTCAGGAGGAGACGACACGAGGCGTGGCAGAAGCGTCGGGAGGAGACACAAGGCGTGGCAGAAGCGTCAGGAGACGACACGAGGCGTGGCAGAAGCGTCAGGAGGAGACACAAGGCGTGGCAGAAGCGTCAGGAGACGACACAAGGCGTAGCAGAAGCGTCAGGACACACACACACACACACACACACACACACACACACACACGAGGCAGGTGTGTGTGCGTGTGTGTGTGTGTGTGTGTGTGTGGGACGTTGGGACACCCACTCCTTCGTCGCCACTTATCCCGCCGGGCGACGCACAGCCAACGACACAACAGTAGCACGACTGCGTACGGTGTGACTTCAACAGCCACCTCACCCTCTTCTGCCTGGCTACGCTAAGGCGGGAGCAGTGCGTAAAATAACAGGCGAAGCAGAGACGCCACACCCATCCCACAATGGGACGGTGGGGCCTTGATCCCAAGTGGGTGATGAGCCGTAACGAATGACCCTTTCATCCCCAGAAGCCACGGGAAGCATAGCGAAACAATACCAGGGATACAAGGGATGGTAACTGGCAAATTACCAGTAACATGCCGGCAAGATAGAGTGCACACACACACACACATCTCACATATGGTATGTACTCATGTGTGGCTGGTCGCCTCATTCATATATATAGACGTCATACAACCTGGATTTATCATCACAACCCGAGAATTTCCGTAATTCCAAAATGAGATATTTTTTTCCTCCCCTGTTGTTTTCTAACGCAAGTACGAGTGATATAGCCTGTTTTTACCACTATACTTAGAGTATTTAGACCATCAGGTCTTGTGTTATCTGTCCTTCCCATGTTGTACTGTCCTCCAGCAGATAACCTCGTCAAACACCATTAGACCTCTCCTTTTTTCCCTTCTTCCTATGTACCCCTATGTATTGGATTTAAGAGACATTAGCGTCATCTCAGGGCAGCGTAGTTCGAAAAGTACATCCCCAAACTACTTTACCTTCCAATCCCCTCCTCCTCCATCTACAGGAGACAGACCCGTAGCAGCATCACTTGGGTCAAATGGCTGAAGAATTCTCTTTAGGGGAAGTCGAGCGCGCGCGGGCTACAAGACCGCTCAAGCGAGCGACGTCGCTTGAGCTCGACCGCTAAACTGATGGACAGACATCTTCAGAAGAGGTGCTGTTGAGGGCGTGTGATTTTTGAGGCCAGGGTAGTCAAAGGTGGTAGCGGGAGGAAAGGAAGGAAGGCAAAGAGTTGAAAACGCTTTCGCGAAGGTGCGCTAGCGAAGATGACCAGAACACCGGCGTGTGAGAACTCCACTGGCCTTCGCGCGAAGTAACCCGACCACCACCACCTACCACCACCACAAGCAACCACCACCACCATCAGCAACCACCACCACCACCACCTACCACCACCAGCAACCACCACCACCATCACCACCACCAGCAGTAGCTGGAGATGAGGTTCCGCTGGAGCATCGAAGTTGACGCGAACTCACACGAGTCCACAACGAAGTGACTCAGCCAACGCGCGAGTCTTCTCAGTAGCGACTCAGCCAACGCTCGCGCCTCCTCCGTACTGACTCAGCCAACGCTCGAGTCTTCTCCGTAGCGACACAGCCAACGCCCGCGCCTCCTCCATAGCGACTCAGCCAACGCTCGCGCCTCCTCCGTAGCGACTCAACCAACGCGCGAGTCTCCTCCGTAGCGACTCAACCAACGCTTGCACCTCCCCCGTAGCGACTCAACCAACGCCCAGAAGCATCGCCAAGGGACCGTCCATCTTACCTTACGACATGACGGAAGGGAACGAACCCCAAAAAAAAGTACATCCAATCCTCCATGAAACACTAGGAAATAACCGAAGAAAAAGGACCCTCTACGAAGACACACGTAAAACCACATATTGATCGAATGATATATGTAGAAATCTCAAGAAAATATTCTTCATCTCTCTCTCTCTCTCTCTCTCTCTCTCTCTCTCTCTCTCTCTCTCTCTCTCTCGAAGCCATTTGCTCTGGGAAAAAAAAGAGGGGGGGGGGGGGGGGCTTTAAAAGGCCTTCCTTCCTTTTCCTTCCTTCCCTTTTCTACGATGAAGACACCCCACCCACCACTTTCCCTCCCTCCCTCCTAACTCCGAACAACCATATGGTTGTTCAACGAGCTGCGTCTAATGGAAAAAGAAAAAAACTCCTCGAAAAACACACACACACACATAAGCAAAAAGGTAAATTCGAGTCTGTCTAAACAATTATAACAATTCTCCTCAAACCCTTCGCGTTCACTCCGAGGCGAGTGTATATATATATATATATATATATATATATATATATATATATATATATATATATATATCCCCCTACCCCAAGGCGGCGGAGCGCTGGCAACGACCCCCCCCCCCGGGGGGGGCCGTCAGGATACGCTGTAGAAGGTAAGGGGGGGGGTCAACCCAGGAGCCTCT
>NC_092250.1:15690599-15738099 GCF_036320965.1 Panulirus ornatus
GTCTTGCGTTTACCACGACAATACCAACCCCACTGTGGGCTGCTATGGGGGGGCGGGCGGTGGGGCGCGCCCCCCACGAGTGTGTACAACCCCCCCCCCCCCTCCCCGTATTGTACTAATATGTGATTACACATACACACACACACACACACGAGATGGGGACCCCATGAATGTAAAACCCCAAGCATATGAGTAACTCTACGTACGTACACACACACCCACCCACACATCCACACACACACACACATCCACACACATACCCATCCACCCACCCACACACATCCACACACACACACACCCACCCACACATCCACACACACACACACACATACCCATCCACCCACCCACACACATCCACACACACACACACACACACACACACACACACACACACCCACCCACACATCCACACACACAAACACGACACACACACACCCACACACACACACCCACACACACGACCCAATACGCCCACCCATCCACACACACACACATCCATCCACCCACCCACACACACAAACACGACACACACACACCCACACACACACACCCACACACACGACCCAATACGCCCACCCATCCACACACACACACACACACACACACACACACACACACCCATCCACCCACCCACACACACAAACACGACACACACACACCCACACACACACACCCACACACACGACCCAATACGCCCACCCATCCACACACACACACACACACACACACACACACGACACACACACACACACACAACAGACAAACACACACACACGACACACCCACCCACCCATCCACACACACACGACACAATACCTGGAACTAAAAAAAAAAGATCCAGTGAGGTTAACCCATCAATCTAAAATGTCTCAACTTCAATCATTTATATTCCTATTGCTACATAAGTCGCCATCACTGCTGCTCTCATGCCTGGACTCAATAGTTTCCCCTTCCTCTCTCTCTCTCTCTCTCTCTCTCTCTCTCTCTCTCTCTCTCTCTCTCTCTCTCTCTCTCTCTCATTAACACCAGCTACTTCGGAAATTTATGGCGTGGGGGGAAGGTGGTGGTGGGGGGGTGTCATTAAAGATATTTACGAGGCATTAGGTACGAAAAGTTAGCTAAGCTGTTTGTACGAAGCGTCAGCTTAAACGGGTCTGGGGCTAGAGCAACAGGGGTAAAAACCTATCATTAGGTCATAATTCAAAAGGTCGGGTCATTACGATGATCCCAAAGACACCGAGGGAGAGGTCACCAACTGCAAGATCATTTCATAGGTTATTGAACGAGGGCTTAGTAGAATGTGAACTATCTGGGTCCTTAACTGCTTCCTTCAAGGTCATTAAGTCTTTGAAAGCGAATGTGGTCATCAATGTGTAAGTGTGGCAGTATGTAACTAAGTGGTGTTAACTGTGTGGCATTGAACACCCAATTTCATAGACTCGCAACTGGTGTACCCCTTTAGGACGGCGTGACCTTTGACCTGAGCCTTTAAGGTCAGGTCAAAGGTTAGACCGTATCACCCATGGGTCGTAACGTCGCGCTTAGTGGGTTAGTGCAATGGCAACCAGACCTTAAAGACTCCCCTTTTTTTTTGTTTTTCATCTAATCTTCTTCTCCCTCCTTAGCAAGGAAGCGCCAAGAACGCATTCAAATTCTCTAACTAACATGCATAATGTACTGAAACCAAAGCAATCCCTCCAAAGCCAAGCCCCAAAGACTATTCCAATGTTTTCCCAACCAATTCATATGCCTTGGTTTCAGCACACTGACAGCAAGCACGTCGCTCCCCATCTACCACCTCATTCCATCTCATGTATGCCTTCCACCCTCCTGAATGTGTAGGACCCGATGCCCCCAAGGCCTCCTTCAAACCCTCCCTCCGCCTCCCACTCTCACGTACACCATCTACGTCAACTTCTCTTCACTCATCCTCTCGATATGCCTAAACCATATCGGCACACCTTGGTCGGCCCTTTGAATCAAACTAAGTCTCATATCACATACCGCCCTCGGGTATTTCACCTTCAACAGGTTCATCTACATCCTTTCCTCCGCGTTCGAAGCCCACGACTCACACCCAATTATAATACAGTCGGGACTGCAGCATTTTCATATAGCCATGTTTGCCCCAACAGACAATAACGTCTCCTAACACACCCTACGACTCCCTTCGGCCCCCACAGCTCAATACCCTGCCATGCTCATTCTCTGGTACCTAAAACACTCAATGTCCTCCAGGTCTTCCCATTCAATCTTACCCTCGAACCATTGCGTCTCGTTCCCCCCCTATTGCACAACATTAATTCCCGTTTACCCTGAACTTTCGCCCTCCACTCTATCCCCAGCTTCTGAAGTTGCTGTCTGTCACCAGAGCCGCGTATAATCGGCAAACAGCAACTGGTTCACCATCAGCGCTCCCCGAAACCCCAGCACATACTACAGACCTGTCGCAGCCACCGCTGCCCCTCCTCCTCCCTCTCTCGTCTCTAAGACCCGCTACACTCACTCACCTCCGCAGTATACTACAGATCCGTCGCTGCCCCTCCTCCACCTCCCTCTCTCTCGTCTCTAAGACCCGCTACACTCACTCACCTCCGCAGTATACTACAGATCCGTCGCTGCCCCTCCTCCACCTCCCTCTCTCTCTCGTCTCTAAGACCCGCTACACTCACTCACCTCCGCGCCAACCCCATCCAGAAACAGATCAAAGAACGGCGATAGCATCAAATAATCCTTGACACAGATCCGCCATCAAAGGGGGAGATATCACTCAACCCTTGCTCCTCCTCCTCCCGCCCTACTTGCACGCATTTAGTGACTTCTCATTCTTACATTCGGTACATTCGCGGCATTTTCAACGGGGGCATCTTTTGTCTCCGGAGCCATAAATGCCACGCGCTACTGGCTCTCTCTCTCTCTCTCTCTCTCTCTCTCTCTCTCTCTCTCTCTCTCTCTCTCTCTCTCTCTCTCTCTCTCTCTCTTCCCTCCGCTTCCCACACAAGGTCTTCAAAGCATATGAAGACGTATTTACATACAATTAATCCACTTCAATACAGCTCGTCGGGGGGAGGAGGAGGAGGAGGAGGAGGAACACAGATGTCTGAAGCTTCCTCTAACACATTCACATCCAGACGCAAGTCCCTCACGAGACGATGCCCACATGAAGCAAGATCCTACTGGGGGTTGAATCTTCTTCCCCCCCAAAGAATCTTTACGATATCCCCCCCCCCCCAAAGTATCAGGCGAATAAGAAAGGCACAAACAACACCCCGCCATCATTCATGTGAGGAACGTGTATATATATATATATATATATATATATATATATATATATATATATATATATATATATATATATATACATCATCAAGTTAGGATGAGGTGGAACTCCAGGGAGCAGGGCGTCCCTCCCTCCCTCACTGCCTCCCTCCCGTGTCAAACAAGACCCGGCTAATGTAAATTTAGAAACATGACCTTTGCTGAATCACGAAGCGATGTTTCGCCGGCATCGAGAGAGAGAGAGAGAGAGAGAGAGAGAGAGAGAGAGAGAGAGAGAGAGAGAGGCTGGCGGGGCGGGGCGCTGGCTTTCGTTTCTCCCTCCCTCTCTCTCTCTCCTCGACCCCTCTCACCTCCTCCCCTCGGGGATTCCTGCCAGCGTACCCTCAAACGCTTGATCAAGCCCAGGTCGTCCAGTTCCTTCTTCTCCCACTCGGCCCGAAGGGCCTGGGGCTTCGGGGGGTCGCCGCCCGACGGAACGAAGCGACGTGTTTCCTCCGACAGGCGCGAGTAGGATGAAAAGGACGGAGCAGGGGAGGGAGCGACGATACGAACCAACCCTTGGCTTCCATGGCTTGTGGGCCTTAGGATCTCACGGCGCACTTAGCGTTAAGGCTATCCCCAAAGGGCCGTATGAGCAGGTACACTTCGGGGGGGAAGGGGTTAGGAGTTCGTTCAAGGTGAAGGGACGCAGACCGCAAAGTTCCTCAGGGAATATGGTGGTAGCCACGGGAAATGGGGGAGGTGTCCAGCCTCCACACGTGTCTTCTACAGGTGTTCCACGTCTTCCACATCCGTGGAGTGTAGGTGGGAGGTGGACGGGTGGAGTTTTCTGCTATACTATCCTGTCTACACCTCGAGTGGTGTGTAGGAAGGGGCCCTCTGCTTTACTATCCTGTCTCCATCAGGAACACAACCAAACATGACAACATCAGGAATACAATACAACCAACATTCACCAGCATATAAACACACACGTCTACTTCCATGGGAAGAAGGCCCTTTTCAGACGACACCCACCTTCCCCTACTTCTTCCCACCCGTGCGCGCCCCAAGGCTGTCCCAGCCATAATAAAAGAGGCAATGGGGTGCAACACGAGAACCCTTTTAATTGGGATCAAAAGGGCTTTCCCATCCTCTTCCATCCCATCAGACACACACACAATCCTGGCAGCTTATTAAGACCGACTTAAAACCCATCCATACACCACCACCTCCCCACGCCATCTCCCCTCCCTAACCAAGAATCTTTAAAAAGATAGATATAGCTTCGTCTCTTCGATGTATATCAAGTGACTGTTATATTTCTCTCTTGTGTCTCCCCTGATGATGTGATTATGACACGAAAGTGCACTTGGGAACTTATCGTATTTCATTTTCCCCCGTGGACTCATAGGACTATCTTGATCACGCGCAAAATTGTGATCCTTTCCAATATATATATATATATATATATATATATATATATATATATATATATATATATATATATATATATAATATCAAAACTGTTCCTTAAATGAGCTGTTCTAGAATCTCTTGTGATCTAACTAGAGACAGGAGAACCTTCGCTCATTGATCTTAGTGTCCTGGAGCCTCCGCATATATTGTCTAGATTAACTAAACTATCAATAACTACTATCATTACAAATATAAATTGTGTTACTAATAATATAATACTAATATCATATATATAATAGTAGTTGTATCAAAAGCAATAATAATAATGATAATAATAATAATAATAATAATAATAATAATAATAATAATAATAGTAATAATAATTATAATATTATTAATAATATTAATAATGATGATGCTAGTAACAATGACTAATAATAATAATAATAATAATAATAATAATAATAATAATAATAATAACAATGACAATAATAATAATAAGGTTAATAACAAAAACATTAATAATAATAATGCAAAACTACTACTACTACTACTATTATTACTACCAATAATAATATCAATAATAATAAGAAGGAACAGAGAAGGGGGCCAGGTGAGGATATTCCCTCAAAGGCCCAGTCCTCTGTTCTTAACGCTACCTCGCTAATGCGGGAAATGGCGAATAGTTTGAAAGAAAAAAGAATAATAATAATAATAATAATAATAATAATAATAATAATAATAATAATAATAATAGTAATAATAATAATAATTCAACACTTATCATTAACCGTGTGTGTGTGTGTGTGTGTGTGTGTGTGTGTGTGTGTGTGTCACAACTTACTTCTTCAGTACGAGTGATGAGGGGCTGCACAGCTGTTGTGTGAGGGGCTTACGATCTACGGGGCAGTTCTGCTGCACCGTCAGGAAGGACAGGAGGCAGGGCCGGCAGAAGGTGTGGCCACATGGCGTGTCCACGGGCGTGACCAGTGGCTGTCGAACACACAAACGTTGCAAAGTCAGGTGATGCGGGATGAGTGAGTGATTGGATGGTGATACCACGAACGTTCGTGATCAGCTGATACGCCATGATCGTTCGTGATCAGCAGATATACCACGAACGTTCGTGATCAGCTGATACACCATGAACGTTTGTGATCAGCTGATACACCATGAACGTTTGTGATCAGCTGATATACCACGAAAGTTCTTAATCAGCTGATACACCACGAACGTTTTCGTGATCAGCTGATACACCACGAACGTTTTCGTGATCAGCTGATACACCACGAACGTTCGTGATCAGCTGATATACCAAGAACGTTTTCGTGATCAGCTGATACACCACGAACGTTTTCGTGCTCAGCTGATACACCATTAACGTTTGTGATTAGCTGACATCACGAACGTTAATGATAATCTGACACAGCAAACGTTAAGTACCAGCTGATGCCACAAACGTTAAGAATCAGCTGATTGCAATGGTTTACATAATTCTATTCTATCTTGTCATCATCACATCTCTGAAATTCTATGTCTATCTGGTGGGATATTCCGAGACAAGCTTACATGTAAATATATAGACAAATAGATATACCGATATATATATATATATATATATATATATATATATATATATAGACAGATATATCACACATAAACATATAAATATATATTTGATGGATAGGCAGTTAGACGAAGATATCTAAACAGAGAGAGAGAGAGAGAGAGAGAGAGAGAGAGAGAGAGAGAGAGAGAGAGAGAGAGAGAGAGAGAGTACGTATGTGATCTTCGAAATACCCATCAGTGTCGACCTCGGGGGGGGGGGGGGGGGTTCGAGTAAGCCAGCGGGTCTGCAGGGGACGACACGCACACACACACACACACACACACATATATATATATATATATATATATATATATATATATATATATATATATATATATATATATATATATATATATATCCCTGGGGATAGGGGATTAAGAATACTTCCCACGTATTCCCTGCGTGTCGTAGAAGGCGACTAAAAGGGGAGGGAGCGGGGGGCTGGAAATCCTCCCCTCTTGTTTTTTTTTTTTAATTTTCCAAAAGAAGGAACAGAGAAGGGGGCCAGGTGAGGATATTCCCTCAAAGGCCCAGTCCTCTGTTCTTAACGCTACCTTGCTAACGCGGGAAATGGCGAATAGTTTGAAATATATATATATATATCCCAAAGCCCGACCCTGCGGGCCTGGGATCATCCACCGGATAACTTCCGCGTCCCTGGTTGGGATCGAAGCGGGAGTGTTGACACGGTGGATGGATGGCAGGCAAAACGCCCACCTCTCACACAGGAAGGGATCAATTTTCACGCCCAAGTGGGCGCCCCACGCGCGCGAGCGCTGAGGGGGTGAGGGGGAGGGGAGGGGAGGGGGAGAGGACAACAGAAGCGACAGGTTGGAGGCGGGGTGAGGGAGAGGGTGGGACACGGGACAACAGAAGCGACAGGGGTGAGGGAGAGGGTAGGACACAGGACAACAGAAGCGACAGGGGTGAGGGAGAGGGTAGGACACAGGACAACAGAAGCGACAGGGGTGAGGGAGAGGGTGGGACACAGGACAACAGAAGCGACAGGGGTGAGGGAGAGGGTAGGACAGGAGGACAACAGAAGCGACAGGGGTGAGGGAGAGGGTGGGACAGGACAACAGAAGCGACAGGGGTGAGGGAGAGGGTAGGACAGGAGGACAACAGAAGCGACAGGGGTGAGGGAGAGGGTAGGACAGGAGGACAACAGAAGCGACAGGGGTGAGGGAGAGGGTGAGGGAGGAGGACAACAGAAGCGACAGGGGTGAGGGAGAGGGTAGGACAGGAGGACAACAGAAGCGACAGGGGTGAGGGAGAGGGTGGAGGAGGAGGACAACAGAAGCGACAGGGGTGAGGGAGAGGGTAGGACAGGAGGACAACAGAAGCGACAGGGGTGAGGGAGAGGGTAGGACAGGAGGACAACAGAAGCGACAGGGGTGAGGGAGAGGGTGAGGGAGGAGGACAACAGAAGCGACAGGGGTGAGGGAGAGGGTAGGACAGGAGGACAACAGAAGCGACAGGGGTGAGGGAGAGGGTGGGGGAGGAGGACAACAGAAGCGACAGGGGTGAGGGAGAGGGTGGAGGAGGAGGACAACAGAAGCGACAGGGGTGAGGGAGAGGGTGGGGAGGAGGACAACAGAAGCGACAGGGGTGAGGGAGAGGGTGGGGGAGGAGGACAACAGAAGCGACAGGGGTGAGGGAGAGGGTGGGACAGGAGGACAACAGAGGCGACAGGGGTGAGGGAGAGGGTGGGACAGGAGGACAACAGAAGCGACAGGGGTGAGGGAGAGGGTGGGACAGGACAACAGAAGCGACAGGGGTGAGGGAGAGGGTGGAGGGAGGACAACAGAAGCGACGGGGGTGAGGGAGAGGGTTGGGGAGGAGGACAACAGAAGCGACAGGGGTGAGGGAGAGGGTGGAGGGAGGACAACAGAAGCGACAGGGGTGAGGGAGAGGGTGGGACAGGAGGACAACAGAAGCGACAGGGGTGAGGGAGAGGGTGGGACAGGACAACAGAAGCGACAGGGGTGAGGGAGAGGGTGGGACAGGAGGACAACAGAAGCGACAGGGGTGAGGGAGAGGGTGGGACACGGGACAACAGAAGCGACAGGGGTGAGGGAGAGGGTGGAGGGAGGACAACAGAAGCGACAGGAGTGAGGGTCTGTTTGGTTGGGTGAGGAGGGCCGGGGTGTTATGAGGGGGGCGTGTGAGTTCGGCTTCGAATTACCACCTTCTCGAGGAGGACCCATCCTCTCAAGGAAGGGAGTTTTCCGCCTCGGCGAAGTGGGTCATGTTGGAGGAGGTCCCGGGTGATGGCTTGAGGACGAGGTGGGAGGAGGAGGAGGAGGAGGAGGAGGAGGAGGAGGAGGTCCCGGGCGATGGCTTGAGGACGAGGTGGGAGGAGGAGGAGGAGGAGGAGGAGGAGGTCCCGGGTGATGGCTTGAGGACGAGGGAGGAGGAGGAGGAGGTCCCGGGTGATGGCTTGAGGACGAGGTGGGAGGAGGAGGAGGAGGAGGAGGAGGAGGTCCCGGGTGACCTCCTTGGGTTAACGCCATGGATTAACTCTTTTTTTCTCTCTCTCTCTCTCTCTCTCTCTCTCTCTCTCTCTCTCTCTCTCTCTCTCTCTCTCTCTCTCTCTTCTAAGCAGACGCTTCGGTCATAGATAGGACTGAGTCCAAACCAGGAGTGTCTCATATTCATGGCGTACCGCAGGGAAGCGAACTGTCTCCTTTCCATACTTCGTATATGTGTTCTTGGAGACCGTGATAACCGTGTCGGAGACTGGAAATGGTGAGGGAAGTGAGTATGAGAGGAAGTGATACATGTGGCATAGACGAGAAAGGACAGGAGAAGCTCTGTCATGGGAGAAAAAGGGTCTAGGTAAATTAGATGAACCGTCTAAACACCATGGTGAATGGAATGAGTGGAGTGGAGACGTGTGGGTTCCTTGGGTGACAGGTGTGTGGTGCTACCATCAGACAGATGTGACAGGTGTGTGGTGCTACCATCAGACAGATGTGACAGGTGTGTGTGGTGCTACCATCAGGTAGGTGTGTGGTGCTACCATCAGACAGGTGTCTGGCCTCACCTGCAGACAGATGTGACAGGTGACATCCTCGTCCACGTCATCAATGTAGTCGTACAGGTGCGGCTCGTGCGGCTGGTGTTGCTGGCCGCAGGTGCGGCAGTTGCGGCGGCGAGCGCTGCGGCCCACGCCCACGCCCACACCCACGCCGTCCTCGCTGCTCTCCATACTGGCGCTCCCAACTATTCTACGTCTCCCCCATCACTCCTGTAAACACACGGGATAGAAAACGGGATGTTAACAGAGGCGCTGACATGTTAAAATGAATATTAACAACACACACACACACACACACACACACACACACACACACATATACCAAACCAGGCTGGGTTCGAATCCTGGTCGCGGCAGTTAGTCCACAGTCAACCCAGCTGTTCATCCATCCCTAGGGACTGTACTGTATAGTGGATGCCTGGCTTAGGTTGGCTTGTGTGTGTGTGTGTGTGTGTGTGTGTGTGTGTGTGTGTGTGTGTGTGTGTGTGTGTGTGTGTGTGTGTGTGTGTACATAGGAGTAAAAGACATGGTATATATATATATATATATATATATATATATATATATATATATATATATATATATATATATATATTATCCCTGGGGATAGGGGAGAAAGAATACTTCCCACGTATTCCCTGCGTGTCGTAGAAGGCGACTAAAAGGGGAGGGAGCGAAGGGCTGGAAATCCTCCCCTCTCGTTTTTTTTAATTTTCCAAAAGAGGGAACAGAGAAGGGGGCCAAGTGAAGATATTCCCTCAAAGGCTCAGTCCTCTGTTCTTAACGCTACCTCGCTAACGCGGGAAATGGCGAATAGTGTAAAATATATATATATATATATATATATATATATATATATATATATATATATATATATATATATATATATATATATATATAAAGGTTAAGTAGACGGGGCAACACAAGTGTAAAACTCTCTCACCGCAACACACACACACACACACACACACACACACACACAAATGCCTGGGTTCGAATCCTGGTTGTGGCAGTCGGTAAACAAGAACACACATCGAGATAACATACGGGACATCCCACGAACACACTGGACTACTAACAGACCAACCAACGGACACACGGACCCCCCACGAACACACTGGACTACAAACAGACCAACCAACGGACACACGGACCCCCTACGAACACACTGGACTACTAACAGACCAACCTACGGACGCACGAACCCCCCCACGAACACACTAGAATACTAACAGACAACCTACGGACGCACGAACCCCCCCACGAACACACTGGACCACAAACAGACCAACCAACGGACACACGGACCCCCTACGAACACACTGGACTACTAACAGACCAACCTACGGACGCACGAACCCCCCACGAACACACTGGGCTACTAACAGACCAACCTACGGACGCACGAACCCCCCCACGAACACACTGGGCTACTAACAGACCAACCTCCGGACGCACGAACCCTCCCCCCCCCACGAACACACTGGACTACTAACAGACCAACCTACGGACGCACGAACCCCCCCACGAACACACTAGAATACTAACAGACAACCTACGGACACACGGACCCCCCCACGAACACACTGGACTACTAACAGACCAATTTACGGACACACGGACCTCCCACCCCACGAACACACTGGACTACAAACAGACCAACTTACGGACACACGGACCTCCCACCCCACGAACAACGGACAGGAATGCTCAGACATCATTATTATTACACCTCGCCTCACACCATCAATTAAAGGCGAGACGTTCTTAGAAGAAAATATATATATAAAAAAAAAGAAGAAAACGAGATCCACATGAGAAAACGGGGGGAAAAAAACCACCACCTAAGCTTGAAGAGGAGTAACTGAAGAAAACGAATAGAGGGTGACGTTCCACGGCGCGGGCCAGTGCTCAACCGTGTGTGTGTGTGTGTGTGTGTGTGTGTGAGAGAGAGAGAGAGAGAGAGAGAGAGAGAGAGAGAGAGAGAGAGAGAGAGAGAGAGAGAGAGAGAGAGAGAGAGATGATGATTAAAAAGATCCCAATTCCCGGAGACAGACAATAGCTCTACCACAACTCACTCACACACACACACACTCACACACACACACACACTCACACACACACACTCACACACACACACAGACTCACACACACACACACACACACACACACACACACACACACACTCACACACACACACACACACACACACACGCGCGCGCGCGCGCCTCTACCTACCTCCCCGCGCCTCTCTATACCCCTCCCTCCCCCCTCTCCCCCTCCCCCCGCCCGTTTAGACATACACAAACACGCGTCCATTAAAAGGCTCCTCCCCCCCCCCCCGGGCCAACGGTCACGCGCGCACAAAGGACCACGTGTGAGCCTTTCATCAACGCGTGAAAAGGCCTCTTGGCTCAAGTGAGGCGTTTGGGAGAGGAGGGAGGGGATGAGGAGGAGGGAGGTGGGGAGGGGATGATGAGGAGGAGGAGAGGAGGGGGAAAGGAGAAAGAAGAAGGAGGGGGGGCACAAAAGGAGGAGGGGGGAGGGACGGAATCCGTGGCCACAGCGGTGAAATAGAGGAAGTCTTGGGAACACACACCCCTCCCCCTCCCCCACACACACACCCCCTCCCTCCCCCCCTCCCCCACACACACCCCCTCCCCCACGGCGGGTACACGACTCGCCTCTCAGGGGAGGTGGTCATTTCATCCCCCTCCCTCCCTCCCTCCCTCCCTCCCCTCTCCCCTCTTCTTTGAGGGTATGCGATGGCATACGACTACGACTCTCTGACAGCGACGGGTCGACCCCTTGAGCACGACGGTACGACCCCTTGAGCACGACGGTACGACACCTTGAGCACGACGGTACGACCCCTTGAGCACGACGGTACTACGACACCTTGAGCACGACGGTACGACCCCTTGAGCACGACGGTACGACCCCTTTGAGCACGACGGTACGACCCCTTGAGCACGACTGTACGACCCTTGAGCACGACGGTACGACCTCTTGAGCACGACGGTACGACGACCCCTTGAGCACGACGGTACGACGACCCCTTGAGCACGATGGTACGACCCTTGAGCAAGACGGTGCGACCCCTTGAGCACGACGGTACGACCCCTTGAGCACGACGGTACGACGACCCCTTGAGCACGACGGGAGGACCCCTTGAGCACGATGGTACGACCCCTTGAGCACGACGGTACGACGACCCCTTGAGCACGACGGTAGGACCCCTTGAGCACGATGGTACGACCCTTGAGCAAGACGGTATGACCCCCTAGAGCACGACGGTACGACCCCTTAAGCACGATGGTACGACCCTTGAGCAAGACGGTATGACCCCCTAGAGCACGACGGTACGACCCCTTAAGCACGACGGTACGACCCTTGAGCAAGAGTGAATATACGTGGGTATAAGACTGTTGGTGAGGGGGGGGGGGCGTACATGGGTAAGCGTAGCTGGGGGAACACATGGGTGTAAGTGTAAGTGTAAGGGTAAATGGGTAAGAGTGTAAGAGGAGGAGTATACATGGGTGTGAGCGTAGCTTGGGGTGTACATGGGTGAGTGTCGGCGGGTGGGTACATGGGTGAAATCGTGGCTTTGGGGTGTACATGGGTGAGTGTATCAGTAGGTGGGTAAATGAGTATGAGTGTAGCTGGGCGGGGGGGGGGTGGAAGAAGAGGAGGGAGGTATCCACGGGGGGGAGAAAGGTGTCGGTGGAGGAGGAGGAGGAGGAGGAAGAAGGAGAGAATGAGGAAAAGGAAGAGGAAGAGGAGGAGGAGGAGGTGGGGAGGTGAGGTAATGGGAAGAGATGATTAAAGGGGGGCGAAGTGGAAGGTCAACCATTTGAATGGTGTGTGTGTGTGTGTGTGTGTGACGCTGTTCCGTTCCGCCATTCCCTCCGCCTCGTCTGTTCCGTTCCGCCCGACACCCCTCAATGTTTACATTCAGATGCTGGGCGCGTCAGGGCATATTTGCATCCCCCCCCACGCCCCGCGGCTGAGTTACTCCCCCCCTCCAATCCCCACGCCCTCCCACGGCTGAATTACTCTCCCCCCCCCCCCCCACCACCACCAGCGTGGGCGCGACGCGCTGTGTAACAGCACGGAGAAGTCGTAAGGTATGTATTATCCATCCCTCCTCCTTCGGAGTTCTCGTTGATTAGCGTAACGTACGATCGCGTCGCCGGCAACGCACAGTTTGAACAGCCGTCGTAAACGTCGTTCGGAAAAATATACCCCCCCACCCCCCCTTAAGGAAAAGGAAACAGACACACACACACACACACACACACACACACACACACACACACACACACACACCTTGAAAGAGCGAGAGAAAAGAGTGAAAAAAAAAGGGGAGGGGTGACCTGTTCACAACGTTTTAAAGTACTTCAAATAGATCGATATATATATATATATATATATATATATATATATATATATATATATATATATATATATATATATATATATATATATAACCGCCGTCTCCCGCGTTAGGGAGGTAGCGCAAAGGAAACAGACGAGGAGTGGTCCAACCCACCCACATACACATATATATACATAAACACGTTTATATATATATATATATATATATATATATATATATATATATATATATATATATATATATATATATATATAAAACTACATGACAGCAGAAATGGTTCATGAGACAGACGGGGAGGGGGGAGGAGGGGGGGGGGCCCACGAGTGTAAAACTCCCTCCCCGTACACTGCAAATTGGTAATCAAACACACACACACACACACACACACAAACTCCTGAATGAATTACGGTCGGCTAGCAACAGCCCCTGAACACTGTACACGCACAAGTTCATTTAATTTTACCACATCTGTAAAATATATATATATATATATATATATATATATATATATATATATATATATATATATATATATATATATATTGGAAAGGATCACAATTTTGCGCGTGATCAAGATATTCCTATGAGTCCACGAGGGAAAATGAAACACGAAAAGTCCCAAAGTGCACTTTCGTGTAATAATCACATCATCAGGAGAGACACAAGAGAGAAATATAACAGTCTTCGATGTATATCAACTGGCCTGACCTGACCTCTGAGGGTCAGGGGAGGGGGTGAGGGGGGTGTGGGTCACAGGTCAAGCTCTCATATGTCGTTAAGTCTTCCTCAAGGAGTTATAAGGCTCGAGAAGGGGGCTTATGAGCCCGGCGCATTCAATATGAAACGTCTGGAAGTCAAGATCGACGAAGAATGCTCAGGGCAAAGCTGAAAATAAGCGAGGCTCCCCTCTCAAGAGCCGTCGAGAGAAAATGAGGGACATAGAAAACGAGGAGCGACTGCGCTGCCTGGGAGTGCAATCAGAATACATTCAATTAAGGGGAGACTCCCTCAGGTCCCCTTCCCCAAAATCTCTCTAGTATATACAGTATATGTTCCTCTCAATTCAACACTGTACATCAAAGATTCCTCTCTCTCTCTCTCTCTCTCTCTCTCTCTCTCTCTCTCTCTCTCTCTCTCTCTCTCTCTCTCTCTGTGTGTGTGTGTGTGTGTGTGTGTGTGTGTGTGTCAATCTATTTGTACTATACAGGAAGGGAGGTTTACCCTAGTGTTATATAACGACTTCAAATCATGACCGTGGACTCATAGGAATATATATATATATATATATATATATATATATATATATATATATATATCCTATGAGTATAAGTTCCCTAGTGCACTTTAGTGTAATAATCACATCATCAGGGGAGACACAAGAGAGAAATATAAGTTAGTTGATATACATCGAAGAGACGAAGCTAGGACGCCATTTGGTCTCCCCTGATGATGTGATTATTACACGAAAGTGCACTTGGGAACTTATCGTGTTTCATTTTCCCCGTGGACTCAAAGGAATATCTTGATCACGCGCAAAATTGTGATCCTTTACAATATATATATATATATATATATATATATATATATATATATATATATATATATATATATATATATATATATATATATATATATATATATATATATATATATCAGGGGGGTCGTCTCGACATTCGTGACTAACGCCCCACTCCCACCTCACCTCCATCCCCCAAGCTGCTCGAACCCCCAGCTCCCCAACCTCCCCTCCCAGGAGGAGGGGTGGTCCGTGATGAGCGAGCGGGCAGGAGGAACGGGCCAAGGGTCTTCCGGAATGCCCTTATTACACAGCTGGGAGAACGCCTCTCCTTACCCACAGATATACGACCTGACCTCAGCCCTGGCTAACGAGCAGCGGGTGGAGGGGGGGGTGGGGGGGGAGGAAGCACACTTGACCTCCTCCGCCGCCTCCTGGATACAGGGAGGGAGGAGAAGGGGGGGGCGGAGGGAGGGAGATGGGTCATGAGAGGGAGGGAGGGAGGAGAGGGAGATGGGTCATGAGAGGGAGAGAGGGAGATGGGTCATGAGAGGGAGAGAGGGAGGAGAGGGAGATGGGTCATGAGAGGGAGGGAGGAGAGGGAGATGGGTCATGAGAGGGAGGGAGGGAAGAAGGAGAGGGAGATGGGTCATGAGAGGGAGGGAGGAGAGAATCATGTGAGGGAGTAGGGGAGTAATGTGACGGAGGCGACAGTCATGTGATGGGGTGTGGAAGTCACGTAAGGCAGGAGGGAGTCATGTGGTGGAGGTGGAAGTCACGTGAGTCTATGTGAGGGAGGTGGGAGTCATGAGGGAGTAAGTCCATGTGAGGGAGGGGGAAGTCATGTGAGGGAGGTAGGAGCCATGTGAAGCAGGAGGAAGAGTCATGTAAGGGCCATGGGACTCATGTGAGGGAGGTACGAGTCATGTGAAGCAGGAGGGAGAGTCATGTGAGGACCATGGGACTCATGTGAGGGAGGTACGAGTCATGTGAAGCAGGAGGGAGAGTCATGTGAGGACCATGGGACTCATGTGAGGGAGGTACGAGTCATGTCAAGCAGGAGGGAGAGTCAAGTGAGGACCATGGGACTCTGTGATGGTGGTACGAGTCATGTGAAGCAGGATGGAGGGTCATGTGAAGGCCATGGGACTCATGTGAAGCAGGAGGAAGAGTCATGTGAGGGAGATAGAGAGTGAGTAAAGGTCAGGTCACGTAATGCAGTACATATAAATAAGGTCTTCCGACCGCTTCTGTTTCTCCCCGCTCCAAACTTTGCCTCCTTCTCCTCCTCCTCCTCCTCCTCTCTCTCTCTCTCTCTCTCTCTCTCTCTCTCTCTCTCCCTCCCTTCCCTGTGAACCAGTAATTAATCAAGTTTGCCCTACTTACTATTCCTCTCTCTCTCTCTCTCTCTCTCTCTCTCTCTCTCTCTCTCTCTCTCTCTCTCTCTCTCTCTCTCTCTCTCTGTACATCATTAGCAGTATGTTTCCCCTTCCCTCCCTCCCCTCCCTCTGACCTCCCCCCTCCCCTCCCGGGGGGAGTCATCACCTCCTCCTTGTCTCCCTTTTCACACTCGCCTTGCACCCCACTTGACCTAATCCCTCCTCTCTCTCTCTCTCTCTCTCTCTCTCTCTCTCTCTCTCTCTCTCTCTCTCTCTCTCTCTCTCACCCGGTCACTCGACACTGCACTATAGGGGGGGGGGGGGGGGGGATGAGCGAGGACGTTCGACGGGAGTGGGTAGGTGGGACGAATGGCTCCAGGTACTCCTTCGTCAGCCTCCCCTAAACCCCCTGCGGGCTCCATCCTCTCCTCCTGCAGCAGGAGGAGGAGGAGGAGGAGGAGGAGGAGGTGGCGGCGGGCGGCATGTACTGAAGGGAGGATAGACTGGGGGGGTTGGTACCCCTCCTCCTCGGGCCCGATCACTCGTAGGACCCGTTTTCTGATGGAGGAGGAGGAGGAGGAGGAGGAAGAGTGGGCAGAGGCCTAGCGCGCGCGACCCATGAGGACGGATGGCGCGTCGCCACCAGCGCCTTCGTCAGGCAACGCTCAACGTCTGGTTCCCATATGTCCAACTCACCTCCTTCATACATATTCGCCATTTCCCGCGTTAGCGAGGTAGCGTTAAGAACAGAGGACTGGGCCTTTGAGGGGAATATCCTCACCCGGCCCCTTTCTCTGTTCCTTCTTTTGGAAAAAAAAAAATTAAAATTGAAACGGACGCTGAGGATTTACATATTAAGCCGAAGGTTCGAACCCCGGTCCAATCTCAGGGGAGCAGGCCTGCTTGTAGGTTTGCCGTTCGGACACGAGACAACAAAAGCTTTCCAGCTATCTATCTATATATATATCTATCTCTATCTATCTATCTATCTATCTATCTATCTATCTATCTATCTATATATATATATATATATATATATATATATATATATATATATATATATTATCCCTGGGGATAGGGGAGAAAGAATACTTTCCATGTATTCCCTGCGTGTCGTAGAAGGCGACTAAAAGGGAAGGGAGCGGGGGGCTGGAAATCCTCCCCTCTCGTTTTTTTTTTTTTTTTTTTTTTTTTTTTTTTCCAAAGAAGGAACAGAGAAGGGGGCCAGTTGAGGATATTCCCTCAAAGGCCCAGTCCTCTGTTCTTAACGCTACCTCGCTATTGCGGGAAATGGCGAATAGTATGAAAAAAAAAAAAAAAATATATATATATATATATATATTCCTATGGGTCCACGGGGAAAATGAAACACGAAAACTTCCCAAGTGCACTTTCGCGTAATAATCACATCATCATCATCATCAGGGGAGATACGAGAAAGAAATGTAACAAGTCAGTTGATATACAACGAAGAGATGTAGCTAGGACGTACAGCACAAATGACCACACACACACACACACACACACACACACACACCCACACACACACACACACACCCACACACACACACACACAAACACACACACGTGACCCTCACGGCAGTCACCGGAAATAATTATCACGTGCCATGGTATTCCCAGGGACAGAAAAAGTCCCCATGTCCAACTCACGCACTCCACTCACCCACCATTCAAACCCCACCACCACCACACCACCCCCACAACCTCAACCCCGACCCCTTCTTATCTTCCCCTCCCCCTCTTTTTTTTTCCTGGGCCCCTCAATTCCCTGAGAAAATAAGTCGACTTCGAGAGAGAGAGAGAGAGAGAGAGAGAGAGAGAGAGAGAGAGAGAGAGAGAGAGAGAGAAAGGACATGTCCTTACGGTCCATGGCTGTACAATAATGAATGGGGATTTCACCTCAGACCATCCCTCTCCTCCTCCTCTACCACCCTCCCACAACCACCCTTTAGATGAGTCCTGTTATCAAGGTTTATTTACGTGTCCGCGGAACAGACTCGGGGAAAACAAATGAAAAACGTCGCATAGAAAAAAAAAAACAAATGAAAATAGACAAAGAGGGGACACAGACAGTAGCAGGTGGCGATGGGCTGTGTCTCTCAAACGACCGTTCACCGAGACAAGGCTGTTCACCCACACTGTGAGTCGTTTGGACAGACGGAACGGTGAGACAAGAGCAGTTAAATCGTTATATAACCGTCTCTTTGTTCATGTTGGTTTTGTTTTCATACCGGCACCTAACTGAAGCCCTAACGAATTATGTTTGTGGGGTGATACACATACATCTATCCAGGATATGTGTTCCTGACGCCACATAATCTATCCTTGAAGGGGGGAGTGGAGGGGCCGGCGGCCGGGCGAAACTTAAAAACAGGATACTTATATACTTTTGTGTGTGTGTGTGTGTGTGTTGGATAGGTCTGTCGTGGGCGACCTGGTGGCCCCTTAAGTTCGAAGGCAGTGTTGCCCACACCAACACACGTCTTTAAAATGAACTAAATTGTGGTAAAGTCTAGCGCATCTCCAGTTCTCTCCCTCCTCCTCTTCCCCTCCCTTAAATATTTTAAGTCAAACTTTACACCTTAATGCTCTTAAAAAGCCACAGGAATTTAAAGTTACCGACAATCCTGGCAACTGCTTGTTAACCTTCTCAAATAACCTCGTAAGGCATTTAATTCATTCGATAACAGAAAAGAAGGCCTTTGTTAAAAAGGGGAATAAATGAATTACACATTTATTAATTACCCTAACCCTCTTGCAATACGGAGTGACCCCCCCCCAAACCAGTACCCCCCCAAAAATAAGGGGTGTTTTGAAAATCAGGGAAAATATGAGGGGTTGGACGAACGTACTAATAAAAGAACAGATTTAACACTAACCTAGGCTATGCTAGAGCATCATATGTTAAGCTAGGCTATGCTAGACTAGGATATGTTAAGCTAGGCTATGCTAGAGCATTATATGTTAAGCTAGGCTATGCTAGAGCATCATATGTTAAGCTAGGCTATGCTAGAGCATCATATGTTAAGCTAGGCTATGCTAGAGCATCATATGTTAAGCTAGGCTATGTTAGAGCATTATGTGTTAAGCTAGGCTATGTTAGAGCATTATATGTTAAGCTAGGCTATGTTAGAGTATTATATGTTAAGCTAGGCTATGCTAGAGCATTATATGTTAAGCTAGGCTATGTTAGAGCATTATGTGTTAAGCTAGGCTATGCTAGAGCATTATATGTTAAGCTAGGCTATGTTAGAGTATTATATGTTAAGCTAGGCTATACTAGAGCATTATATGTTAAGCTAGGCTATGCTAGACTAGGATATGTTAAGCTCGGTTATGCTAGACTAGAATATGTTTAGCTAGGCTATGCTAGACTAGTATATGTTAAGCTAGGCTATGCCAAACTAGTATATGTTAAGCTAGGCTATGCTAAACTAGGATATGTTAAGCTAGGCTATGCTTGACTAGTCCATGTTAAGCTAGGCTATGTTAGAGCATTATATGTTAAGCTAGGCTATGCTAGACTAGGATACGTTAAGGTAGGCTATGCTAGACTAGGATATGTTAAGCTAGGCTATGCTAGACTAGGATATGTTAAGCTAGGCTATGCTAGACTAGGATATGTTAAGCTAGGCTATGCTAGAGCATCATATGTTAAGCTAGCTATGCTAGAGCATCATATGTTAAGCTAGGCTATGCTAGACTAGGATATGTTAAGCTAGGCTATGCTAGAGCATCATATGTTAAGCTAGGCTATGCTAGAGCATCATATGTTAAGCTAGGCTATGCTAGACTAGGATATGTTAAGCTAGGCTATGCTAGAGCATCATATGTTAAGCTAGGCTATGCTAGACTAGGATATGTTAAGCTAGGCTATGCTAGAGCATCATATGTTAAGCTAGGCTATGCTAGAGCATCATATGTTAAGCTAGGCTATGCTAGACTAGGATATGTTAAGCTAGCTATGCTAGAGCATCATATGTTAAGCTAGCTATGCTAGAGCATTATATGTTAAGCTAGCTATGCTAGAGCATTATATGTTAAGCTAGCTATGCTAGAGCATCATATGTTAAGCTAGGCTATGCTAGAGCATTATATGTTAAGCTAGCTATGCTAGAGCATTATATGTTAAGCTAGGCTATGCTAGAGCATCATATGTTAAGCTAGGCTATGCTAGACTAGGATATGTTAAGCTAGCTATGCTAGAGCATCATATGTTAAGCTAGGCTATGCTAGAGCATCATATGTTAAGCTAGGCTATGCTAGAGCATCATATGTTAAGCTAGGCTATGCTAGAGCATCATATGTTAAGCTAGGCTATGCTAGAGCATCATATGTTAAGCTAGGCTATGCTAGAGCATTATATGTTAAGCTAGCTATGCTAGAGCATCATATGTTAAGCTAGCTATGCTAGAGCATCATATGTTAAGCTAGCTATGCTAGAGCATCATATGTTAAGCTAGGCTATGCTAGAGCATTATATGTTAAGCTAGCTATGCTAGAGCATTATATGTTAAGCTAGCTATGCTAGAGCATCATATGTTAAGCTAGGCTATGCTAGAGCATCATATGTTAAGCTAGCTATGCTAGAGCATTATATGTTAAGCTAGGCTATGCTAGAGCATCATATGTTAAGCTAGGCTATGCTAGAGCATCATATGTTAAGCTAGGCTATGCTAGAGCATCATATGTTAAGCTAGGCTATGCTAGACTAGGATATGTTAAGCTAGGCTATGCTAGACTAGGATATGTTAAGCTAGGCTATGCTAGAGCATCATATGTTAAGCTAGGCTATGCTAGAGCATCATATGTTAAGCTAGGCTATGCTAGAGCATCATATGTTAAGCTAGGCTATGCTAGAGCATCATATGTTAAGCTAGGCTATGCTAGAGCATTATATGTTAAGCTAGGCTATGCTAGACTAGGATATGTTAAGCTAGGCTATGCTAGACTAGGATATGTTAAGCTAGGCTATGCTAGAGCATCATATGTTAAGCTAGGCTATGCTAGAGCATCATATGTTAAGCTAGGCTATGCTAGACTAGGATATGTTAAGCTAGGCTATGCTAGACTAGGATATGTTAAGCTAGGCTATGCTAGACTAGGATATGTTAAGCTAGGCTATGCTAGAGCATCATATGTTAAGCTAGGCTATGCTAGAGCATCATATGTTAAGCTAGCTATGCTAGAGCATCATATGTTAAGCTAGGCTATGCTAGACTAGGATATGTTAAGCTAGGCTATGCTAGACTAGGATATGTTAAGCTAGGCTATGCTAGAGCATCATATGTTAAGCTAGGCTATGCTAGACTAGGATATGTTAAGCTAGGCTATGTTAGAGTATTATATGTTAAGCTAGGCTATGCTAGACTAGGATATGTTAAGCTAGGCTATGCTAGAGCATTATATGTTAAGCTAGCTATGCTAGAGCATTATATGTTAAGCTAGCTATGCTAGAGCATTATATGTTAAGCTAGCTATGCTAGAGCATTATATGTTAAGCTAGCTATGCTAGAGCATTATATGTTAAGCTAGCTATGCTAGAGCATTATATGTTAAGCTAGGCTATGCTAGAGCATTATATGTTAAGCTAGCTATGCTAGAGCATTATATGTTAAGCTAGGCTATGCTAGACTAGGATATGTTAAGCTAGGCTATGCTAGACTAGGATATGTTAAGCTAGGCTATGCTAGAGCATTATATGTTAAGCTAGGCTATGCTAGACTAGGATATGTTAAGCTAGGCTATGCTAGAGCATCATATGTTAAGCTAGGCTATGCTAGAGCATCATATGTTAAGCTAGGCTATGCTAGAGCATCATATGTTAAGCTAGGCTATGCTAGACTAGGATATGTTAAGCTAGGCTATGCTAGAGCATTATATGTTAAGCTAGGCTATGCTAGAGCATTATATGTTAAGCTAGGCTATGCTAGACTAGGATATGTTAAGCTAGGCTATGCTAGAGCATTATATGTTAAGCTAGGCTATGTTAGAGTATTATATGTTAAGCTAGGCTATGCTAGACTAGGATATGTTAAGCTAGGCTATGCTAGACTAGGATATGTTAAGCTAGGCTATGTTAGAGCATTATATGTTAAGCTAGGCTATGCTAGACTAGGATATGTTAAGCTAGGCTATGCTAGAGCATCATATGTTAAGCTAGCTATGCTAGAGCATCATATGTTAAGCTAGGCTATGCTAGAGCATTATATGTTAAGCTAGCTATGCTAGAGCATCATATGTTAAGCTAGGCTATGCTAGACTAGGATATGTTAAGCTAGGCTATGCTAGAGCATTATATGTTAAGCTAGGCTATGCTAGAGCATCATATGTTAAGCTAGGCTATGCTAGAGCATTATATGTTAAGCTAGCTATGCTAGAGCATCATATGTTAAGCTAGCTATGCTAGAGCATTATATGTTAAGCTAGGCTATGTTAGAGCATTATATGTTAAGCTAGGCTATGCTAGACTAGGATATGTTAAGCTAGGCTATGCTAGAGCATTATATGTTAAGCTAGGCTATGCCTCCCTCCCTCGCCGCCGCGCCTCTGTCGAAACATAAATACCTTTGGGGGGGAGAGAGACACGTCACCACAACAAACAACAACAACAACAACACGAGGTCATATGTTCCGGGGTGAATATCAATTGCTCCTGCTCCTCCGTCTTCCCTTTCTCCCAACGGGGTGAGACGCACATCTTTCGCCGCAAAAGGGGCACCTCCGACACACACACACATGCCCAGAGCGAGGCTAGTGGCCGACATGACATCCTTTGACGACAACAAACCCCCCCATCACACACACACACACACACACACCACCGCCCCGTCCCTCACTTAAGACGACGGCTCTTATCATGATTTTCTCTCCCCCCCGCCTCCTACAACCTTTCTCCCCCCTCCCACACACACAACAACACCCCCCTCTCTCTCCTCCTCCTCCTCCTACGCATCTGACCCCTCCTTCCCTCCCTAACCCCAACCCCCTTACAAAGGGGAAGGCCCCCAGAGCGAAGTGTGGCCCCGGAGTGACCAAGCCCACCCGCCTCAGTACCTGGGTTTGACATCCACAGACAACACCTCCACCACCGTCCCCCTACAGGAGGGTACCACTGCTGCTACTACGGTCCACGCACTGTCCCAGGTGGGTCCACAGCTACTACTGCTGCCCCAACACTGTCTCAGGTGGGTCCACAGCTACTACGGCTGCCCCCAACACTGTCCCAGGTGGGTCCACAGTTACTACGGCTGCCCCAACACTGTCCCAGGTGGGTCTACAGTTACTACTGCTGCCCCAACACTGTCCCAGGTGGGTCCACAGCTACTACGGCTGCCCCCAACACTGTCCCAGGTTGGTCCACACATCTGCTGTTGCTGCTTCAACACTGTCCCAGGTGGGTCCACATCCACCACTGTCCCAGATTGGTCCACTACTGTCCTAGGCTAGTCCAACACTGCCCCAGGTTGGTCCACAACTCTCCTAAGCTAGTCTACCGTTGTCCCAGGTTGGTCCAACCCTGTCCCAGGCCGGTCCACCACTGCTACGCAGGAGTCCCGGGTTCGATCCTGGCTGTTGGTAGTTTGTATGTTCTATGAAAGTGTGCGTTCATAGGAACTTTGTTCGGATATATACATATATATATATATATATATAGGGGAGAAAGAATACTTCCCACGTATTCCCTGCGTGTCGTAGAAGGCGACTAAAAGGGGAGGGAGCGGGGGGCTGGAAATCCTCCCCTCTCGTTTTTTTTTTTTTTTTTTTTTTTTTTTTTTTTTTTTAATTTTCCAAAAGAAGGAACAGAGAATTGGGCCAGGTGAGGGTATTCCCTCAAAGGTCCAGTCCTCTGTTCTGAACGCTACCTCGCTAATGCGGGAAATGGCGAATAGTTTGAAAGAAAGAAAGAAATATATATATATATATATATATATATATATATATATATATATATATATATATATATATACATACTCTAAGGCAGGTGCCCATTGGGGTGGATGAACAGCTGAGTTGACCGTGGGCCGACTGCCTCCAACCAGGCTTCGAAACCTATGCGCTCGACCCCTGGCCACAGCTGGTCCATCCTCACTTTTGCAAGCCGGTAAACCACAGGCTCAGACTGGTCCACCGCCGTCCTAATCTGGTCCAGCATTGTCCCGGGCTGGACCGCCATACATCCACCCACCATGTCAATAACCCCTCCCCCATAATTTTTGGCTACGACTATACGTGTCCTGGCCATGCCCAGTCGCTCTAGGACGCTTACACAGAGTATTTCAACGAAGAAAATGCAAATCTATATACACCCCGTGAGTGTAGAAAACGAGAAGTGCTCTCAACGTACTTACTTCGCCAAGTGTAAACAGATCACAGGTGTGTGTGTGTGATAATTATTTCTGTGTTACGGGAAGTGGGTTTTACACTTGTGCTGCCCCGTCTCTTAACACTGTATATATGTACCATGTCTTTTACTCCCACACACACACACACACACACACACACACGGTCCATATTTCCTAACCCGTATCTTCGCTCCCCATCCGGACACAGGCCCATATCAATGGTGGACAGTATACGTGGGTTTTAGAACTATCCTTAACACCTGAAGAAGGCGCTGAAGATATATTCTACTCGGCGGAAGCAGTGGTTTGAGGATGAAGGCCTCACTGACCCCTGGCAATAGAGAACGCCTTTCAAAACAAACCCCCCCTCTCCCTCTCCCTAAATACAATAACTCGATCCTAAACAAACCTTTTTTTCTACCCTGTGATAAAGGGGTTCGATGCTCATAACCCAGGGTAGTTCTTACGATCGGACTCCTCCAAGCTAAACGAACAATAAATTCCTCACCCCAACCCCGGAGTCGTCCCCTATTCTCTTGCCCATTTACGCATACGACTGAAACTATACATCGCTCCATTCCTCTCTCTCTCTCTCTCTCTCTCTCGCCTTACGTCACTGCTCCCTACTTTCCCAAACATATACCTCCTTTCCAGTACACCTGACATGGGATTACGCTGGTCTACGACGGTTGCAAAATATGTCTCGTTGACCCCCTTCTGGAAACCTGAAATCGAAGTAGAGAGAGAGAGAGAGAGAGAGAGAGAGAGAGAGAGAGAGAGAGAGAGAGAGAGATCCCTCTTATCTCTTGCGACAATGAGAAAAAAAAAAAAGGCGTACAAATCAAGAGTCGCAACTCTTTTACGACAACCCGATTCGTCGGAGTGGGCCTATCATGTCTCTCACGACCTGGGCCTTTTCTCTTTCCCACAGGCGGGGGTAGCGCCAGCTGCGACACATACACAATCACGATGAAGCTGGCCTTTACCGTTCTCCTGGCTTGCCTCTTGGCTGGCGACCAGGTCAGCGTGGTGCGGGGGTCCTACGTCCCCATACAGAAGGTGCAAGAGGTCCAACAGGAGCAGGTGGGCAAGACCGAAGGTGTCAGTCAGACCCAGCTCGAAAAGCTCTCGTGGACTGGGGAAGATGAGGTGGAAGAGGTCGGAGAAGAACGGTCGCAGATCCAAAAGCTCCAGCAGGTCCCAGAGGTAGGCGTAGGGACGCCGCTCTGGCAACAGATCCAGGAGGAGGGGCAGACGCAGGTGGAAGAAGTCCAACAGGAGAAACAGACGCCAGAGAGCGACGAGGTGGATGGGGACGACCTCGCCAGAGACCCCGACTGGACGCCCACATACGACGATTTCGCAACCTACGAGGAGGATAGGCTTGAGGACTACGACGAAGGCGATGACGAGGACTTGGTCGAAGACGAGGACTACTACGACTACGAAGACGAGGACTACTACGACTACGAAGACGACGAGTATGAGCGGTGAGTCGAGGGCTGTGTTCCGTTCCAACACACGTAGACCTGAGGTTAACCAAGGCCCCCCCCCCTCCTCCATCACACGTCACACGACCCTGGGTCGTCGCCCGATCCTGTAAGACCTTAACATAGCAACTTTCCTATGAGACCTTAACAAAGCAACTTTCCTGTAAGACCTTAACATAGCAACTTTCCTGTAAGACCTTAACAAAGCAACTTTCCTATGAGACCTTAACAAAGCAACTTTCCTGTGAGACCTTAACAAAGCAACTTTCCTGTGAGACCTTAACATAGCAACTTTCCTGTAAGACCTTAACAAAGCAACTTTCCTGTGAGACCTTGACATAGCAACTTTCCTGTGAGACCTTAACATAGCAACTTTCCTGTGAGACCTTAACAAAGCAACTTTCCTGTGAGACCTTAACAAAGCAACTTTCCTGTGAGACCTTAACACAGCAACTTTCCTGTGAGACCTTAACACAGCAACTTTCCTGTGAGACCTTGACATAGCAACTTTCCTGTGAGACCTTAACATAGCAACTTTCCTGTGAGACCTTAACAAAGCAACTTTCCTGTGAGACCTTGACATAGCAACTTTCCTGTGAGACCTTAACAAAGCAACTTTCCTGTGAGACCTTAACAAAGCAACTTTCCTGTGAGACCTTGACATAGCAACTTTCCTGTGAGACCTTAACAAAGCAACTTTCCTGTGAAACCTTAACAAAGCAACTTTCCTGTGAAACCTTAACAAAGCAACTTTCCTGTGAGACCTTAACATAGCAACTTTCCTGTGAGACCTTAACAAAGCAACTTTCCTGTGAGACCTTAACATAGCAACTTTCCTGTGAGACCTTAACATAGCAACTTTCCTGTGAGACCTTAACAAAGCAACTTTCCTGTGAAACCTTAACAAAGCAACTTTCTTGTGAGACCTTAACATAGCAACTTTCCTGTGAGACCTTAACAAAGCAACTTTCCTGTGAGACCTTAACATAGCAACTTTCCTGTGAGACCTTAACATAGCAACTTTCCTGTGAGACCTTAACATAGCAACTTTCCTGTGAGACCTTAACAAAGCAACTTTCCTGTGAGACCTTAACATAGCAACTTTCTTGAAATCTTAACATAGCAACTTTCCTGTGAGGCCTTAACAAAGCAACTCTCCTATGAGACCTTAACAAAGCAACTTTCCTGTGAAACCTTAACAAAGCAACTTTCCTACGAGACCTTAACAAGGCAACTTTCTTGAAATCTTAACATAGCAACATTCCTGTGAGACCTTAACAAAGCAACTTTCCAGGGATGAGGACACCCTATGGCTCTCCGACGAGGACCCGGACTGGGTGCCAGAAGACGAGGACCCGGACTGGGTGCCAGAGGATGAAGACGGGTACGAGGACGAAGACCAGCAGCAGGTGTCGCAGGAGGAGGTGGAGGTGGACAGCGAAGCCGCCCTACGGTGAGTGCCGATCCCTCTTCTTTTTATCAACCGCCTAACCCTATATACATCCTCCTAACCCTATATACATCCTCCTAACCCTATATACATCCTCCTAACCCTATATACATCCTCCTAACCCTATATACATCCTCCTGACCATATATACACATCCTGAAGCCGATGACCGCCACTCAACATACCGCCTTCAACTCCACCCCCTTTCCCACCTTTCCCTTCGCCCATCCACCCCCCCACTGTGGTGGTACCCGGTCTTCATCTCCCACTTGAACAGGTTCCCTCACTCGCCTCCTGGCATGGAGGGTTGGGTTAGGAGGAACTCACAGTGCGAAGGACGCAGTCTGATCTCACATCTCGTTCTCATTACCGTGCCTCGCTTCGTACCGGCGGAGTCCAAAACTCGGCCAATCTGTTCATCTCTCTCTAACCTGGGGAACCCCGTGTGGACACACACACAAATCCGCCACCAGGAACACTTGGAGTTGTTGAAATGGCCCTTTAAGACTCCTTTCTTTCTTTTCTTTCTCTCTCTCTCTTCTCTCCTTCTTTCTTTTTTTCCAAGCATGTACTTCTCCGTCTACAGGAAGGGGGTGAGTGTTGTCTCATTCGCAAACACTATGGGGGGGCAGTGCTTTCTTGTGTAGGGAGGGGGGGTTTCTTCTTCCCCAGCCTCTCTCTCTCTCTCTCTCTCTCTCTCTCTCTCTCTCTCTCTCTCTCTCTCTCTCTAAGACAAGATACAGAATCAGGTGAACCAATCCATCTCCATCTTCCAGTGAGGTTTCTTGCCCGTTTTCCCCGGGGGTGATCATTCTAGGTACCTGCTCTCGTGGAACTGTAGTTACGCCAGCTTCTTTCTTCCCATAGTTGAAGTGTGGGAACCCACCACACGTGGACAACCGTTCTGTTGCGCCCCTCGACGCCCCCTTTCTCACCTCTTTTTCCTCATGTAAGGACGCTGTTCAAATTCCAAGTTGATCCTTCTCACCCTTTTTCCTCCCCCATCCTTCATCTTACTCCTTAAGCATTTCAGTCGACGTGGCCTTGATTAAGGCGCCCTTCTGTTCGTCCCCATGCCAACCACAGTGTGACTAAAAGAAATAATAATAATAATAATTATAATAATAATAATAATAATAATAATAATAATAATAATAATAATAATAATAATAATCCAATACGACACACGATACGGTAAGTAGGCAGGTCGTTTTAACAGCTTGCAACAGCAAAAGTCCTTAGGGTAAAACAACCCCGTGCAATGAATGACAGCCCAGCCGATGACCGGGATTGAAAGAAAAAAAAGAGAGAGAAAAAATAGACGTAGGATGACTTTCCTGGAGGCTTGGCGAACGCATTGACTGATGAAGGAAATAATCTTAAGCGACCTCCCTTTCGGTGTCCCCCCAGGTACGAGAACCTCCTCCTTCAGATCGCCAAGCTGTTGCAGGGCAATGCCAGGCACTCCTCCGACCAGAGCCAACAGGAGGCCCTGAGCATCAAGGACATCGTGGCCCACCTCAGGGACACCGGCTTGTCCGAGGAAGAAGCCCGCGAAGTCCTCCAGAACCTCCTCCTCCAGGCTGCGCACCAGCACCAGCAGATCAACCAGGTCTACCAGCAGGAAGAAGGCGTCAGCCAGGGCTATGTTAAGGGGTCGAAGCTGACCAGACGCCACGTGAACGGCCAGTACCCGGTGCAACAACAGCGACCACAGCTGCTCCAGGAGGACGAATTCATCGGTGGTTATGGGTACGACTTTATATATGTATATATATATATAAGTTATCTCCTTTGTCGCTTACTTAGAGAGAGAGAGAGAGAGAGAGAGAGAGAGAGAGAGAGAGAGAGAGAGAGAGAGAGAGAGAGAGAGAGAGAACATAGATGAGCGAAGCTAACGCGTACGCCCACTTCTGCAGGAGGGACCAGTCCCAACTAGGGGGTCAACACTACAACTACTACAGCACCGGCCAGGAGGGGCAGGCCAGTGGCTCGGACCTCTCCCACGGGGTGGAGCAGCTCGTCCCTTCAGGAGGACGCCAGCAGCATGAACTGGGCGCTGGCGTTGAACCTGAGCGAGGAAGCGGCGGTGGTCGAGGTGAGGATGAGGATCAATCATTCTTCGATTACCTTCGTCAGGGTTGGGGACTGGTGAGTGCTACAGCAATGGCCACTATTACTCTCCTCCAGCAGATAACCTCGTTGTGGACCATCAGGTCTTGTGTTATCTGTCCTTCCCATGTTGTACTGTCCTCCAGCAGATAACCTGGTCATAGACCATCAGGTCTTGTGTTATCTGTCCTTCCCATGTTGTACTGTCCTCCAGCAGATAACCTGGTCATAGACCATCAGGTCTTGTGTGATCTGTCCTTCCCATGTAATGTGTACCTTATTATTCTCTCTCTCTCTCTCTCTCTCTCTCTCTCTCTCTCTCTCTCTCTCTCTCTCTCTCATGAAGACCACTCACAAGCACCTTCTCTATGTCTTCCCGCTCAAATGATACATGGAAATGCTGCTGATGCTGACGTCAGACCAATCAAACAGGGCCGTTCGATCCTTGAAAGTTGTTAGACAGAACGACCCCTTGATACCGCACGCGCACGGTGTGCGACGCTTGAGCACGACGGTACGACCCTCGAGCACGACGGTGCGACCCTCGAGCACGACGGTGCGACCCTCGAGCACGACGGTGCGACCCTCAACCACGACGGTACGACCCTCGAGCACGACGGTACGACCCTCGAGCACGACGGTTCGACCCTCGAGCACGACGGTGTGACCCACGAGCACGACGGTACGACCCTCGAGCACGTTGGTACGACCCTCGAGCACGACGGTACGACCCTCGACCACGACGGTACGACCTTTGAGTAGAACGGCTTGGCCTCAGACTAACCCCCATGAGGCCATATCATACAGACGACTCGAACTGTTGTACTCAGGGGGTCGTCCCGTCGTGCTAGAAAAAAAAAAGAGGTCGTACCCTTCGTATTCAAGGGTCGTACCTTTAGGCCCAAGGGCCGCGCCGTGAGAAGAGAGAGAGAGAGAGAGAGAGAGAGAGAGAGAGAGAGAGAGAGAGAGAGTCTCTCTCCACCAATTTCCGTAACTTAAAAAAAAAAAATAGAACCTAACCTCACCTTCTGCGCCTTCTGCAGGTGCGGAACACGGCGGAATCCGTGGGCGACAAGCTGGAGGACGCCCTAGAAGGGGTAAGTACTACCTAATGAACCTCTAAGCCCTTTGGGGCCCTTGGCTGTACAGACCCACTCCACATATATCTCACACCAGCAGAAGAGCCCTTGGACATACATTGCCCTTAGCACATACACCCTTAGCAACAGCCTTCTTCTTCTCCTCCTCCTTCTTCTTCTTCTTCTTCTTCTGTACCCGTACGATACAGTTATGTATCTCACGGATACAGGAGGCGCCCCTGTAGAATCCACAGCAGCTAACAGAAGATGCCTGTACCCGTACGATACAGTTATGTATCTCACGGGTACAGGAGGCGCCCTCTGTAGAATCCACAGCAGCTAACAGAAGATGCCTGTACCCGTACGATACAGTTATGTATCTCACGGATACAGGAGGCGCCCCTGTAGAATCCACAGCAGCTAACAGAAGATGCCTGTACCCGTACGATACAGTTATGTGTCTCACGGATACAGGAAGCGCCCCTATAGAATCCACAGCAGCTAACAGAAGATGCCTGTACCCGTAAGATACAGTTATGTATCTAACATAATCGTATCACATCCAGGTACACGACAGAATCACGCTAACATATTTAACATAGTCGCAAAATCGTGTTAACATATTTAACATAGTCACAAAATCGTGTTAACATATTTAACACAGTCTCATCACATCCAGGTTGACGACAAAATCGTGACAGCGTATCATGACCTGCGGGAGGAGTTGCGTCTCCTGAAGGCGAGGGTGCTGGAGGCCTTCGCCAGCTTCGGCACCGTCATCCAGGAGGGCCTCGGCTACTGCATCGACCGGCTCGCCCGCACCTACCATAAGGTCCGCCCCGCCCTGGTCGTACATACCCATCCTGGTCGTATATACCCATCCTGGTCGTATATACCTGCCCTGGTCGTATATACCCATCCTGGTCGTATATACCCGCCCTGGTCGTATATACCTGCCCTGGTCGTATATACCTGCCCTGGTCGTATATACCCATCCTGGTCGTATATACCTGCCCTGGTCGTATATGTACCCGCCCTGGTCGTATATACCTGCCCTGGTCGTTTATACCTGCCCTGGTCGTATATACCTGCCCTGGTCGTATATACGTAGTAGTAGTAGTAGTAGAAGCAGTACTAATAGGAGGAGTAGTAGTACTAGTAGTGCTAGTCGTAGTACGAGTAACAACAATAATAATAATAATAATAATAATAATAATAATAATAATAATAATAATAATAATAATAATAATAATAATAATAATAATAATATGTGTCGAAACTGGGGGAAGGGAGGTTACGGGGTACAAGGAGAAAGGGGCGAAAGACCAAACTGGAGATGGGAATGTGGTGTAGACGGGGGAGCCTTAACACATGCAGGAGGGTGAGAGGCGTGCGCAGGACAAGATTGAACTGGAACGATGGTGGTATACGGGGGGCGGCCCGCGACGTGCTGGCAATGGACCAACGGGGCATGTGAGGCAGCCCCAGGGTAAAAACCCATGGAGGTTACACTACAGACTGAAACTGAAACTGAATTCGCTGTAATGGCGTTGTTACAGCTGAAAATACAAAAAATAATAAATATATACGACCCTTAGCCGGTATTCAAAACCGTAGAGTTAGAGCTAGAGAGAGAGAGAGAGAGAGAGAGAGAGAGAGAGAGAGAGAGAGAGAGAGAGAGAGAGAAGTCAGTCAGTCAGTCATACCATCACGTCACCACTACAGCACCACGGCGCTGCGCGCCATCACGGAAAAACCAGACGGTCTCTTTCTCTTTTTTTTCTATTTTGTTTCTCACTTCGAGAAACAGCCCCGGCGTCTTGACACACACACACACACACACACCGGTCCAAACTTCTCCCTCCGGGGATGACGTAAGCTCACGACCCAACCACGACAGCTAATTTACCACTTAATTCGCCATGTCTCATGGAATATTGGCAATGATGACACAGCTGCAAACACGACGGTACGTAACCCTTGAACACGACGGTACGTAACCCTTGAACACGACGGTACGTAACCCTTGAGCACGACGGTACGTAACCCTTGAGCACGACGGTACGTGACCCTTGAGCACGACGGTACTTAACCCTTGAGCACGACGGTACGTAACCCTTGAACACGACGGTACGTAACCCTTGAACACGACGGGACGTAACCCTTGAACACGACGGGACGTAACCCTTCAGCACGACGGTACGTAACCCTTCAGCACGACGGTACGTAACCCTTGAACACGACTGGACGTAACCCTTGGACACGATGGTACGTAACCCTTGAACACGACGGTGCGTAACCCTTGGACACGACGGTACGTAACCCTTGAACACGCTGGGACGTAACCCTTGAACACGACGGGACGTAACCATTGAACACGACTGGACGTAACCCTTGAACACGACGGTACGTAACCCTTGAACACGACGGTACGTAACCCTTGAACACGAGGGGACGCAACCCGTGACATTTACGACAACAGCTTCAGATAAGCGTGCGACATTTCCTGTTCAGAGCGAGAGCAGCCGAGGTCCCTCCTTGCTCGGTCCATCCACAGCCGCCCCTCCCTCACCACCGCTTCCTTCCCCCTCCCTCCCTCTCTCTCTCCCCTAAAAACAAGCGCCCCTCTCCCCCTTTCATATATACCTCCCCTCCCCATCTACAATCCCTTCCCCTCCTCCTCTACAACCCCTCACCCTTGGTGACATCATCATCCCCTCCCCCTCCTTTGAGGACACCGTCTCCCCCTCACCCCCACCGTCGCCCTCCTCTTGTTTACATCCGGACTCTGAGCGCCTCGCTGGCTCTCCCTGACGGTGGCTGCTGACCAACACACACACACACACACACACACGCGCGCGCGCGCGCGCGCCAGCCTAACCCTGGTACCCAATCATGTACCAGCCCTGAGGGGGGGGGGGGGGATGAACGCCTGGGTTGCGGTGTGGGCCCACTGCTACGACGAGGGTCCGAACGTTGCGTGGACTGGCCCGCGCTGACTCGTGGTCAGCAACGGCAACCTAATACACCACGGAAGCCCGCTGATGGCGTGTGGTGGGGGGAGGGGGTGATAAGGGTGTGTGTGTGTGTGTGTGTGTGTGTGTGTGTGTGTGTGTGTGTGTGTTCACGTATACGTAGAGCCAAATCTTAAACTATACTGCTCAGATTTGGTTAAGGCGTCGAAGATGGAACTGGAAGCATGAGCCTTAAATCAAATCTGCCCATCATAGAAGAGAAAGAGAGAAGAGTAAGAGGTGATCCGATCATCATAAGCTTTTAAGTTTGGACAGAGAAAGTCCTTTCGAGAGATGAAACCAAAGTGTTGATCTGCAACTCCCGCCCCTCGTATATCACAATGAGATGATCACACGGGTGAAGATGCCTCACATCATGTGATCTAGGTAAGGTAGGTAGGCTCCTCCTCCCTCCCCCCCAACACAAGCAACCTCCCCACCAACACAAGTAACCTCCTCCCCCAACACAAGTAACCTCCTCCCCCAACACAAGTAACCTCCTCTCCCAACACAAGTAACCTCCCCCAACACAAGCAACCTCCCCCCAACACAAGTAACCTCCTCTCCCAACACAAGTAACCTCCCCCAACACAAGTAACCTCCCCCCAACACAAGTAACCTCCCCCAACACAAGTAACCTCCTCCCTCAACACAAGTAACTTCCCCTAACACATCTTTTTTTTTTTTAACCATACGTTTTTTTGGGTTTGAAACTGACGTACGTTTGCCTCAAACAGGTACAAGGGCTGCAGGTGCTGGAGAAACTGGAACAGAAGCTGCAGGAAGGCAACGAGTATGTAGCAGACTTCTTCCACGCAATCGGCCAGAAGGTGAGTCTTCATCTATCTATCCATCACGTTAAAAACTACGATCATTGTATTGACTGGAGTAGTGCCATCTCAGTTTTATCTACGATCATTGTATTGACTGGAGTAATGCCATACCAGTTTTATTAACTCGTAAACTCCAGTACCACGAGAAATATCACTGAATCTTCTATTATTAAATATACAAAGAATTATAACTTTAATATTAGTGAAGGTCTATACAAATTGGATAGCTTTATAGTTGATAAAATTTGTAAACAATTCCCCTTCTTGTCCACATAAGTTTATGATGCGCTCGTTGTCTGTCTTGGACAATTACATGTTTACCAAATGTCGTCCTAGCTACGTCTCTTCCTTGCATATCAATTGACATATTTCTTTCTTGTATCTCCCCTGATGATGTGATTATTACATGAAATTGCACTTGGGAACTTACTGTGTTTCATTTTCCCCGTGGACTCATAGGAATATATATATATATATATATATATATATATATATATATATATATATATATATATATATATATATATATATATTCCTTCTAATCCACGGGGAAATGAAACATGGTAAGTTCCCATGTGCATTTTCGTGCAATGATCACATCATCGGGGAAGATACAAGATAGAAATATGTTAGTTGATATACAAGGAAGAGACGTAGCTAGCTATATTTCTTTCTTGTATCTCCCCTGATGATGTGATTATTACACGAAAGTGCACTTGGGAACTTCTATAGACACACACAAACTTAAACAGAAGTGAGATCTTCTGGCAGGAATCAAGCGTGGGTACACTCCTTCGATGGAGAGAGAGAGAGAGAGAGAGAGAGAGAGAGAGAGAGAGAGAGAGAGAGAGAGAGAGAGAGAGAGAGAGAAACATTTGGCCCATGACGGAGGAGCCTTCTCCAATTGGCCGAGAGGGAGGGGTTGGGTCGTCACCCGTGGAGGAGTACCTCAGGGTTGAATACTGGAGACCCACTCCTGCTGTTCTCGCTCCTACGTACACTGTAAACTGTGTTTACCAGACGGACCGGTGTCACATCTCAGGTCACGAGGGAAGTACAGAAGGAGAAGAAGGAGAATTGCAACCACTTACCACAATAAGGGGACCTATACGAACAAGGATTGCAACCACTTACCCCCCCAAAAAAGGGGATCTAAACAAAACATAATTCCAAAGTTCGCAACCACTAACATCATTCCAAAGTTGGTGCGATGCGCGCGCAGGTCGTGTAATTGCAAAAGAAAACTCCGGATGTGACGTGGCGAAGTAGAGACTCAAAATAGGGATGTTTTATCTTGCGGGGAAAAAAGAAAACGCAGGATCCTATTTCTGGTAGGGGGCACTGCAGAGCTTTAACCAGTAGCAGACCCTCGTCGCAAGAGCACTATATAGAGGACGCATTCTGTCTCCCGTTAACGTACGACACACACACACACACACACACACACACCGCTGGGGCGCCCATGTCCCGCCCACCAACGAGCGTTTTCCGATAATGGCCATCTTATTGACGACCCCCCCTCCCCCCCAACGCCTGCTCTCACAACCGCCTAGCAGCAGCAGTAGCGCCGCCCCGCCCCACACACACACACACACAGACCAATAATAATATACAGTTGGTGGGTCAAGTCCGTGCGATCAGATATGGAGGATATACCGCCATCTCCTGGGTATAGGAGAGAGAGAGAGAGAGAGAGAGAGAGAGAGAGAGAGAGAGAGAGAGAGAGAGAGAGAGAGAGAGAGAGAGAGAGAGAAGGAACACTACCCACGTCTCTCCCACGTGTCGTCGAAAGGGGATTAAGAGAGGGGACGGGGAAGGATTTGGGGTGAGTGGGTGGAATCCATCCTTCCCTCCTGTATAATAACATTCCAAAAGTAGGGACCAAACCAGAGGGGGTTTTCTCCTCGAGGGATCAAGTCGTCTTTAACCTGACGCTCCCCAACCAGAGAGGGAAAGGCGGGCAATTATAAAATAAAAAGAAATAAAAAAAAAATTGGAAGATTGACACACCTATTCTATGGGATTCCATCAACATAATCCAATTACATCCTTCATTCTACTGTCCAAAATGGGTGCCATTTCCGTACGGATCACTACCGGTCTATCAAAGAAAGGAGTGAGTTAAACCGAGAGTCGCAAGAGACCCCCTTCAGTCTCTGTGGAAATAGGACGACATTATGCGACGTTGTGGTGGGGTGTCGCTGTCACGCCGTCGCAAACCTAGCCCAACCACTGTTGCTCATGGGGGTCGACAGACCGCGGGAGGAAGGGGAAAAAAAAACGCCCTCCCATCAGCCCTAATGCTAGACAGCTCTCAGACAACACATGGAATAGATGTCCATCTACGGCAAAGCACAGTAAATAAACAAACAAACAAAAAAAGACGATGAACAACACCTGAATAGAAGGCTTAAGATTATAATTTCGATACACACACACACTGTAATATTTTTCTCTTGTGTCTCCCCTGATGATGTGATTATTGCACGAAAGTGCACTTGGGCAACGTATCGTGTTTCATCTCTTCCACCCCATGGACTCATAGGAATATATATATATATATATATATATATATATATATATATATATATATATATATATATATATATATATATATATATATATATCACTGTTGACCGTACCTCATAACACAATGTCTATCTAATAGGATTTTTTTTTATTACGGTTTGCTATACAACGAGTAACGCCTGGAATCTTACCGCATCCCCCATCCCTCTATCCACCGCCCTCTTCCAGATATCGCAGTGGAAGCAACGGCAGGTGCAGGTGAACGTGGATTCAGGCCTGGTCGTCCAGCAGCAAGAACAGACCGGACACCAGACGCAGGTGGAGAGCGGACACATCGAACAAGCCATACCCGACTTCTTCCAGGTAGGCGCCATCACCATGGACTGTCTGGCGAGCTCCTCCCTTCTCCTGTGGAGGGCAGCCAAGCAAGTGGCTACCATAGGGAGACATGGGAAGGGGGTAGGGTCAAATGGTGGTTTTCCAGATTAGGGCACAAGAAGGCCAACTTCCAGGCGAGGAGAGGCTACTTAAAGAGAATCGAAGAGTTTCCAGATGTGTAAGAGACAGAGGAGGCTAGTTAAAGAGAATCGAAGAGTTTCCAGATGTGTAAGAGACAGAAGAGGCTAGTTAAAGAGAACCGAAGAGTTTCCAGATGTGTAAGAGACAGAGGAGGCTAGCTAGTTAAGGAGAACTGAAGAGTTTCCAGATGTGTAAGAGACTTGTCTGATTTCCAGGATGAGGTGGACTCATGTAGCTTCCAGAGAGCTAGAAACAGGGCTGATTTCCAGGGCGTTAGGGTCAAAGATATGCCATGTGTGTACAGACATGACCTGACTTTCTACGTTGGTTAGAGCCAGTTAGCTTCCAGATGTGTACAGATACAACTGACTTCAAAAGGTTAGGGAGTCACGTCATCTCCAGATGTGTAGAGGCGATGATTTCCAGGGAAGGTACAGTGAAGCAGGTTCCAGGTAAGGAAGAACAATACGGTGATTTCCAGGAAGGCACAGAATTGCAACTTCGAGGTGCGAGGTGGGAGGTACAGTGGTCTTCAGGTGGGCCACAAGTGGTGGCCTCTAGGTGGGAGGTACAGTGGTCTTCAGGTGGGGCCACAAGTGGTGGCCTCTAGGTGGGAGGTACAGTGGTCTTCAGGTGGGGCACAAGTGGTGGCCTCTAGGTGGGAGGTACAGTGGTCTTCAGGTGGGCCACAAGTGGCGGCCTCTAGGTAACTGTAGAAACAAGCTTCATTCACAACCTCCTTCAAGTTCCAACCAGACCTAAGTTTACCCCTTCAAGTTCCAACCAGACCTAAGTTTACCCTCATTCTAAACACGTCCTCGGCTCCCCTGCAGGATGATGACGTCCTTGTGCACCTGCACAAACTGGTGGAGGTGGGCGTGCTGGACCAGAACGAGATACAGATCATCACAGAGAAGGAGACTCCACAGCAGGAGCAGCAGCAGCAGCAGCAGCAGGAGCAGCAGCAGCAGCAGCAGCAGGAGCAGCAGCAGCAGCAGCAGCAGCAGCAGCAGCAGCAGCAGGAGCAGCAGCAGCAGCAGCAACAGGAGCAAGGCTACCATTACTAGAGCTAAAACTCGTACTACGAACAGAGAGAGAGAGAGAGAGAGAGAGAGAGAGAGAGAGAGAGAGAGAGAGAGAGAGAGAGAGAGAGAGAGAGAGAGACAGGCGCTACCAGTAGGAAAAAACCAAACCCCTGGCCAAGTCGACCAGAGACGGAGCCAACACCTGACCAGGACGACCAGAAACGGAGCTTATACCACCAGAGACGGAGCCAACACCACCAGGTCGACCAGAGACGGAGCCAACACCACCAGAGACGGAGCTAACACCACCAGGTCGACCAGAGACGGAGCCAACACCACCAGGTCGACCAGAGACGGAGCTAACACCACCAGGTCAGACGGAGCCAACACCACCAGGTCGACCAGAGACGGAGCCAACACCACCAGAGACGGAGCTAACACCACCAGGTCGACCAGAGACGGAGCCAACACCACCAGGTCGACCAGAGACGGAGCCAACACCTGACCAGGTCGACCAGAAGCAGAGGCAACACCAGGATCTACCAGCCTCAGCACTAGCCTGGAGCGAAGACTTGTGGGAAACATGAAGACGATGGTGGGAGGATCCAGGCATGAAACACACACTAAAGGAAACGTAAGAAAAAAGAAAAAAAAGGGAAAAAGAAAAACATCTCAGAATGCAACATTGATCTCTTGGACATCCTTTCCCTCCCATTCCTTCCTTAATATCGGGATTTTTGGACATCCTTTCCCTCCCATTCCTTCCTTAACATCGGAATTTTTGGACACCCTTTCCCTCCCGTTCCGTCCTCCCACAATTCCTCTCCCTCCCTCCACCTGTTCGCCCCAAGTGGTCCTCTTCTTCACCACCCCTATTCTCTCTCTCTCTCTCTCTCTCTCTCTCTCTCTCTCTCTCTCTCTCTCTCTCTCTCTCTCTCTCTCTATCTATCTATCTATCTATCTACCTATCATTTCCTGCTATGGAAAAAAACCCCACCTATATCTCCTCATTGTCCAACGTCTTTCTCTTGGGGGTGTTCAAGTGTGGTCGACACACAAGGGGTATGTATACACAAATCCGAACAATTCACTGGGATAAATCTAAAGAGCAAGAATAAAAGAGAGAGAGAGAGAGAGAGAGAGAGAGAGAGAGAGAGAGAGAGAGAGAGAGAGAAAGCCGCGTCCTTTGGGATCCTCTGTGGGACATATGGTCACGTTCCTTTGGGATCTTCTCTGGGATACGAGGGTCACGTCCATTGGGATCCCCTTTTAGGGACGTAAAGTCAGTGAAAAGGGAAGTAAAGTCAGTAAAAAGGGAAGTAAAGTCAGTAAAAAGGGAAGTAAAGTCAGTGAAAAGGGATGTAAGTCAGTGAAAAGGGATGTAAAGTCAGTGAAAAGGGATGTAAAGTCAGTGAAAAGGCATGTAAAGTCAGTGAAAAGCGGAATGCTGCGGTCCATACTAAATAAAGATCGGGCCAATGTCAGCTGAGATACAGTACAGACAATAAAGCCACTGAAAATGTATGGGTAATAAAGGCCATAATAAAGCCACTCAAAATGTATGGGTAACAAAAGCCATCTCAGGTGAGACTCCTCCAGAGAACTGGGAGGTGAAACACACCATCAGACGAGATGCAAGGTAATATTGTCAATAAAATAAATCGAATAAAAATTCTGAGTAGTTAATGTTACTTTGTCTCTTTTGGTCATCCAATACTTTCCTTAGTTATCCTTGTAGTACCTGAAACCGACCCGTATGCTTAAACAAATGTAATAATAATAATAATAATAATAATAATAATAATAATGATAATAATAATAATAATAATAATAATAATAATAATAATAATAATGATAATAATAATAATAATAATAATAATAATAATAATAATAATAATAATAATAGGAATAACAATAATATTGATAATAATAATAATAATAATAATAATAATAATAATAATAATGATGATGATAATAACGATAATAATAATGATAATAATAATAATAATAATGTTCTATTTCCCCAGACGACACTTGTGTTTTTTGGTGAAAGCGTTTGACGAGGATGACAGAGATGCCTTACGAAAGGTGCTATGGAGAATATACAATGACCTGCTAACTGCAGAGTAGTTTCTGCCAAGAGAGAGAGAGAGAGAGAGAGAGAGAGAGAGAGAGAGTCAAGTACGTGTGTGAGCAAGCGAGAGGGGAGGAAGGCGAGTGGTTCCGGCGAAGGGTGTGCGATGTCACCATGGCTGTTTAATCCAGTCTATGGCTGGGGTGGTTGATGATCTAAGCGAGGGGTATATGGTTAAGGAAGTGGATAGAGACAAGACGGATGAAGTGAGCCACAAAGGTGGGAGAAAGACATTTTGATACTGGACATGTTAAGGACTGGGAAGGTGAGAGAGAGATGAGTATGTATGGAGGTGTCGTGTACGGACGTGTGTTCGAGGCTTCGAATGCCGAAGAAGAAGGTCGTGTGAAAGGTTCGAGAAGAAGACGCGACTCAGTTGCTTCAAATGGGGAAAAATGACCATGTCAGAGATGTGAGGGGAATGAGCGCAGACTGTGTTATGCGTGGGGAGGACCAGGACTGGTGGTGAAGTGAAGCGATTTGAGAAATTAGTCTACGAGGCTTCAGGGTACCGGAGCCGAAACACTGAAAGAAAAAAAGAAAAAGCAGGCGAGAGGCGTGCGTTGGATAGAAACCGGAGCGATGCGGTATACCGGGGGCGACGTGTTGTCTTTGGGCTGAACCAGGACATATTAAACGGTCAAGGTAAAACATGGAAAAAGGTCTCTCTCTGTCGGGCTTGGGTGTGGATGTTGGGTTCCAGCTAGAGAGCGGGTGTGTGCAAATACGATGAGGTTATCTAACAAAGTTGGAAAAAAAAAATTAATAATAATAATAGTTATTAACATTATTACTATATCAATCATATAATCAAAAATCATTTTAATATTTATTATGATTATATTACTATAATCATCATCATTATTATTATTATAATTATCATTACTATTGACTGATATTGTTAGAGTTTAACTGAGAATATAAATATAAGAGTAATGCAGTAAGCAACTGAGGGGGATGAAGCAAGACCTGTGTGTGTATGTGTGAGTGTGTCTGTGTGTGTGTTTAGGTACCATGTCTTTACACACACACACACACACACACGCCAATGTACAGTCTGTGGATGAAGAGCAGCGAAAAAGGGAAGAGAGACGAGCAAGAGAGAGTTAATTCATCATACAGGACCCAGGGCTACCAGGAGGTCTAAACCCACAGACGAAGAAGCTCCTCTTCCTCCTCCTCCTCCTCCGTTCATGATCCTCCTCCTCCTCCTCCTCCTCCTCCTCCTCCTCCTCCTTCTCCCTCTCCCTCCCTCTCCCCACCTTGCGTTAGTGCATGTGTCCTCGACTCCAAGCAAGACGGGGCGGGGCGGGGCGGGGCCGGCACCACCGACTCGACACATGACACCCACCCAAACACCGTGTGCATCATCTACTTAGCCACACACACACACACACACACACACACACCCTTTCCTCTCATACCAACCAACTCTTCCTGTAGCGAGCGGTGTCAAATGGCCACAACAACCCTCCCTCCTCCTTTCCCCCTCCCTCTCCTCCTTTCCCCCTCCCTCTCCCTCTCCTCCTTCCCCTCCTCCACTCCTCCTCCCTCGCCTTCTGGGAAAAGGGGAGGTGGACGGGGGTGGGATGGTGGGGGGGGGAGGCTGAGGGCTGCCCGAGAGAGAGAGAGAGAGAGAGAGAGAGAGAGAGAGGAGGGGGAGGAGGGGAAGTCGAGCTGAAAACGTTACCCCTCCTCCTCCTCCTGTATTATCACCCCTCCCCCCGATGCTCCCAGGTCTGGCTGGGGTCACGTGTGCACTTGGGCGAAACTGATCTGTTTTGCCCAACTAGGAAAAAAAGGGTGTGTGTGTGTGTGTGTGTGTGTGTGTGGGTGTGTGTGTGTGTGTGTGGGTGTGTGTGTGTGTGTGTGTGTGGGTGTGTGTGTGTGGGTGTGTGTGTGGGTGTGTGTGTGTGTGTGTGTGTGTGTGTGTGTGTGTGTGTGTGTGTGTGTGTGTGTGTGTGTGTGTGTGTGTGTGTGTGTGTGTGGGTGTGTGTGTGGGTGTGTGTGTGTGTGTGTGGGTGTGTGTGTGGGTGTGTGTGTGGGTGTGTGTGTGGGTGTGTGTGTGTGTGTGTGTGTGTGTGTGTGTGTGTGTGTGTGTGTGTGGGGATGTAAATGAATATACTCCCCCCCACCCCCACCCCCTCTTCCACAGTGGACACATGTAAAAAACCCCCTCCCTCCCTCCTTCCTTCCCCTCCCCCCCGACACTACAGCGGAGGGGAATAGGTCGTACCAAGGGGCAATTACACGCTGTATTCATTCCATGAATTCCTGTAATCATTCCATCAATAACTGTAATCATCCCATACAATACTGTAATCATTCCATGAATTCCTGTAATCATTCCATGAATTCCTGTAATCATTCCATGAATTCCTGTAATCATTCCATGAATTCCTGTAATCATTCCATAAATTCCTGTAATCATTCCATGAATTCCTGTAATCATTCCATCAATCACTGTAATCATCCCATACAATACTGTAATCATTCCATGAAAACCTGGAATCATTCCATGAATTCCTGTAATCATTCCATAAATTCCTGTAATCATTCCATGAATTCCTGTAATCATTCGATAAATTCCTGTAATCATTCCATGAATTCCTGGCTCTCGTAGGGTGGGGAGGGCAAGAGTGGGGTACCAAGCCCCCTAGGCCCATAGGGCTTAGGTCCCCTCACCACCACCAGCATAGGGCCCGCCCTAGAGCATAGGGCCCGTCCTAGAGCATAGGGCCCGCCCTAGAGCATAGGGCCCGTCCTAGAGCATAGGGCCCGCCCTAGAGCATAGGGCCCGTCCTAGAGCATAGGACCCGCCCTAGAGCATAGGGCCCGCCCTAGAGCATATGGCCCGTCCTAGAGCATAGGACCCACCCTAGAGCATAGGGCCCACCCTAGAGCATAGGACCCGCCCTAGAGCATAGGGCCCGCCCTAGAGCATAGGGCCCGCCTTAGAGTATAGGGCCCACCCTAGAGCATAGGACCCGCCCTAGAGCATAGGACCCACCCTAGAGCATAGGACCCGCCCTAGAGCATAGGACCCACCCTAGAGCATAGGGCCCACCCTAGAGCATAGGACCCGCCCTAGAGCATAGGACCCGCCCTAAAGCATAGGGCCCACCCGAGAGCACAGGGCCCGCCCTAGAGCATAGGACTCGCCCTAGAGCATAGGACCCGCCCTAGAGCATAGGGCCCACCCTAGAGCATAGGGCCCGCCCTAAGGCATAGGACCCGCCCTAGAGCATAGGACCCGCCCTAAAGCATAGGGCCCACCCGAGAGCATAGGGCCCGCCCTAGAGCACAGGACTCGCCCTAGAGCATAGGACCCGCCCTAGAGTATAGGGCCCAACCTAGAGCATAGGACCCGCCCTAGAGCATAGGACCCGCCCTACAGCATAGAACCCGCCCTAGAGCATAGGGCCCACCCTAGAGCATAGGACCCGCCCTAAAGCATAAGGCCCGCCCTAGAGCATAGGGCCCGCCCTAGAGCATAGGGCCCGCCCTAGAGCATAGAACCCGCCCTAGAGCATAGGGCCCACCCTAGAGCATAGGGCCCGCCCTAGAGCATAGGACCCACCATAGAGCATAGGGCCCGCCCTAGGGCACAGGACCCGCCTTAGAACATAGGGCCCGCCCTAGAGCATAGGACCCGCCCTAGAGCATAGGGCCCGCCCTAGAGCATAGGGCCCGCCCTAGGGCACAGGACCCGCCTTAGAACATAGGGCCCGCCCTAGAGCATAGGACCCGCCCTAGAGCATAGGGCCCGCCCTAGAGCATAGGGCCTCCTCCTCCTCGACGTAGGGGTTCGCTTCGTATCCACATTAGAGGGGGGTCGGGGGGTATAGGAATGAAGTCCGGAGGAAGCGTGTGAATGAAGTCCTCCCCCACCCCCTCGAAGGGCCTGAATGAAGTTGGCAGAGGCGCCTGAATGAAGTCCGAGGAAGTGTCTGAATGAAGTCAGCGGAGGCGCCTGAATGAAGGACCTCAACTGTCCTTGACTGTCCCGTGAGCAAGGACCTCTACTGTCCCGTGACCAAGGACCACAACTGTCCCGCGACGGCACGGACCAGGTCAGGCGCGTCCCAACCCAAGGCCCGTCTGCCGGGCCCCCCCGTGTGAACACAGGCAAACGACACCGTCCTGAGACGGCGCGCAAGACTTTTCCTCCTTGGAAACAGCCCAGGACGCAGGAGGGGGGGAGGGGAGGGGAAAGGGGGGGGGGGTTAGCCCAGCCAGGGAGACCAACTGCCCCCCTGCCACAGGGCTGGGTGTGAAGGTCAACAAACACACACACACACCCACACCCACCCCACGACACACTATCCTTCGTAAACACAACAAGCGAAGGACAGTGATGTCACTGTCCCCTCTCTCTCTCTCTGTCTGTCTCTCTCTCTCTCTCTCTCTCTCTCTCTCTCTCTCTCTCTCTCTCTCTGAATTGCATGGGCTTGCGTGTGTGTGTGTGTGTGTGTGTGTGTGTGTGTGTGTGTGTGTGTGTGTGTGTGTGTGTGTGTGTGCGTGCCTGTACGTGTGTGTGTGTGTGTGTGTGTGTGTGTGTGTGTGTGTGTGTGTGTGTGTGTGTGCCTGTACGTGTGAGTGTGTGTGCATTCGTGTGTGTGTGTGTGTGTGTGTGTGTGTGTGTGTGTGTGTGTGTGTGTGTGTGTGCCTGTACGTGTGAGTGTGTGTGCATGCGTGTGTGTGTGTGTGTGTGTGTGTGTGTGTGTGTGTGTGTGTGTGTGTGTGTGTGTGTGTGTGTGTGCCTGTACGTGTGAGTGTGTGTGCATGTGTGTGTGTGTGTGTGTGTGTGTGTGTGTGTGTGTGTGTGTGTGTGTGTGTGTGTGTGTGTGTGTGTGTGTGTAGGGCTAGATGTTTGCGTATAGGGACCCCACTGTATGCATACGGGACCCTACTGTATGGGTACGGGACCTCTTACTGTATGCGTAGGGGACCCCCTACTGTATGCGTAGGGGACCCCTACTGCATGCGTAAGGGGTCCCCCCTTACTGTATGCGTATGGCCTCTCACTGAAGCAACGCATTTCCATCAGGTACCAGCGGGTGACACTACAAGGAAAACTGCCTTAAATTATTTATAATCATCCCCTCCTCCTCCTCCTCCTCCTCCTCCAGATGCGAGAACATTGGTGTGACATCCGAGAACATGAGATCCTTCCCCCACACCACACACCCACACACACACAACACGACCCAGACACTTGGGCGTAAGTGGGCCGCGCATATCAAAAGGAGAGAAGCGGGGAGGTTAAGAAGAAGGAAAAAGAAGTGGGAGGAGGGAGCGTCTGGAAGAGGGAGGGCAGGAGAAGAATGGGGGGGGAGGGAGTGGAGGGGAAGGAGGTGGTGCAACCGGTGTGGTGGATGGGGGGAGGGGAGGGGGGGGGGTAGGTTGTCAAACATAGCCTCCTTCTTCATCTATCTATCTCTCTTAACAACACAGCCTCCCTCTTCATCTATCTACCTCTCTATCAGTCTATTTATCTCCCTGACCCTCTCACTTTGCACATCAACTCGATATGGAGTGAGTATTGTGAAGGTTCGTTGAATGTGTTTGATAAGAGTGGCAGATGTAGGGTGTTTTGGTCGGGGTGGTGTGCGAAGTAAGGGGATCAGGGAGAATGGTTTGGTTCAGAGAGGAGGTGGTGAAAGCCTTGCGGAAAATGAAATCCAGTAAGGCGGCGGGTTTGGATGGTTTTGCGGTTCAATTTATAAAGAAAGGGGGTGACTGTGGTGAGAGGTGGTTTGATCGAGTATGCAATGGAAGGGTAAGAGAGATGTGTGGTAATAAAAAGAGTGTGATTGAGAGAGCACAAGAGGGTGCTTTGAAATGGTTTGGTCACACGGAAAGAATGAGTGAGGAAAGATTGACAGAGGATATATGTGTCTCCGAGGTGAAGGGAATGAGGAGAAGTGGGAGACCAAATTGGAGGTGGAAAGATGGATTGAAAAAGATTTTGAGTGATCGGGGCCTGAACATGCAGGAGGGTGAAAGGCGTGCAAGGAATAGAGTGAATTGGAACGATGTGGTATACCAGGGTCGACGTGCTGTCAATAGATTGAACCAGGGCATGTGAAGCGTCTGGGGTAAACCATGGAAAGTTCTGTGGGGCCTGGATGTGGAAAGGGAGCTGTGGTTTCGGTGCATTATCAAATGACAGCTAGAGACTGAGTGTGAACGAACGTGGCCTTTGTTGTCTTTTCCTAGCGCTACCTCGCACACATGAGGGGGAGGGTTTTTTTTATTTCATGTGGCGATGGATATGAATAAGGGCAGACAGTATGAACTATGTACATGTGTATATATGTATATGT
>NC_092250.1:15740599-15765599 GCF_036320965.1 Panulirus ornatus
CAAATTATCCCCTGAAAACATGTATTTTTTCTCCCGTACATTTCTCGCTATTCATCATTAGTGTTTTTATATCTTCAATAATCATTAATAACTCAATATTTCAACGTTAGCTGTGTTCTATAATCACCTGTTATCCTCAAAGGGTCAAATCATGGATTGTAATTAAGGGGTTGTGGTGTCATTAGCAACGGTAATCAGTGTAGTTTGACGAAATAAGGGTCAAATTGGCTGTGTGTGTGTGTGTGTGTGTGTGTGTGTGTGTGTGTGTTAACAAGGACTGACGTGCTGTGGCTGGTGAAGGTGTGGTGTGGCCGTGGGGAGGTGTGGTGTGGTCGTGGGGAGGTGTGGTGTGGCTGTGGGGAGGTGTGGTGTGGCCGTGGTTAGGTGTGCTGTGGTCGTGGGGAGGTGTGCTGTGGCTGTGGGGAGGTGTGGTGTGGTCGTGGGGAGGTGCGGTGTGGCTGTGTGGAGGTGTGCTGTGGTCGTGGGGAGGTGTGGTGTGGCCGTGGGGAGGTGTGGTGTGGCTGTGGGGAGGTGTGGTGTGGCCGTGGGGAGGTGTGCTGTGGTCGTGGGGAGGTGTGCTGTGGCTGTGGGGAGGTGTGGTGTGGTCGTGGGGAGGTGTGCTGTGGCTGTGGGGAGGTGTGGTGTGGTCGTGGGGAGGTGTGGTGTGGCTGTGGGGAGGTGTGGTGTGGCCGTGGGGAGGTGTGCTGTGGTCGTGGGGAGGTGTGGTGTGGCTGTGGGGAGGTGTGGTGTGGCTGTGGGGAGGTGTGCTGTGGTCGTGGGGAGGTGTGGTGTGGCCGTGGGGAGGTGTGGTGTGGCTGTGGGGAGGTGTGGTGTGGCCGTGGGGAGGTGTGCTGTGGTCGTGGGGAGGTGTGCTGTGGCTGTGGGGAGGTGTGGTGTGGTCGTGGGGAGGTGTGCTGTGGCTGTGGGGAGGTGTGGTGTGGCCGTGGGGAGGTATGGTGTGGCTGTGGGGAGGTGTGGTGTGGTCGTGGGGAGGTGTGCTGTGGTCGTGGGGAGCTGTGGTGTGGCTGTGGGGAGGTGTGGTGTGGCTGTGGGGAGGTGTGCTGTGGCCGTGGGGAGGTATGCTGTGGTCGTGGGGAGATGTGGTGTGGCTGTGGGGAGGTGTGGTGTGGTCGTGGGGAGATGTGGTGTGGCTGTGGGGAGGTGTGGTGTGGTCGTGGGGAGGTGTGGTGTGGCCGTGGGGAGGTGTGGTGTGGCTGTGGGGAGGTGTGGTGTGGTCGTGGGGAGGTGTGGTGTGGCTGTGGGGAGGTGTGATGTGGCCGTGGGGAGGTGTGGTGTGGCCGTGGGGAGGTGTGCTGTGTGGTCGTGGGGAGGTGTGCTGTGGTGAGGTGTGCTGTGGTCGTGGGAAGGTGTGGTGTGGCTGTGGGGAGGTGTGGTGTGGTCGTGGGGAGGTGTTGTGTGGCTGTGGGGAGGCGTGGTGTGGCTGTGGGGAGGTGTCCTGTGGCCGTGGGAAGGTGTGGTGTGGCCGTGGGTAGGTGTGGTGTGGCCGTGGGGAGGTGTGGTGTGGCTGTGGGGAGGTGTGGTGTGGCTGTGGGGAGGTGTGGTGTGCCCGTGGGGAGGTGTGGCGTGGCTGTGGGGAGGTATGCTGTGGCTGTGGGGAGGTGTGGTGTGGCCGTGGGAAGGTGTGGTGTGGCCGTGGGGAGGTATGCTGTGGCTGTGGGGAGGTGTGGTGTGGCCGTGGGGAGGTGTGGTGTGGCCGTGGGGAGGTATGCTGTGGCTGTGGGGAGGTGTGTTGTGGCCGTGGGAAGGTGTGGTGTGGCCGTGGGGAGGTGTGGTGTGGCTGTGGGGAGGTATGCTGTGGCCGTGGGGAGGTGTGCTGTGGTCGTGGGGAGGTATGCTGTGGCCGTGGGGAGGTGTGCTGTGGCCGTGGGGAGGTGTGGTGTGGCTGTGGGGAGGTGTGCTGTGGTCGTGGGGAGGTGTGGTGTGGTCGTGGGGAGGTGTGCTGTGGCCGTGGGGAGGTGTGGTGTGGCCGTGGGAGGTGTGGTGTGGCCGTGGGGAGGTGTGGTGTGGCTGTGGGGAGGTGTGGTGTGGTCGTGGGGAGGTGTGCTGTGGCTGTGGGGAGGTGTGGTGTGGCCGTGGGAGGTGTGCTGTGGTCGTGGGGAGGTGTGGTGTGGCCGTGGGGAGGTGTGGTGTGGCTGTGGGGAGGTGTGGTGTGGCCGTGGGGAGGTGTGGTGTGGCTGTGGGGAGGCGTGGTGTGGCTGTGGGGAGGTGTGGTGTGGGCGTGGGGAGGTGTGGTGTGGCTGTGGGGAGGTGTGGGGTGGCGGTGGGGAGGTGTGGTGTGGCGGTGGGGAGGTGTGCTTTGGCCGTGGGTAGGTATAATGTCGTCGTGGGGAGATGTGCCGTGGCCGTGGGGAGGTATATTGTCGCTGTGGGGAGATGTGCTGTAGCCGTGGGGAGATAAGCTATGGCGGTGGGGTGATGTGCCGTGACCGTGGGGTGATGTGTCGTGGCCGTGGGGAGATGTGCCGTGGCCGTGGGGAGATGTGTCGTGGCCGTGGTGAGGTATATTGTCGCTGTGGGGAGTTGTGCTGTAGCCGTGGGGAGATAAGCTATGGCGGTGAGGTGATGTGCCGTGACCGTGGGGAGATGTGTCGTGGCCGTGGGGAGATGTGCCGCAACCGTGGGGTGATGTGCCGTGGCCGTGGGGAGATGTGCCGTGGCCGTGGGGAGATGTGTCGTGGCCGTGGGGAGATGTGCTGTGCCCGTTTTCTTCACAGCTAAGTTTGCACAGCTGAAGGTTTCGTTTTCTATAGAGTATGACTTAGGATATGTAATCATGGAATATTCTATATGTGTCTATATGTACATATTACACATTCAATATGTACGTATCTCCCCATACAGTAATCTCCCCAATCAGCCGTCTCCCCTTACGTAGCAAACTCCCAACACAGCCCTCTTCCCTCATACGCTAAACTCCCCCATATCCCCTTTGCCACCTCACATGGTAAACTCCCCACACACTGTAACCTCCCCACACTACCCTCTCCCCTCACAGAGTAACCCTCCCATACTACCCTCTCTCCCACACAGCAAACTCCCAATACTACCCTCTCCCCTCACACAGTAACCTCCCCACAGTGCCGCCTCACCTAAAACAGCAATCCCTTCCCACACTACCTTCTCCCCTTACACAATAACCTTCCCACAGTGCCGCCTCCCCTCACACAGCAATCCCTCCCCACACTACCCTCTCCCCTTACACAATAACCTCCCTACAGTGCCGCCTTCCCCTCACACAGCAATCCCTCTCCACACTACCCCTCTCCCCTCACACAATAACCTCCCCACAGTGCCGCCTTCCCCTTACACAGCAATCCCTCCCCACACTACCCATCTCCCCTCACACAATAACCTCCTCACAGTGTCGCCTCCCCCTCACAGAGCAATCCCTCCCCACACTACCTTCTCCCATCACACAATAACCTCCCCACAGTGCCGCCTTCCCCTCACACAGCAATCCCTCTCCAAACAACCCCTCTCCCCTCACACAATAACTTCCCACAGTGCCGCCTTCCCCTCACACAGCAATCCCTCTCCAAACAACCCCTCTCCCCTCACACAATAACCTCCCCACAGTGTCGCCTCCCCTCACAGAGCAATCCCTCCCCACACTACCCCTCTCTCCTCACATAAAACCTCCCCACAGTGCCGCCTCCCCTCACACAGCAATCCCTCTCCAAACAACCCCTCTCCCCTCACACAATAACCTCCCCACAGTGCCGCCTCCCCCTCACACAGCAATCCCCCCTCTCCACACTACCCCTCTCCCCTCACACAATAACCTCCCCACAGTGCCGCCTCCCCTCACACAGCAATCCCCCCTCTCCACACTACCCCTCTCCCCTCACACAATAACCTCCCTACAGTGCCGCCTCCCCTCACACAGCAACCCCTTCCCACACTCCCCCTCCCCATAGTGCCGCCTCCCCTCACACAGCAATCCCCCCTCCCCACACTGCCCCTCTCCCCTCACACAGCCAAGTCCTAACAGCCGACCTCCCCTCTCTTTTACAGAGCTTTCCCCTCACGATGCTGATGACCTTCCACTTGACCGTGACCTTGCTGGCCGGGCTGGCGGCCTCGGGTCAGGCCAGGTCACTCAAGGTCGGCTACCCACTCCAAACGGCAGGGATTTTCGACCCTTGGGACTACGACTACACGTACGGAGACCCAACCTTCCACTATGACGGGGTCCCAGAGAGGTAAGGTCACAGTGACGTCACACACACACACACACGTGAAAAGGTCACCAGGGAAAAAAAAAAGGGGGGGGGAGGGAGGAGGGGATGAAGGGGGTTTGGAGGTGGGGGTGGGGGGTTCCACTCCTCCCGTACCCTCTAAGAAGAGGAGGAGGAGGAGGAGGAGGAGGAGGAGGAGGAGGAGGAGGAGGAGGAGGGAAGTGGGGGGGGGGGGGGGGGGGGGTGGAAGTTGTTAGGTGGCTTTTGTAGACCCCCCCCCCCCCCCCCTGTGCTTGTACAGCCCTCCCTGCCTGGGACACTACAACCTTCCCTCTTGTATTATAACTCAAATGGGACACTACAACCTCCCCTCTTGTATTATAACTCAAATGGGACACTACAACCTCCCCTCTTGTATTATAACTCAAATGGGACACTACAACCTCCCCTCTTGTATTATAACTCAAATGGGACACTACAACCTCCCCTCTTGTATTATAACATAAATGGAACACTATACAACCTCCCCTCTTGTATTACAACTCAAATAACTTTTTTTTTTTCCTATCCCCTTCAGAGAGACGACAGCGAAGGAGGTCGACCATCCTGTGATCCGCATGGACCCAGAACCGCAGGAGGTCGACCAGGGTCGTCGTCAGGGTGTGTACACCTTGAACGACCCTTACGACTACAGTTACACCTACGGCGACTACATGATGGATTACGAGGTCGTCCCTCCAGCCAGGTGGGTCAAGCAGCGGATGGAGGACTTACCTGTCTCAAAAAACAATCCGGCACTACCCCTTAAATCCGGCCCTACCTCTTAAATCCGGCACTACCCCTTAAGATCCGGCCATACCCCTAAAATCCGGCCCTACCACCTAAAATCCGACCATACCTCTTAAATCCGGCCCTACCCCTTAAATCCGGCACTACCCCTTAAAGATGGAGTGATAAAGATTTTGAGTGATCGGGGTCTGAACATGCAGGAGGGTGAAAGGCGTGCAAGGAATAGAGTGAACTGGAACGATGTGGTATACCGGGGTCGACGTGCTGTCAATGGATTGAATCAGGGCATGTGAAGCGTCTGGGGTAAACCGTGGAAAGTTGTGTGTTGCCTGGATGTGGAAAGGGAGCTGTGGTTTCGGTACATTATACATGACAGATAGAAACTGAGTGTGACCGAATGTGGCCTTTGTTGTCTTTTCCTAGCGCTACCTCGCGCATATGCGGGGGGAGGGGGTTGTTATTTCATGTGTGGCGGGGTGGCGATGGGAATGAATAAGGGCAGACAGTATGAATTATGTACATGTGTGTATATATGTATATTTCTGAGCGTGTGTATATATGTATACGTTGAGATGTATGGGTATGTATATGTGCGTACCGTCGTGCTCAAGGGTCGTATTGTCGTGCTCAAGGGTCGTACTTACCGTTGTGCTGCGACCTCCAGCTTGTTAAACCTGGTTAATATCTCGGTGCTGCAGATGTTAACATGAATTAACATCCGGGTGTCTGGCAGATTACCATCCGCCATCAGGAGGCTGCAGGTGTTAACCCATGTTAATATCTCAGCGGTCCGGATGTTAACCAAGATTAACATTCAGGTGTTCCAGATGCTGCCAGGATTAACATCCGGGTGTTAACAGAAGACAACCCTAAATTAACATATGAGTATTCTAGATGTTAAATCGAGATAAATATTTGAGTGTTCTAGATGTTAAATCGAGATTAACATTTGAGTGTTCCAGATGTTAAATCGAGATTAACATTTGAGTGTTCCAGATGTTAAATCGAGATTAACATTTGAGTGTTCCAGATGTTAAATCGACATTAACATTTGAGTGTTCGAAATGTTAAATCGACATTAACATTTGAGTGTTCCAGATGTTAAATCGACATTAACATCTGAGTGTTCCAGACGCTAAATCGAGATTAACATTTGAGCGTTCCAGATGTTAAATCGAACTTGACATATAAGTGTTGCAGATGTTAAATCGAGATTAACATTTGAGAGTTCCAGATGTTAACTCGGTCCATTCCAGACCTACAGGAACCAGCAGAGACGACCCCCAGCCGCCAGGCGGAGCAATACCTGAGGTGGACGACCACTTTATAGGGTCGTCTCCACCACACGACAACCGCGACCACTCTCCCTCACAACCTGAGGGCGTGGACGAAGAGGGCGTGGAAGAAGAGGGTGTGGGCCAAGAGGGCGTGGACGAAGAGGGTGTGGACGAAGAGGGTGTGGGCCAAGAGGGCGTGGACGAAGAGGGTGTGGGCCAAGAGGGCGTGGACGAAGAGGGTGTGGACGAAGAGGGCGTGGAAGAAGAGGGTGTGGACGAAGAGGGCGTGGATGAAGAGGGCGTGGACGAAGAGGGCGTGGAAGAGTACAGCTCGATTTCCAGACTACTCCAGTGGCTGCAGGATCAGTTGAGGAACGTGAGTGTCACTTCCAGTGGTGGGTGTCAGAAAGTGGTACTTCCAGTGGTGGGTGTCAGAAAGTGGTACAAGTTGGGTGTCACTTCCAGTGGTGGGTGTCAGAAAGTGGTACTTCCAGTGGTGGGTGTCAGAAAGTGGTACAAGTTGGGTGTCACTTCCAGTGGTGGGTGTCAGAAAGTGGTACAAAGTTGGGTGTCACTTCCAGTGGTGGGTGTCAGAAAGAGGTACAAGTTGGGTGTCACTTCCAGTGGTGGGTGTCAGAAAGTGGTACAAAGTTGGGTGTCACTTCCAGTGGTGGGTGTCAGAAAGGTACAAAGTTGGGTGTCACTTCCAGTGGTGGGTGTCAGAAAGAGGTACTTCCAGTGGTGGGTGTCAGAAAGAGGTACAAAGTTGGGTGTCACTTCCAGTGGTGGGTGTCAGAAAGTGGTACAAAGTTGGGTGTCACTTCCAGTGGTGGGTGTCAGAAAGTGGTACAAAGTTGGGTGTCACTTCCAGTGGTGGGTGTCAGAAAGTGGTACAAAGTTGGTGTCACTTCCAGTGGTGGTGTCAGAAAGTGGTACTTCCAGTGGTGGGTGTAAGAAAGTGGTACAAAGTTGGTGTCACTTCCAGTGGTGGTGTCAGAAAGTGGTACAAAGTTGGGTGTCCACTTCCAGTGGTGGTGTCAGAAAGTGGTACAAGTTGGGTGTCACTTCCAGTGGTGGTGTCAGAAAGTGGTACTTCCAGTGGTGGGTGTCAGAAAGTGGTACAAAGTTGGTGTCACTTCCAGTGGTGGTGTCAGAAAGTGGTACAAAGTTGGTGTCACTTCCAGTGGTGGTGTCAGAAAGTGGTACAAAGTTGGTGTCACTTCCAGTGGTGGTGTCAGAAAGTGGTTACAAAGTTGGGTGTCACTTCCAGTGGTGGTGTCAGAAAGTGGTACAAAGTTGGTGTCACTTCCAGTGGTGGTGTCAGAAAGTGGTACAAAGTTGGTGTCACTTCCAGTGGTGGTGTCAGAAAGTGGTACAAAGTTGGTGTCACTTCCAGTGGTGGTGTCAGAAAGTGGTACAAAGTTGGTGTCACTTCCAGTGGTGGTGTCAGAAAGTGGTACAAAGTTGGTGTCACTTCCAGTGGTGGTGTCAGAAAGTGGTACAAAGTTGGTGTCACTTCCAGTGGTGGTGTCAGAAAGTGGTACAAAGTTGGTGTCACTTCCAGTGGTGGTGTCAGAAAGTGGTACAAAGTTGGTGTCACTTCCAGTGGTGGTGTCAGAAAGTGGTACAAAGTTGGTGTCACTTCCAGTGGTGGTGTCAGAAAGTGGTACAAAGTTGTGTGTCACTTCCAGTGGTGGTGTCAGAAAGTGGTACAAAGTTGGGTGTCCACTTCCAGTGGTGGTGTCAGAAAGTGGTACAAAGTTGGTGTCACTTCCAGTGGTGGGTGTCAGACAGTGGTACAAAGTTGGTGTCACTTCCAGTGGTGGTGTCAGAAAGTGGTACTTCCAGTGGTGGGTGTCAGAAAGGTACAAAGTTGGGTGTCCACTTCCAGTGGTGGTGTCAGAAAGTGGTACAAGTTGGGTGTCACTTCCAGTGGTGGTGTCAGAAAGTGGTACAAAGTTGGTGTCACTTCCAGTGGTGGTGTCAGAAAGTGGTTACAAAGTTGGGTGTCCACTTCCAGTGGTGGTGTCAGAAAGTGGTACAAAGTTGTGTGTCACTTCCAGTGGTGGTGTCAGAAAGTGGTACAAAGTTGTGTGTCACTTCCAGTGGTGGTGTCAGAAAGTGGTACTTCCAGTGGTGGGTGTAAGAAAGTGGTACAAAGTTGGTGTCACTTCCAGTGGTGGTGTCAGAAAGTGGTACAAGTTGGGTGTCACTTCCAGTGGTGGTGTCAGAAAGTGGTACTTCCAGTGGTGGGTGTCAGAAAGTGGTTACAAAGTTGGGTGTCCACTTCCAGTGGTGGTGTCAGAAAGTGGTTACAAAGTTGGGTGTCACTTCCAGTGGTGGTGTCAGAAAGTGGTACAAAGTTGTGTGTCACTTCCAGTGGTGGTGTCAGAAAGTGGTACTTCCAGTGGTGGGTGTCAGACAGTGGTACAAAGTTGGTGTCACTTCCAGTGGTGGTGTCAGAAAGTGGTACAAAGTTGGTGTCACTTCCAGTGGTGGGTGTAAGAAAGTGGTACAAAGTTGGTGTCACTTCCAGTGGTGGTGTCAGAAAGTGGTACTTCCAGTGGTGGGTGTCAGAAAGTGGTACAAAGTTGTGTGTCACTTCCAGTGGTGGTGTCAGAAAGTGGTACAAAGTTGGTGTCACTTCCAGTGGTGGGTGTAAGAAAGTGGTACAAAGTTGTGTGTCACTTCCAGTGGTGGTGTCAGAAAGTGGTACAAAGTTGTGTGTCACTTCCAGTGGTGGTGTCAGAAAGTGGTACAAAGTTGTGTGTCACTTCCAGTGGTGGTGTCAGAAAGTGGTACAAAGTTGTGTGTCACTTCCAGTGGTGGTGTCAGAAAGTGGTACAAAGTTGTGTGTCACTTCCAGTGGTGGTGTCAGAAAGTGGTACAAAGTTGGGTGTCACTTCCAGTGGTGGTGTCAGAAAGTGGTACAAAGTTGTGTGTCACTTCCAGTGGTGGTGTCAGAAAGTGGTACAAAGTTGTGTGTCACTTCCAGTGGTGGTGTCAGAAAGTGGTACAAAGTTGTGTGTCACTTCCAGTGGTGGGTGTAAGAAAGTGGTACAAAGTTGTGTGTCACTTCCAGTGGTGGTGTCAGAAAGTGGTACAAAGTTGTGTGTCACTTCCAGTGGTGGTGTCAGAAAGTGGTACAAAGTTGTGTGTCACTTCCAGTGGTGGGTGTCAGACAGTGGTACAAAGTTGTGTGTCACTTCCAGTGGTGGGTGTCAGAAAGTGGTACAAAGTTGGGTGTCACTTCCAGTGGTGGGTGTAAGAAAGTGGTACAAAGTTGTGTGTCACTTCCAGTGGTGGGTGTAAGAAAGTGGTACAAAGTTGTGTGTCACTTCCAGTGGTGGTGTCAGAAAGTGGTTACAAAGTTGGGTGTCACTTCCAGTGGTGGTGTCAGAAAGTGGTACAAAGTTGGTGTCACTTCCAGTGGTGGTGTCAGAAAGTGGTACAAGTTGGGTGTCACTTCCAGTGGTGGTGTCAGAAAGTGGTTACAAAGTTGGGTGTCACTTCAGTGGTGGGTGTCAGACAGTGGTACAAAGTTGTGTGTCACTTCCAGTGGTGGTGTCAGAAAGTGGTACAAAGTTGTGTGTCACTTCCAGTGGTGGGTGTCAGAAAGTGGTACAAAGTTGGGTGTCACTTCCAGTGGTGGGTGTAAGAAAGTGGTACAAAGTTGGGTGTCACTTCCAGTGGTGGGTGTCAGAAAGTGGTACAAAGTTGTGTGTCACTTCCAGTGGTGGGTGTCAGAAAGTGGTACAAAGTTGTGTGTCACTTCCAGTGGTGGGTGTAAGAAAGTGGTACAAAGTTGGGTGTCACTTCCAGTGGTGGGTGTCAGACAGTGGTACAAAGTTGGGTGTCACTTCAGTGGTGGGTGTCAGACAGTGGTACAAAGTTGGTGTCACTTCCAGTGGTGGGTGTCAGACAGTGGTACAAAGTTGTGTGTCACTTCCAGTGGTGGGTGTCAGAAAGTGGTACAAAGTTGGGTGTCACTTCCAGTGGTGGGTGTAAGAAAGTGGTACAAAGTTGGGTGTCACTTCCAGTGGTGGGTGTCAGAAAGTGGTACTTCCAGTGGTGGGTGTCAGACAGTGGTACAAAGTTGGGTGTCACTTCAGTGGTGGGTGTCAGACAGTGGTACAAAGTTGGGTGTCCACTTCCAGTGGTGGTGTCAGAAAGTGGTACAAGTTGGGTGTCACTTCCAGTGGTGGGTGTCAGAAAGTGGTACTTCCAGTGGTGGGTGTCAGAAAGAGGTACAAAGTTGGGTGTCCACTTCCAGTGGTGGGTGTAAGAAAGTGGTACAAAGTTGGTGTCACTTCCAGTGGTGGTGTCAGAAAGTGGTACTTCCCCATGTTTTGGTACCCCGGTTCCTGTACCCCATGTTATCATGGAACTGTCTCCTAGTACCCCCATGTTATCATGGTACCCTGGTCTTTTCCAAACCATTGTTTAAAGGGACCCCTCCCAACCCCCGTTTATGTACCTTATCCCCAGTATGTTTAAAGGGACCCTTTTCCCATACCCCCCTTTAATGTCCCCTTTCCCCATCCCCCCGTTTATGTACCTTCCTACCCCTGTTTATGGGACCCTTTCCCAACCCCCCTGTTTTAATGTACTTTCCTATAACCCCCCGTTTAGGGACTTCCCTTTTTAAACCAGTTTAAAGTCCTTCCCCCCTAAACCCCCTTTATTGTAATGTCTTTACCTAAACCCAGTTTTAATGTACTCTCCCCACCCAACCTAGTTTGTTAAAGTATTCCCCCATAAACCTAGTTGAAAGTACTCTCCCCACCAAACTAGTTGTAATGTACCTTTCCCCACCTAAACCCAGTTTTTTAATTCTCTCCCCCCTTTTAAATAGTCTTTAAGTCTTTCCCCACCTAAACCCAGTTGTAAAGTATCTCCCTAAACCCGTTGTAAAGTTTCCCCACCTAACTGTTGTAAGATTCCTATAAAAACCCGTTGAAAAGTATTCCTACAAAAATAGTTGTAATGTATCTCCCCCCTAAACCCAGATGTATTATTCCCTACCTTATTCATTAGTAAAGTATCTTCTGTTATGCCCCTCGTAAGGGAAATCTTGGCACTGTAAAACCCCGTACCTGTGAAAAATACAGCCATATCTGCCCCCCAAAATGTTTCTCCCCCCCTCAATTTTTTTTTCCTACGACTTCATGGTGATCCCACACCCCCTTACTTTATTGCCCCTTTCCCCTTTCTCTCTCTCTTTTCTCTTTTCCTTCTCTCTCTTCCCTCTCCAAGGAGGGCGCACACGTGGCGACAGTGCCAAACCCTTCCTAGTCTTCCTAAAACATTGGTAAAGAGGCTACAGCGAGGGGGGGGGGGGTGTGTGTGTGTGTGTGTGTGTTTGTGGTGTGGTGTTTTGTGTTTTTGTGTGTGTGTTGTGTGTTGTGTGGTTTTGTGGTTGGCTTTTTCGTGCGTCGGGTTTCCTAATCATTCCCTTTAGACACGGTGTACGACCTTGAGCCGCGGTAGACCCCCTTTAGCCGACGGTACGATTGAGCCCGGACGCCCCCTTGAGCATGACGGTTCGGCCCCCTTTAAGCAGGGGCGATCGAATTGAGCCGACGTACGACCCCCTTGAGATGCGGCACGGCCCCCTTTAGCACGACGGTGTAAGACCCCCTTGAGCCCACGGGAGACCTTGGGTAGGTAAACGGCATAGAATAAAAAAGTAACCCACTTTCCATTTTCTCCAGGTCCAAGAGTGGCTGGGGTTCGCCCGCGGGGGGCGGGGCACGGCAAGTGGCACGTCGCCGCGCTGGGACGACGGAGACGCGGTCGTGGTCCACGACAGTCTGGAAGGGAACGCTATGGAAAGCAGCGACATCAGAATGGCGCCAAATTTCTTTAAGGTGGGAAAGAGCTAAATAATTATCATTAATAATAATAATAATCATTGTTATTATTATTATCATTATTATTATTATTATTATTATTATTATTATTATTATTATTATTATTATTAATATCATTATCAATATTATAATAATTATAATAATAATAATAATAATAATAATAATAATAATAATAATAATAATAATAATGATAATAATAATAAAGTGTGGTTGAGGGAGCTGAAGAGAGTGCGCTGAAATGGGGTTTGGACATACCGAGAGGATGAGTGAGGAGAGGTTGATAAAGAGGATGTGTGTGTGTGTGTGTGTGTGTGTGTGTGTGTGTGTGTGTGTGTGTGTGTGTGTGTGTGTGTGCCAGAAGAGGACAAGGATAAACGGGTGGATCAAATATTGAGATTGGAAAGGATGGGGGTCAAAAATGATTCTGAGAGGTCGGGGCTTGAACATGCAGGAGGGTGTGGGGAAATGGGCACGGGATAAGAATGACCTGGAGCGATGTGGTATACAGGGGGCGACGTGCTGTCAGTGTGACTTGTGAAGCGGCCAGGTCTTTCGGGGCCCGGTTGTGGATAAAGGAGCTGCCATTTCAGTGCATCACGCGTGAGAGCTTGGGAATGAATGCGAGCGACTGGGGCCTTTCTTCGTCTGTTACTGACGCTACCTCGCTAACGCGGGAAACGACGAACGAGTATAGGTAGACGTAAATTGCCTAAACCACACACACACACACACACACACACACACACACACACATTAATCTCAGGTAATGTAATACCAGAAATGTTAATGAAAAAAATAAGAAAAAAAAAAAGAATGGAAAAAAAGTCGCCTTTGAAAATGTACAGACATTCTACCGTCCTCAGGAAACCCTTAGCGACGTGAACAGCTTTTACGGCGGAGGCAGAGGCTCTTCCCTAGGAGCAAATGGTGGTGCAAAGTGGTGTGTGTGTGTGTGTGTGTGTGTGTGTGTGTGTGTGTGTGTGTGTGTGTGTGTGTGTGCGATGCTGGTCGAATCAGACTCAGCCCCGGAAAGGGACTATGGCAGGCCCGTCCCATCCATGGTCGTGTGGGAAGCTGGCGATGATGATGATGATGACGATGATGTGATGATGATGATGATGATGATGATGATGAAGATGCACGGGAGCGGAAGCACTGCTGGGAGAGAGAGAGAGAGAGAGAGAGAGAGAGAGAGAGAGAGAGAGAGAGAGAGAGAGAGAGAGAGAGAGAGAGAGAGAGACGACCATGCTGTACCCAGAGGATAATCATAACCTTGGCTGTAACCAGGTTGCTTGATGACGCACCGTCTTACAGGATGCCGCTGTATCCGGCCAGCTGTACCAGCTGCTGCGGGAAGGTTTCTTGGAGGAGGAGGAGCTCGACGCCCTCATGAATGCGCCCTAACGTTGTCCGCTCGCTGGAGGGTAAGGTCAGTACTTGTGGGTAAGGTCAATACTTGTGGGTAAGGTCAATACTTGTGGGTTAAAGTCAATACCTGTGAGTAAGGTCAGTGCTTGTGGGTAAGGTCAGTACTTGTGGGTAAGGTCAATACTTGTGGGTAAGGTCAATACCTGTGAGTAAGGTCACTACTCAGTCTCTAGCTGTCATGTAATAATGCACCAAAACCACAGCTCCCTTTCCACATCCAGGCCCCAAAAAACTTTCCATGGTTTACCCCAGACGCTTCACATGCCCTGGTTCAATCCTTTGACAGCACGTCGACCCCGGTATACCGCATCGTTCCAATTCACTCTATTCCTTGCACGCCTTTCACCCTCATGCAAGTTCAGGCCCCGATCACTCAAAATCATTTTCACTCCATCTTTCCACCTCCAATGGTCTCCCACTTCTCGTTCCCTTCACCTCTGACACATAATGTCCTCTTTGTCAATCTCTCCTCACTCATTCTCTCCATGTGACCAAACCATTTCAAAACACCCTCTTCTGCTCTCTCAACCACACTCTTTTTATTATCACACATCTCTCTTACACTTCATTACTTACTCGATCAAACCACCTCACACCACACATTGTCCTCAAACATCTCATTTCCAGCACATCCACCCTCCTCCGCACAACTCTATCTATAGTCCACACCTCGCAACCATATAAAACTGTTGGAACCACTGTTCCTTGAAACATACTCATTTTTGCTTTCCGAGATAATGTTCTCGCCTTCCACACATTTTTAAACGCTCCTAGAGCTTTCGCCCCCTCCCCCATCCTGTGATTCACTTCCGCTTCCATGGTTCCATCCGCTGCCAAATCCACTCCCAGATATCTAAAACACTTCACTTCTTCCAGTTTTTCTCCATTCAAACTTACCTCCCAATGACTTGTCCCTCAACCCGACTGTACCTAATAACCTTGTTCTTATTCACATTTACTCTCAGCTTTCTTCTTTCACACACTTTACCAAACTCAGTCACCAGCTTCAGTTTCTCATCCGAATCAGCCACAAGCTCTGTATCATCAGCGAACAACAACTGACTCACTTCCCAAGCTCTGTCGTCCACAACAGACTGCATACTTGCCCCTTTCTCCAAAACTCTTGCATTCACCTCTCTAACAACCCTATCCATAAACAAATTAAACAACCATGGAGACATCACACACCCCTGCCGCAAACCTACATTCACTGAGAACCAATCACTTTCCTCTCTTCCTACACGTACACATGCCTTACATCCTCGATAAAACTTTTCACTGCTTCTAATAACTTGCCTCCCACACCATATATTCTTAATTCCTTCCACAGAGCAGCTCTATCAACTCTATCATATGCCTTCTCCAGATCCATAAATGCTACATACAAATCTATTTGCTTTTCTAAGTATTCATCACATACATTCTTCAAAGCAAACACCTGATCCACACATCCTCAACCACTTCTGAAACCACACTGCTCTTCCCCAATCTGATGCTATGTACATGGCTTCACCCTCTCAATCAATACCCTCCCATATAATTTCCCAGGAATACTCAACAAACTTATACCTCTGTAATTTGAGCACTCACTCTTATCCCCTTTGCCTTTGTACAATGGCACTATGAAAGCATTCCGCCAATCCTCAGGCACCTCACCATGAGTCATACATACATTAAATATCCTTACCAACCAGTCAACAACACAGTCACCCCCTTTTCTAATAAATTCCACTGCAATACCATCCAAACCCGCCGCCTTGCCGGCTTCCATCTTCCGCAAAGCTTTTACTACCTCTTCTCTGTTTACCAAATCATATCTTTTCCAGGTGCGGCTTCGGAGGAAAAAAGATACTCGAGGCAATCAATTCTCGCAGTGAGAGGTAACTCCAACATCAAATACGCCAAACTCCAGAAAGTAGCAGAAAGAGGAGGGTAACAGAACGTAAGAGCAGCCGATACAGCAGTAGCAGAAGAGGACGGCGCCACAACAGCTGCAGCAGAAGCAGCAGAAGCAGCAGGTGCTGATGACAGTCTTCGTCGTCGGCAGCAGAAACAGCAGAGTTTTCCTTGTGGGGGTGTGTGCGCGTATGTGTGGAGGTGGGGAAGGGGTAGGGTGGGGTGGAGGAGAGTGGGGTAAGGGAAGGAGGAAGGGGGGGGGGGGCATTTCAACCCCCACACTTGTGTGAGGGGAAACAGACCACCTCTCATGAAACAGAAGAGACTTAATAATAATGATAATAATAATAATGATAATACTAATGATAATAATAATAATAATAATAATAATAATAATAATAATAATAATAATAATAATAATAATAATAGTTTCAAAACCTTATAAGCCAAGATAATTGTCTCTACATATTATATATATATATATATATATATATATATATATATATATATATATATATATATATATATATATATATATACGTGCCGAAAAAAGGTCATTTCCCCACAAACCTTCAAAACTATGCAACTACGCGCCTCCAAATTGTAATCACTTCCCCGCCTCCCCATTGGCAACCCGGGGTACAAGCATAAACATTCTACCTCCAATAATATTGAAGTTACCGTGCGGACAAGAGCCTCCTCCACACACGGACGGACGGACGGACAGACGTCAAAGGCCTGTGGCGTGGCATGCAGACACCGCACCCAGTGAAAAAGGCAAAATATATGCTTAGCAGCCATGGCGTAGTGATATCTTTCGAAAGTAGCGCATATATATATAAATATATATATATATTTTTTTTTTTATACTTTGTCGCTGTCTCCCGCGTTTGCGAGGTAGCGCAAGGAAACAGACGAAAGAAATGGCCCAACCCACCCCCATACACATGTATATACATACGTCCACACACGCAAATATACATACCTACACAGCTTTCCATGGTTTACCCCAGACGCTTCACATGCCTTGATTCAATCCACTGACATATATATATATATATATATATATATATATATATATATATATATATATATATATATATATATATATATATATATATCACAACAACAACAGCGCTTACGGAACAGCGGAACAACTAAGGCAGCGGATAAGTGTATAACTGTAAATTCATGTTTTTGCATTATTAACTTGATAGATATTAAGCTGAGGATGTGTATATAGGTGAACTATGACAATATTGTATGTACCTGACCAATCTATCCAGTATATTATATATATATATATTCCTAAGAGTCCACGGGGGGAAATGAAAAACGATAAGTTCCCACGTGCACTTTCGTGTAATAATCACATCATCAGGGGAGATACAAGAGAGATATATAACAGTTAATTGATATACAACGAAGAGACGTAGCTAGGACGCCATTTGGTATGAGTGTGTGCGTGTGTGTGTGTGTGTGTGTGTGTGTGTTATGCTAACCATACTTAATAACTATTCCATAATGGGATAAAAATAAAAAATAAGGCAATATCTACGTCAAATACAAAGTTGTGTGGGAGTAACTTGCTCATCTTTATTTGTGTATGGTATTGGACTTCCCTCTGATCACACTCGGTAATAAACCATTTACACGAAAAGTTGTGTACGCAAACTTTTTAATTTCCTTACCATATTTCATGCTAAGAGGTGAACGTATACATAAGAAGAAAGACCATGATGGTCTATGACCAGGTTATCTGCTGGAGGACAGTACAACATGGGAAGGTCAGATAACACAAGACCTGATGGTCTATGACCAGGTTATCTGCTGGAGGACAGTACAACATGGGAAGGTCAGATAACACAAGACCTGATTGGTCTATGACCAGGTTAACTGACCCACCACTATAGATGGAGACAGGACAGTACAGCAGAAGGCTCCTCCTCCTCTTCGTCAGATCTAACCAACCCCCCCTTCCCCCGGCTAGATATTGCTCTCTCTCTCTCTCTCTCTCTCTCTCTCTCTCTCTCTCTCTCTCTCTCTCTCTCTCTCTCTCTCTCTCTCTCCTTCATAACTAGCTTGCGACCTTTGGCAATACTCTCCTCTCCCCCTTCAACCCCCCCCCCCCCAAACCACCAAGAGGGAATCCAGGCAAAGTTGGTCAATACTTCCTAGGGGCGCCCCATTTCCCGTTTTCTTTCGGCCGGAAACAAGCCAATATTTTTCATTACGTGGTGATGGTGGGTCTCCCAACACACACACACACACACACACACACACACACATATATATATATATATATATATATATATATATATATATATATATATATATATATATATATATATATATATATATATATATATATATTACCCGGTTTCCCGCGTCAGCGAGGTAGCGCCAGGAAACAGACGAAGAATGGCCCATCCACTCATATACACAAATCTATATACATAAACGCCCATACACGCACATATACATATCAACATATACATACACAGACATATGCATATACACACATGTACATATTCATACTTGCTTGCCTTCATCCATTCCCGGCGGTACACCGCCCCACAGAAAACAGCATCGCTACTCCCCGCGTCAGCGAGGTAGCGCCAGGAAAACAGACAATAAAGGCCACATTCGTTCACACTCAGTCTCTAACTGTCATGTATAATGCACCGAAACCACAGCTCCCTTTCCACATCCAGGCCCCACAGACCACGAATATAATATATATATATATATATATATATATATATATATATATATATATATATATATATATATATATATATATACATATATATACACGCTTCAGTACGTCAAACACTGTATATATGTACATTCTTACTCTGTAACTATCCAACATTTTGTCCACTGTAAATACCTATACGGAGAGAGAGAGAGAGAGAGAGAGAGAGAGAGAGAGAGAGAGAGAGAGAATATTATGACTGGGATGGGGGGGGGGGGGTTGGGGTGTAAAAGGAGACGCCACGAGGGACCTGCTTTCATTCAAGCCCTTGAACACGACGGTACGACCCTTCTACACACGACGGTCGCTCAAGGGTCGTACCGTCGCGCGTCGCGCTTAAGGGTCGTACCGTCGTGCTCAAGGGATGTACCGTCATGCTTAAGGGTAATACCGTCGTAACCAAGGGTCGCACCGTCGCGTTTAAGGGTCGGTACCGTCGTACCTAAGGGTCGTACCGTCGTACGTACCCAAGGGTCGTACCGTCGTGCTCAAAGAGATCCAGGCAAACGCACCAGCCGCATCTGGCAACTCCTAGGGCCGCGATGCCATACACCGCCAAGATCCTATTTCGCCACAGCCAATTACGGTCTGGACGTGGTTGTGACCCAATTACGGTCTGGTTGTGACCCAATTACGGTCTGGTTGTTACCCAATTACGGTCTGGACGTGGTCGTGACCCAATTACGGTCTGGTTGTGACCCAATTACGGTCTGGTTGTGACCCAATTACGGTCTGGACGTGACCCAATTACGGTCTGGACGTGGTTGTGACCCAATTACGGTCTGGTTGTGACCCAATTACGGTCTGGACGTGGTCGTGACCCAATTTGATAAATCAGGGAAGGGGTAATGGGGAAAGGGGGGGGGAAGGAGGCTGCTGCCGGAAGAGGAAGGGGGGGGAGGAGGGACACACACACACACACACACACACACACACACAACACACACACACACACACACATACACATCGTACAGGGGGCCCCCTAACCACCACCCCCCCCCTCTCGGTACCCTGGAAGGATCACGCTCTTCCGGGGAGGGGAAGGGGGGGGGGAGGATATATACATAGACATATATACATATATACCTGGTAACGTTTATGTTATATATATATATTCACTTCGGTATACTTACGGGTTGGACCTCCCCACGTACAACATATATCCCGGACCACCAACCTGTCCGGGAGGAGATAAATGTTATAAATAAATAAATAAATAAATAAATAAATAAATACATAAATTAATTAATAAACAAACAAATAAATACACAAATAAATGAATATATATATATATATATATATATATATATATATATATATATATATATATATATATATATATTAAATATATTGTTACATATATGTTAAGTGTATGAGAACCTATGATGTAAGACGTCAGCATGTGAGGAGAGAGAGAGAGAGAGAGAGAGAGAGAGAGAGAGAGAGAGAGAGAGAGAGAGAGAGAGAGAGAGAGAGAGGAACGCATCGTCTGCCATACGTGTAGTTAAGATGGCTTCACGGAGGAAAACTATACATCTTCACTATTACCACCACTACCCCTACTACTACTACTACTACTACTACTACTACTACTACTACTACTACTACTACTACTACCACTACTACTACTACTAACACTACTGCTACTTAACAGGGTACATAAGTGGGTGGGAATATGGCATTTAAGTAGTGGAGGACGAAGCTGGAAGACATAGGAGGCGCGGTTTGCAGATGATGATGATGATGATGATGATGATGATGATGACGCTGGGGTTAAGATCTACAGTCCGATTAGACTGGACGAAACGCGGGGGGCGGTGGCGCTGCTGGCGCCGCCGCTGATGCGCACCTGGAGCTAGCGCTGCAGCGGGGACACGAGGCTGGTGTACAGCACCCACAAGATCAACAAGAGCACCACCAGGATGGCGTAGGTCACCGCCACGGCGTGCTGCTCCGTCCCCTGAGGCATGGCCTCTCCTCGCGTCCCACGGGCGAAGGTGGCCTCTATAAGGGGGGGACGACACGACGCGCCCCACGAACACTAGGGGTGAGGAGGGTGAGGGTGAGGGGGGACCAAGGGACACGCCCCACGAACACTAGGGTGCAATGAGGGTGAGGGGGGACCAAAGGACACGCCCCACGAACACTAGTGTGAGGAGGGTGAGGGAGAGGGAGAGGAAGAGGAGGGGGACTTAAGAGAAACACACTGGGGGCTTCGGCCAGACCTGTGGAGGGAGGCAGAGACCTTACACTGAGAAGGGGGCGACAGGACGGGTCGGCCAAGGGCACGCGAGTGGGTGGGGTCCTTCGAGGAGGGGGAGGAGGAGGGAACGTGTCTTCCCCAAGCTGGAACCTACGTGGGACGTGTCTTCCCCAAGTTGGGACCTACGTGGGACGTGTCTTCCCCAAACAGGGACCTGCGTGATGTTAATTATCGTCCCGCGAGAGGGGAAAAGGATGGGATGGGGAAAAAAAGGGAGGGATTTTTGGGGGGTTGGGGAAAATGAGGGATTTAGTGTGAGGAGGAGGAGGAGGAGGGAAGGTATGAGGTTTTGGGAGGTGGGGGGAAACTTGAGGCGTGGGAGGAGGAGGAGGAGGAGGAGGCGAGACGCAACGAGCCGGGGGAAGAAGGCGCCGGACAGCCTCCACTCGTGGTCACGGGTTCGGCCGGACGGACGAAGAGGAACTGAAGGCACTTTTGGCCACCACGCCCTGCCCTGCCCTCATGCCGCCCAACCCCACCCACTCCACAAACACCCCCCCGACAACCGAACCATCTTACACACCCACCCACCCCCTTACCCTCGTGCCTAAGCTCCTCCACTCCACCCACCAACCCCACCCGCGCTAATCCGCTTCTGACACCTGACTGTTATACACCTAAACATTCATGTCCTCTCCTCTCTCCTCCCTGTAAGTTTACGACCCGATCTCATAATGCTTCGTCCACTCTTCCGACTTCGTCCGTCCCCCGCACACACACTCTTCGGCGTGGCGAGCGGAAGCATGAGCCACGGTCCACGTAGCTTCGACCGGATAAAAAAGGTATTCGAGGGTCGAGAAGGGGGTTAGTATATAACCAGACAAGTGGCTTTCCTTCATTCCATAAGCAAAACCTCTCCTCCTTTTAACACTCTATCCTCATTCTATTTTTTTTTGTGTGTTCTTAAACTCTTCTTCTAACATACAGTACACAATGTTAGCACGCGAGTTTTCACCCTTATGAATAATTGAAGCAAGACAGGTGTAAAAAACACCCACCCCCACACCCTCCTCCTCCTCTTAACCACAACAGATGAGGTGTGTACACACCCACTCACCCACACACACACACACACACACACACAGAAGGGGCGCTCGGGTATCGCCCCTCCCAAATTAGCTAATGCGCCCCATGAGCGATAGTTAGGGCTCGTATCATGGGTCAATTATACCCGGGGAGCAGCGACGGGTAGAGGAGGAGGGGCGGAGGGGCGCTGCTGCTCCTGGCGTGAGGCGATGACTGTGGGGCGTGAGCCTTGTGGTGGTGGGTGTGGGTATGGGAGGGAGGGAGGGAGGTAGCCCCCCACTCCCCCACAGCTGGGTAAGGTAAACAGGGCGCGTGGCGCGCGCATGCCACGTTCGCACATCATCTTCCCAGCTGCTTGCAATCGCCGAAGGTGTTTGTTTACACGTGAGCTATTCCCAGGGGGTGGGGGGGGGGGGGGGGGGGGCACGCAGGCAGGCCTCTCTCTCTCTCTCTCTCTCTCTCTCTCTCTCTCTCTCTCTCTCTCTCTCTCTCTCTCGTGTCTGTGTGTGTGACAGGTGCTTTCAAGACGTCCCCTCCAATCATTCCTTTTTTTTTTTTCCCCTAGCGCCGTAGGGGTTGACGGGAGGCGAGATGGACGGCTCGATGGCTGGATGGAGTCCAGCGCGGAGTGGACGGGTGGACGGAGGAGGAGGAGGAGGAGGAGGAGGAGGAGGAGGAGGAGGAGGGAGGAAGAGGGAGGAGGAGGAGGGGCGCTGATGGCCGGGTTGTTTTGAGTGTCATCCCAAGTAATGGCCAGCATGTCACCTTACCTGATTACTATCCACTCCCCTCACTCCCTCCGAAGATGGGGGAGAGGAGGATCAGGGGGGGGGAGGAAAAACAAACAGTTCTCGCCCCTCTCCCCTTCCCTTCCCTTCCCCTCTCCTCCCTCCACTCCTCTGTGTGGGTATGAATTTATAAGCCAATATGACGCCTCCTCCCTCACTCACTCAAGTATCGCGTCTGACGTCAACAATGGTCCCAGGCCTGGCGCCATATTTACCCTCTTGATCAGGGGGGTACGATCCCTTGAGCAGGGGGGGTATGACCCTTGAGCAAGGGGAGTACGACCCTTGAGCAGGGGGGTACGATCCTTGAGGAGGATGGTACGACCCTTGAGCAGGGGGGGTATGACCCTTGAGCACGGGGGGGTATGACCCTTGAGCACGGTGGGGTATGACCCTGGAGCACGGGGGGTACGACCCTTGAGCAGGGGGTACGATCCTTGAGGAGGATGGTACGACCCCTGAGCAGGGGGGGGGGGTATGACCCTTGAGCAGGGGGGTATGACCCTTGAGCAAGGGGGTATGACCCTTGAGCAGGGGGGGTACGACCCTTGAGCACGGGGGGTATGACCCTTGAGCAAGGGGGTACGACCCTTGAGCAGGGGGGGGTATGACCCTTGAGTGGGGGGGTACGACCCTTGAGCAGGGGGTATGATCCTTGAGCAGGGGGGGTACGACCCTTGAGCAGGATGGTACGACCCTTGAGCACGATGGTACGACCCTAGAGCACGATGGTAAGACCCTAGAGCACGATGGTACGACCACTATACCACGGGGGCCCATACCGTTCGCGCGCGCGCGCGCGTATATGTGTGTGTGTGTGTGTGTGTGTGTGTGTGTGTGTGTGTGTGTATGTATGTGTGTGTGTGTGTGTGCGTGTGTGTGTGTGTGTGTGTGTGTGTGTGTGTGTGTGTGTGTGTGTGTGTATGTATGTGTGTGTGTGTGTGTGCGTGTGTGTGTGTGTGTGTGTTTTGTAGTCGGGATTTTCCAGGACTACATTCCAAAGGAGGACACAGAAAGGAGAGACAGTGGAGGGAAAGGGAGGCACAACCCCATCTCTCTATAGCCCGTGCAAGGCAGGAGGCGTGGCAGGAGGCGAGGCAGGAGGCGTGGCTCGAACCACAATCAGGCACTCAGTCAGTCCACGGAGGCCGAGGTGGGGGGGGGGGGGGGTGTTGTGGTAGGTCGTCCACAAGCTACCACACCATCACTCACCACCATCACTCCACCACTCACCACCATCACTCACCACCATCACTCACCACTCACCACCATCATCCACCATCACTCACCACTCACCACCATCACTCACCACTCACCACCATCATCCACCATCACTCACCACTCACCACCATCACTCACCACTCACCACCATCACTCACCACCATCACTCACCACTCACCACCATCATCCACCATCACTCACCACTCACCACCATCACTCACCACTCACCACCATCATCCACCATCACTCACCACTCACCACCATCACTCACACACTCACCACCATCCACTCACCACCATCACTCACCACTCACCACCATCCATCACTCACCACTCACCACCATCACCACCATCACCTCCACTCATCCACCATCACTCCACCATCACTCACCACCACCACCTTCCTCCACCACCATCCCACCACCATGCACCACCACCACCACCCATCACCACCACACCACCAAAACCACCACCAACACCACACATCACCACACACCACCACCACCATCACCACCAACCATCTCCACCACCATCTCCACCATCACCACCACCACCACTCCACACCATCACCACCACCACCATCACCACACCACCAACACCATCACCTCAACCACCATCAACACCATCACCACACACCACACACCACCACCACCCACCACACAACACCACACCACCATCACCACCACAACACCACCATTCACCACCACCTCACACCACCACCACCACCACCACCATACCACCACCCCACCACCACCACTCCCACCACCACCACCCACCTCACACCACCACCACCACCACCATCACACCACCACCACCACCACCCACCACCACACCACCACACCACCACCATCACACCACCACTCACCACCACCACCATCACTCACCACCATCACCATCATCCACCATCACTCACCACCATCACTCACCACCATCACTCACCACCATCACCATCATCCACCATCACTCACCACCATCACTCACCACCATCACTCACCACCATCACTCACCACCATCACCATCATCCACCATCACTCACCACTCACCACCATCACTCACCACCATCACCATCATCCACCATCACTCACCACTCACCACCATCACTCACCACCACCATCACCACCACCATCACTCACCACCATCACCACTCACCACCATCACTCACCACCACCATCATCCACCATCACTCACCACCACCATCACTCACCACCACCACCACCATCACTCACCACCATCACCACTCACCACCATCACTCACCACCACCATCACCACCACCACTCACCACCATCACTCACCACCACCATCACTCACCACCATCACTCACCACCACCATCACCACCACCATCACCACCACCACTCACCACCATCACTCACCACCATCACTCACCACCACCATCACTCACCACCATCACCACCAACCACCACCACTCCACCACCACCATCACCACCACACCACCACCATCCACCACCACCACCATCACCACC
>NC_092250.1:15768099-15800599 GCF_036320965.1 Panulirus ornatus
AGCAGTAGTAGTAGTAGTAGTCGTAGTAATAGTAATAGTAATAGTAGTAGTAGTAGCATGGCAGGCCCCTGGTCCAGCACTACCAGAGCCAACATGCAAATGGTGTTCACGCCCCCGGCCCCTGCCATCGCTCGCGGGGCGAGGCACCACATGCATATGTAGCAGGGGAGCTATGGAGCCCTGCAGCAGGAGGAGGAGGAGGAGGAGGAGGAGGGGAAACTGTTGCTCCTCCTGCAGGAGGGGGATGGCTATTGCTCCTGCTGTAGGAGGAGGAGGAGGAGGAGGGGAAACTGTTGCTCCTCCTGCAGGAGGGGGATGGCTATTGCTCCTGCTGTAGGAGGAGGAGGAGGAGGAGGAGGAGAGACTGGTGCTCCTCCTGCAGGAGGGGGAGGGCTGTTGCTCCTCCTGCAGGAGGAGGAGGAGGAGGAGGGGAAACTGTTGCTCCTGCCGCAGGAGGGGGATGGCTGTTGCTCCTGCTGTAGGAGGAGGAGGAGGAGGAGGAGAGAATGGTGCTCCTCCTGCAGGAGGGGGATGGCTGTTGCTCCTCCTGCAGGAGGAGGAGGAGGAGGGGAAGGCTGTTGCTCCTGATGTAGGAGGAAAAAAAATGGCCAAGAAACCTTCAAATATCGCGTGGTGGCTTCACACAAGGAGGCTTTTTTTTCTCTTTCTTTTTCTTTCTTTCTTTCTTTTTTCTTTTCTTTCTTTTTTCTTTTTTCTTTTTTCTTTCTTTCCTTCAGCAAAAGGTGTGAACCTCATTATGACCTGAGGGCTGGGTGAACCCCATATCCAGCCAAGGGGAATGACGGGAGGGAGAAAACAACCCCCTTAACCATCCACGGGTCTAATTACGACCAATTAACACATCACACACCTGCCACAAACCTGAGGGGGGGCGACGACCCCCCCACACCCCCTCCTCATCTTCAAAAAGGGTAATAAATGCCTTTAATTAACTTTAATTAAGATCTGATGACGATCGGGGAGTTGAAGATGTCTGATATCTTATAAATCAATCTATTTTTCATGTAATTATCTTAATGCCTTCATCTTTAACCCCTTGAGCACGATGGAGTGGCCCTTGAGTACAATGGAGTGGCCCTTGAGCACGATGGAATGGCCCTTGAGCACGATGGAGTGGCCCTTGAGCACGATGGAGTGGCCCTTGAGCACGACGGTACGAACCCTTGAGCACGATGGAGTGGCCCTTGAGCTCGATGGAGTGGCCCTTGAGCACAATGGTACGACCCTTGAGCACGACGGTACGACCCTTGAGCACGTCGGTACGACCCTTGAGCACGACCCCTTAAGCACGTCGGTACGACCCTTGAGCACGAAGGTACGAGACCCTTGAGCTCGATGGAGTGGCCCTTGAGCACAATGGTACGACCCTTGAGCACGATGGTACGGCCCTTGAGCACGATGGTGCGACCCTTGAGCACGACGGTACGACCCTTGAGCACGACGGTACGATCCTTGAGCACGACGGTACGATCCTTGAGCACGACGGTACGACCCTTGAGCACGACAGTACGAGACCCTTGAGCTCGATGGAGTGGCCCTTGAGCACAATGGTACGACCCTTGAGCACGATGGTACGACCCTTGAGCACGACGGTACGAACCCTTGATCACGACGGTGCGACCCTTCAGCACGACGGTACGACCCTTGAGCACGACGGTACGAACCCTTGAACACGACTGTACGACCCTTGAGCACGACGGTACGACCCTTGAGCACGCGCAAAATTGTGATCCTTCTCTCTCTCTCTCTCTCTCTCTCTCTCTCTCTCTCTCTCTCTCTATATATATATATATATATATATATATATATATATATATATATATATATATATATACATATATATATATATATATATATATACATATATATATATATATATATATATATATATATATATATATATATATATTTTTTTTTTTTTTTTTTTTTTTTTTTTTTTTTTTATACTTTGTCGCTGTCTCCCGCGTTTGCGAGGTAGCGCAAGGAAACAGACGAAAGAAATGGCCCAACCCCCCCCATACACATGTACATACACACGTCCACACACGCAAATATACATACCTACACAGCTTTCCATGGTTTACCCCAGACGCTTCACATGCCTTGATTCAATCCACTGACAGCACGTCAACCCCTGTATACCACATGACTCCAATTCACTCTATTCCTTGCCCTCCTTTCACCCTCCTGCATGTTCAGGCCCCGATCACACAAAATCCTTTTCACTCCATCTTTCCACCTCCAATTTGGTCTCCCTCTTCTCCTCGTTCCCTCCACCTCCGACACATATATCCTCTTGGTCAATCTCTCCTCACTCATTCTCTCCATGTGCCCAAACCATTTCAAAACACCCTCTTCTGCTCTCTCAACCACGCTCTTTTTATTTCCACACACCTCTCTTACCCTTACGTTACTTACTCGATCAAACCACCTCACACCACACATTGTCCTCAAACATCTCATTTCCAGCACATCCATCCTCCTGCGCACATCTCTATCCATAGCCCACGCCTCGCAACCATACAACATTGTTGGAACCACTATTCCCTCAAACATACCCATTTTTGCTTTCCGAGATAATGTTCTCGACTTCCACACATTTTTCAAGGCTCCCAAAATTTTCGCCCCCTCCCCCACCCTATGATCCATATATATATGCTTTTCTCTGCCATTTAAACAATACAGGAGTCATTAAAATAATTCACTACACCTGTATTTAATAATGACATTCGTTTAAATGGAATAAAAAAAACGCCCGGGACCACTTCGTACACCGAGTCATTTGAGGGAGTTTTAATTTCACGCTGGGCAATATCCGCGTAAAAAGCGTCCAATGTAAATATATATACATATATAAACACACACACATGATATTCATGAAATGGGCACAACACATTTGTCCAGCATAAATCCAGCACAGGCGTCAACATGGCCATATAAATAGCTTTTTGAATTTTTAAATCTTAAATTCTTTCTTTTTTAAACGAGTGACGGTTATTTAACGGACAATTTACGACCGTTAGCGTTTGAAAATTCAAAATAACGGATGGTGGTCTGAGCGACTCGCCATTGGGCAGTCGGCCACGTCACTCTGACGTATAAGACCTGGACGCTTATTGGTCGACTGTCCCCAAGGGCAGACAGAGACACGCCTTGTGATTGGCTGGTTCATAATGGCCCTTTTTAACAGCCATATCTAACGGAACCTTGTGATTGGTTGGTTCATACAGCCATATCTTGTGATTATGATACTAAATTAGTTATCTATAATCACTATGATTATGATACTAATTATCTGTGATCACTTTAACCATGACGCTAAGCAATCTCACATAGTCTGGAGGCCATGGGGGGGTGAAGGGGGAAGGAATGGGGTGATTACATCATGGGGTGGTGAAGGGGGAAGGAATGGGGTGATTACATCATGGGGTGGTGAAGGGGGAAGGAATGGGGTGATTACATCATGGGTGGTGAGGGGGGAAGGAATGGGGTGAATACATCATGGGGTGGTGAAGGGGGAAGGAATGGGGTGATTACATCATGGGGTGGTGAAGGGGGAAGGAATGGGGTGATTACATCATGGGGTGGTGAAGGGGGAAGGAATGGGGTGATTACATCATGGGGTGGTGAAGGGGGAAGGAATGGGGTGATTACATCATGGGGTGGTGAAGGGGGAAGGAATGGGGTGATTACATCATGGGGTGGTGAAGGGGGAAGGAATGGGGTGATTACATCATGGGGTGGTGAAGGGGGAAGGAATGGGGTGATTACATCATGGGGTGGTGAAGGGGGAAGGAATGGGGTGATTACATCATGGGGTGGTGAAGGGGGAAGGAATGGGGTGATTACATCATGGGGTGGTGAAGGGGGAAGGAATGGGGTGATTACATCATGGGGTGGTGAAGGGGGAAGGAATGGGGGAGATTACATCATGGGGTGGTGAGGGGGAAGGAATGGGAGATTACATCATGGGGTGGTGAAGGGGGAAGGAATGGGGTGATTACATCATGGGGTGGTGAAGGGGAAGGAATGGGGTGATTGCATCATGGGGTGGTGAGGGGGAAGGTATGGGGTGAATACATCATGGGTGGTGAAGGGGAAGGAATGGGTGAATACATCATGGGGTGGTGTAGGGGGAAGGAATGGGGTGAATACATCATGGGGTGGTGAAGGGGGAAGGAATGGGGTGATTGCAACATGGGGTGGTGAAGGGGAAGGAATGGGGTGAATACATCATGGGGTGGTGAAGGGGAAGGAATGGGTGATTACATCATGGGATGGTGAAGGGGAAGGAATGGGGTGAATACATCATGGGGTGGTGAAGGGGGAAGGAATGGGGTGAATACATCATGGGGTGGTGAAGGGGGAAGGAATGGGGTGAATACATCATGGGGTGGTGAAGGGGGAAGGAAATGGGGTGAATACATCATGGGGTGGATGAAGGGGGAAGGAATGGGGTGATTACATCATGGGGTGGTGAAGGGGAAGGAATGGGGTGATTTGCATCATGGGGTGGTGAGGGGGAAGGTATGGGGTGAATACATCATGGGGTGGTGAAGGGGAAGGAATGGGGTGAATACATCATGGGGTGGTGAAGGGGGAAGGAATGGGGTGAATACATCATGGGGTGGTGAAGGGGAAGGAATGGGGTGAATACATCATGGGGTGGTGAAGGGGGAAGGAATGGGGTGATTACATCATGGGGTGGTGAAGGGGGAAGGAATGGGGTGATTGCAACATGGGGTGGTGAAGGGGGAAGGAATGGGGTGAATACATCATGGGGTGGTGAAGGGGGAAGGAATGGGGTGAATACATCATGGGGTGGTGAAGGGGAAGGAATGGGGTGGAATACATCATGGGGTGGTAAAGGGGGAAGGAATGGGGTGATTACATCATGGGGTGGTGAAGGGGAAGGAATGGGGTGATACATCATGGGGTGGTGAAGGGGGAAGGAATGGGGTGAATACATCATGGGGTGGTGAAGGGGAAGGAATGGGGTGAATACATCATGGGGTGGTGAAGGGGAAGGAATGGGGTGAATACATCATGGGGTGGTGAAGGGGGAAGGAATGGGGTGAATACATCATGGGGTGGTGAAGGGGAAGGAATGGGGTGAATACATCATGGGGTGGTGAAGGGGGAAGGAATGGGGTGATTACATCATGGGGTGGTGAAGGGGAAGGAATGGGGTGAATACATCATGGGGTGGTGAAGGGGGAAGGAATGGGGTGAATACATCATGGGGTGGTGAAGGGGGAAGGAATGGGGTGATTACATCATGGGGTGGTGAAGGGGGAAGGAATGGGGTGATTGCATCATGGGGTGGTGAAGGGGGAAGGAATGGGGTGAATACATCATGGGGTGGTGAAGGGGGAAGGAATGGGGTGATTACATCATGGGGTGGTGAAGGGGGAGGGAATGGGGTGAATACATCATGGGGTGGTGAAGGGGGAAGGAATGGGGTGAATACATCATGGGGTGGTGAAGGGGGAAGGAATGGGGTGAATACATCATGGGGTGGTGAAGGGGGAAGGAATGGGGTGAATACATCATGGGGTGGTGAAGGGGGAAGGGATGGGGTGAATACATCATGGGGTGGTGAAGGGGGAAGGAATGGGGTGAATACATCATGGGGTGGTGAAGGGGGAAGGAATGGGGTGAATACATCATGGGGTGGTGAAGGGGAAGGAATGGGGTGAATACATCATGGGGTGGTGAGGGGGAAGGAATGGGGTGATTACATCATGGGGTGGTGAAGGGGGAAGGAATGGGGTGAATACATCATGGGGTGGTGAAGGGGGAAGGAATGGGGTGAATACATCATGGGGTGGTGAGGGGGAAGGAATGGGGTGAATACATCATGGGGTGGTGAAGGGGGAAGGGATGGGGTGAATACATCATGGGGTGGTGAAGGGGGAAGGAATGGGGTGATTACATCCTAGGGTGGAGAGGGAGAAGGAATGGGGAGATTACATCATGGGGTGGTGAGGGGGAAGGAATGGGGTGGTGATAGAAAAGGGTGAAGAAAAACGTAATGGGGTGATGGGGAGGAAAAAAATGAACACATCATGGGGTGATAAGGAACGGGGAGAAAACAGTCAGCAACAGACCAACAGTCTCCCCTTCCCCTCTCCCTGTTTCTTCCCATCTCCTATTCCTCAACTGCCTCTTAATCTACCCCTTCCCCCTTCGATCCCTTCCTACCCTCTATACGCACTCCCCATCACCTACCCTAACCCATTCCTCTCCCCCTCCCATCCCTAACACCAGTTCCTTTCCATCCCTTTTACCTCGAGTTTTCCATCGTTTCCTCTTCCATTACCCCACGCTCCCTCCCACCCCACTCTACATCTACCTCACTCCCCGATCCTTCAGACATACCAGCCTCCCACGTCTACCAGTCTCTCACGTCTACCAGCTCCCCACGTCTACCAGTCTCTCACGTCTACCAGTCTCCCTCGTCTACCAGTCTCTCACGTCTACCATCTTCCCACGTCTACCAGGTTCCCAAATCTACCAGCCTCCTACGTCTACCAGCTTCTCACGTCTTCCAGCCTCCCACGTATACCATCTCCCCCACGTCTACCAGCTCCCCACGTTTACCAGCCTCCTACGTCTACCAGCCTCCCACGTCTACCAGCCTCCCACGTCTACCAGCCTCCCATGTCTACCATCTCCCCCACGTCTACCAGCCTCCAACGTCTACCAGCTCCCCCACGTCTACCATCTTCCCCACGTCTACCAGCCTCCCACGTCTACCAGCCTCCCACGTCTACCATCAGCCCTTCCATTCGCGTCCATGTCTCAACCCACCTCCCACGTCACCACCCACCTCCCATGTTCTCTCTCCCATGTACCACTGTAATTCACATGAGCCCCCCCCCCACCTTTAATACCTAGAACGCTCCCTCCTCCCTCGAAGGCCTTAGCCGTGTTGACCATGCAAAGGGCCCTTGAGGGGACACCGTCACCCGTTTTCTGTTTCGAAAACGGATGTGGGGTACTATTATTACTGTCCTCTTGTGGTTAATCTTAACGTAGACCATCAGGTCTTGTGTTATCTGTCCTTCCCATGTTGTAACTGTCCTCCAGCAGATAACCTGGTCATAGACCATCAGGTCTTGTGTTATCTGTCCTTCCCATGTTGTACTGTCCTCCAGCAGATAACCTGGTCATAGACCATCAGGTCTTGTGTTATCTGGCCTTCCCATGTTGTACTGTCCTCCAGCAGTTAACCTGGTCATAGACCATCAGGTCTTGTGTTATCTGTCCTTCCCATGTTGTACTGTCCTCCAGCAGATAACCTGGTCATAGACCATCAGGTCTTGTGTTATCTGGCCTTCCCATGTTGTACTGTCCTCCAGCAGATAACCTGGTCATAGACCATCAGGTCTTGTGTTATCTGGCCTTCCCATGTTGTACTGTCCTCCAGCAGATAACCTGGTCATAGACCATCAGGTCTTGTGTGATCTGTCCTTCCCATGTCCCTCGCTCCTCCTCCTCCAGCAAGATGGCCATATAAACACCTACAGGAGGTTCCTTCCCCAAGGGAGGGGCAACCCAAACCCATGTCCCTGTCTCCTTTGGAGGGACGTCTTCTCCGCGCCCCTGGGGCCAGGGATGTCACTGGACGACAGCGCCGCCCAGGACTAAGAGGGGAAAGGACAGGTTAGAAAAGACCTGATGGTTCTTGTGGAGGAAGAGTAGGAGGAGGAGGAGGAGGAGGAGGAGGAGGAGGCGAGACACGACCTCAAAAATGAAGAGAGGTGTGCTCCCTGGAGATGGATCCCTCCAAAAACCAACATACAGTAGGTGGGGCCCTCCAAAAACCAACATACAGTACATAGAACCCCTCCAAAATCAACATACCGTAGATGGAAACCCTCCAAAAACCAACATACAGTAGGTGGGGCCCTCCAAAAACCAACATACAGTACATAGAACCCCTCCAAAATCAACATACCGTAGATGGAAACCCTCCAAAAACCAACATACAGTAGGTGGGGGCCCTCCAAAAACCAACATACAGTAGATAGAACCCCTCCTAAAACCAGCATACCGTAGATGGAAACAACCCCCTCTCCAAAACCCAACCTCCCTTAGTTGAAACCCTCCAAAACCAACGGGCGACTGAAGGGGAAATCCATCCCCCCCACCCCCTCCCCACTCCCCCACAACCCCACCCCGACAGCCACGTAAAAGTGAGACGCTTCGCAAGAGAGACACGTTGTATAACGAGAGGTTGTATAACGAGAGGTTGTATAACGAGAGGTTGTATAACGAGGGGTTGTATAACGAGAGGTTGTATAACGAGGTTGTATAACGAAAGGTTGTATAACGAGGGGTTGTATAACGAGAGGTTGTATAACGAGAGGTTGTATAACGAGAGGTTGTATAACGAGGTTGTATAACGAGAGGTTGTATAACGAGAGGTTGTATAACGAGGTTGTATAACGAGAGGTTGTATAACGAGGGGTTGTATAACGAGAGGTTGTATAACGAGGTTGTATAACGAGAGGTTGTATAACGAGGGGTTGTATAACGAGAGGTTGTATAACGAGAGGTTGTATAACGAGAGGTTGTATAACGAGGTTGTATAACGAGAGGTTGTATAACGAGAGGTTGTATAACGAGAGGTTGTATAACGAGAGGTTGTATAACGAGAGGTTGTATAACGAGGTTGTATAACGAGAGGTTGTATAACGAGGGGTTGTATAACGAGAGGTTGTATAACGAGGTTGTATAACGAGAGGTTGTATAACGAGAGGTTGTATAACGAGAGGTTGTATAACGAGAGGTTGTATAACGAGAGGTTATATAACGAGAGGTTGTATAACGAGAGGTTGTATAACGAGAGGTTGTATAACGAGAGGTTGTATAACGAGGTTGTATAACGAGAGGTTGTATAACGAGAGGTTGTATAACGAGGTTGTATAACGAGAGGTTGTATAACGAGGTTGTATAACGAGGTTGTATAACGAGAGGTTGTATAACGAGGTTGTATAACGAGAGGTTGTATAACGAGAGGTTGTATAACGAGAGGTTGTATAACGAGGTTGTATAACGAGAGGTTGTATAACGAGGGGTTGTTTAACGAGGTTGTATAACGAGAGGTTGTATAACGAGAGGTTGTATAACGAGAGGTTGTATAACGAGAGGTTGTTCCACCCCCCCCCCCCGCCTCCTCACACGTCAACACAATACATAACCACAGAAACAGACCACCATCGCCCATAACCACAGAAACAGACCACCATCGCCCATAACCACAGAAACAGACCACCACCGCCCATAACCAAAGAAACAGACCATCATCGCCCATAACCACAGAAACAGACCACCATCGCCCATAACCACAGAAACAGACCACCATTGCCCATAACCACAGAAACAGACCACCATCGCCCATAACCACAGAAACAGACCACCATCGCCATCACCATCACCACCACACTCTCCCTCTTGCTGTGTGGGGGTGTGGAAGACCACAGCCACCATCACCACACACACCCCCTTTTGCTGGGGGGGTTGGAAGACCACAGCCACCATCACCACACCCCCCCCCCTTTTGCTGGGGGGTGATGAAAGGGGGTGGGAAAGGGGGGGGGGACGACGAAACGGACAGACCACCCCATCCCACCCTATCTCCACCTCTACAACCCCAACTTCTTCTTCTTCTTCTTCTTCCTCCTTCCTTCCTTCCTCCACCCCCTCCTCCTCTTCTTCCTCCTCCTCCTCCTCCTCCTCCCCCAGAGAAATTCTTACGGGGGCAACGCCTCCGCCGCCACGCCACCTCTCCCAATTCTACGGGGGGGGGGACGTCCCCGACATAAATATGGCGGCGCGAGGGAGGGCATCCTCTCTCTCTCTCTCTCTCTCTCTCTCTCTCTCTCTCTCTCTCTCTCTCTCTCTCTCTCTCTCGTGGCCGTGGAACGCAAAGGGAAAATCATTGGAAAGGACGCAGTCATTTTTTTTCTTTTTCTTTTCCTGGAGGTTAGTAAGAGATTTCTTGGAATGATATGAAAGCAGTTAGGAACGCTGGAATGTGGGTCGGTGGAGGTTAGGAACGCTGGAATGTGGGTCGCTGGAGGTTAGGAACGCTGGAATATGGGTCGCTGGAGGTTAGGAACGCTGGAATATGGGTCGCTGGAGGTTAGGAACGCTGGAATATGGGTCGCTGGAGGTTAGGAACGCTGGAATATGGGTCGCTGGAGGTTAGGAACGCTGGAATGTGGGTCGCTGGAGGTTAGGAACGCTGGAATATGGGTCGCTGGAGGTTAGGAACGCTGGAATATGGGTCGCTGGAGGTTAGGAATGCTGGAATATGGGTCGCTGGAGGTTAGGAACGCTGGAATATGGGTCGTGGAGGTTAGGAACGCTGGAATGTGGGTCGCTGGAGGTTAGGAACGCTGGAATATGGGTCGCTGGAGGTTAGGAACGCTGGAATATGGGTCGCTGGAGGTTAGGAACGCTGGAATATGGGTCGCTGGAGGTTAGGAACGCTGGAATATAGGTCGTGGAGGTTAGGAACGCTGGAATGTGGGTCGCTGGAGGTTAGGAACGCTGGAATGTGGGTCGGTGGAGGTTAGGAACGCTGGAGCGGCCTTGGGTGTAGGTTACGTCCCTTTACGTAGCGCGTCTGCTGGCTCGCGGAACCTCCGGGTGGATTTACGGCAGGTCGCCAACCATGAGACGCGCGCCAGCTAAAGTCCCGGCGAGTTATGGCTGGTCAGGTCTTACGGGGAGAGAGAGAGAGAGAGAGAGAGAGAGAGAGAGAGAGAGAGAGAGAGAGAGAGAGAGAGAGAGAGAGAGAGAGAGAGAGCTACACTCTATGGTCTTGACCAGCCATGTTTCACTACTTAATACTCCCTCTGGTCTCGCTGGGTCCAATGAATGTATAAATAAAGGACTGAATAACGCAAGACGGGTCAAATGTAAAGACAGCAATCATGAGGATAAGAATATTAAAAAAAAAAAAAATGATAAGTTTCCCGTCGTTACGCGCTAAACAATACAAAATATAAACGCACCATAACCTCGTTAAGTGCTTAGATAAACGCACTATAACCTCGTTAAGTGCTTAAATAAACGCACCATAACCTCGTTAAGTGCTTAAATAAACGCACTATAACCTCGTTAAGTGCTTAAATAAACGCACTATAACCTCTTTAAGTGCTTAGATAAACGCACTATAACCTCGTTAAGTGCTTAAATAAACGCACTATAACCTCTTTAAGTGCTTAAATAAACGCACTATAACCTCGTTAAGTGCTTAAATAAACGCACTATAACCTCTTTAAGGGCTTAGATAAACGCACTATAACCTCTTTAAGGGCTTAAATAAACGCACTATAAACTCTTAAAGTGCTTAAATAAACACCATGACCGCGTTACTCATCTGAAAACCGCATTACTCGCCCAAGAACCGCATTATTCACCCCGATAACCGCACCATAACCACATTATTCACCCCGATAACCGCACCATAACCACATTATTCACCCCGATAACCGCACCATAACCGCATTATTCACCCTCAAGAACCGCACCATAACCGCATTATTCACCCCGATAACCGCACCATAAACCGCATTATTCACCCCGATAACCGCACCTTAACCGCATTATTCACCCCGATAACCGCACCATAACCGCATTATTCACCCTGATAACCGCGCCATAACCGCATTATTCACCCCGATAACCGCATTATTCACCGTGGTTCATGCCCCCCCCCCCCCTCTTTGGCATCAAGTCTCGTGAACTGATTCTCATATATGGGGTCAAGGACTGTCCCCTTCCTCCCCCACCCACTATCCCCCTCCCTCTCTCCCCTCTTCCTTCCCCACTATCCCCCTCCCTCTCTCCCCTCTTCCTTCCCCACTATCCCCCTCCCTCTCTCCCCCCTTCCCCACTATCCCCTCCCCCCTTCCCCTTCCCCCCACTCCACCACACTGATTCCTCTATAGGTTTACGGGGCTCCAGGGAAATTTGCCCCTCTCCCCCCCTTCCTCCTTCTTCCCTCCCCTTCCCCCCCCCCTTTCTTATTGATTCTTCTGGGGTTAAGATCATCATTCTCCCCCCCTTCTCTCTCTCTCTCTCTCTCTCTCTCTCTCTCTCTCTCTCTCTCTCTCTCTCTCTCTCTCTCCCCTCCCCCTTTTCCCCCCTCCCTTCCCCTTCCCCCCCTCAATATTGCCCTCGGGGGACCCATCATTCTTCACCAGCGCGACATATGTATTTTCCCCCCCTCCCTCCCCCCTACCCAACCCTCTCTTCCCCCCCCTACCCAACCCTCTCCCCCTCCTCAATTGTTTCCGGCCAGTGTTTTCCATATTGCTGGATCTTGGTGTGATTGGAGAGGGGGAAGGGGGAGGAAGGGGAGGAAGGGGAGGGGAGGGTGAGAGGGAGGGAGGAGGAGGGAAAGAAGCGTCTGATTAAGTCTGCCGCACCTGGAGGGAGGGAGGGAGGGAGGGAGGAGCAGCACCCCTCCCTCCTCCTCCCCCTCCCCCCCTCAATCCGTCCAGCCTGACGCGTGGCTCTGATCAAGTGGATGAATTCACAATTTATCGAGGGGGGGGGGGACCTCAGGTGTGTGTGTGTGTGTGTGTGTGTGTGTGTGTGTGTGTGTGTGTGTGTGTGTGTGTGTGTGTGTGTGTCGTGGCGGTGTGAAGGATGGGACGGGAGGGGGAGGGAAAGGTTGGGAGGGGTGGGGGAGGAAGGAGGAGGAGGAGGAGGAGGAGGAGGACCTCTACCTAACACGAGGGGAAAAAATATTCATACGTAGAGAGAGAGAGAGAGAGAGAGGGAGAGAGAGAGAGAGAGAGAGAGAGAGAGAGAGAGAGAGAGAGAGAGAGAGAGAGAGAGAGAGAGAGAGAGAAAGAGAGAGAGAGAGAGAGAGAGAGAGAGAGAGAGAGAGAGAGAGAGAGAGAGAGAGAGAGAGAGAGAGAGAGAATGGTGGGCAGGGGAGGAGGAGGAGGGGGAGGAGGAGGAGGGCGGGGGAGCGGTGGGGAGGGGAGGGAGAAAAAAAAATGGCGTGCCAGTTGATTTAAATGTAAATTCAAAACAGGTTTCATTACTTTAGATAGACCGCGAGAATTGTCGGCAACTGAGGGGGGGAGGGGGGGTTAGGGGGAGGGGGAGGCGGGTGTTTGGGGAGGGGGGGAGAGCGGGGGGGAACTCTTGTGGAGGGTGGAGGAGGGGGGGGGAGGACGACCCTTCTGAATATGTATGACGTGTTCTTCCTTCCATTTCATAAATCACAAAAAAAAGAGAAAAAAAAATATCTTTATACGTACAATACAAACTCTCTTAAGAAAAAAAAATATATATACATAGTGCCATTGTACAAAGGCAAAGGGGATAAGAGCGAGTGCTCAAATTACAGAGGTATAAGTTTGTTGAGTATTCCTGGTAAATTATATGGGAGGGTATTGATTGAGAGGGTGAAGGCATGTACAGAGCATCAGATTGGGGAAGAGCAGTGCGGTTTCAGAAGTGGTAGAGGATGTGTGGATCAGGTGTTTGCTTTGAAGAATGTATGTGAGAAATACTTAGAAAAGCAAATGGATTTGTATGTAGCATTTATGGATCTGGAGAAGGCATATGATAGAGTTGATAGAGATGCTCTGTGGAAGGTATTAAGAATATATGGTGTGGGAGGCAAGTTGTTAGAAGCAGTGAAAAGTTTTTATCGAGGATGTAAGGCATGTGTACGTGTAGGAAGAGAGGAAAGTGATTGGTTCTCAGTGAATGTAGGTTTGCGGCAGGGGTGTGTGATGTCTCCATGGTTGTTTAATTTGTTTATGGATGGGGTTGTAAGGGAGGTAAATGCAAGAGTCCTGGAAAGAGGGGCAAGTATGAAGTCTGTTGGGGATGAGAGAGCTTGGGAAGTGAGTCAGTTGTTGTTCGCTGATGATACAGCGCTGGTGGCTGATTCATGTGAGAAACTGCAGAAGCTGGTGACTGAGTTTGGTAAAGTGTGTGGAAGAAGAAAGTTGAGAGTAAATGTGAATAAGAGCAAGGTTATTAGGTACAGTAGGGGTGAGGGTCAAGTCAATTGGGAGGTGAGTTTGAATGGAGAAAAACTGGAGGAAGTGAAGTGTTTTAGATATCTGGGAGTGGATCTGTCAGCGGATGGAACCATGGAAGCGGAAGTGGATCATAGGGTGGGGGAGGGGGCGAAAATTTTGGGAGCCTTGAAAAATGTGTGGAAGTCGAGAACACTATCTCGGAAAGCAAAAATGGGTATGTTTGAGGGAATAGTGGTTCCAACAATGTTGTATGGTTGCGAGGCGTGGGCTATGGATAGAGATGTGCGCAGGAGGATGGATGTGCTGGAAATGAGATGTTTGAGGACAATGTGTGGTGTGAGGTGGTTTGATCGAGTAAGTAACGTAAGGGTAAGAGAGATGTGTGGAAATAAAAAGAGCGTGGTTGAGAGAGCAGAAGAGGGTGTTTTGAAATGGTTTGGGCACATGGAGAGAATGAGTGAGGAGAGATTGACCAAGAGGATATATGAGTCGGAGGTGGAGGGAACGAGGAGAAGAGGGAGACCAAATTGGAGGTGGAAAGATGGAGTGAAAAAGATTTTGTGTGATCGGGGCCTGAACATGCAGGAGGGTGAAAGGAGGGCAAGAAATAGAGTGAATTGGAGTCATGTGGTATACAGGGGTTGACGTGCTGTCAGTGGATTGAATCAAGGCATGTGAAGCGTCTGGGGTAAACCATGGAAAGCTGTGTAGGTATGTATATTTGCGTGTGTGGACGTGTGTATGTACATGTGTATGGTGGGGGGGGGGGGGGGGGGGGGTTGGGCCATTTCTTTCGTCTGTTTCCTTGCGCTACCTCGCAAACGCGGGAGACAGCGACAAAGTATAAAAAAAAAAAAAAAAAAAAAAAAAAAAATTTATATATACATCTGGGGGTGAGCGCGCTTGCGCGAGCTAGGGTACACACACACACACACACACACACACACACACACGCACACACACAGAGTTAAACTGGCACACTCACTCACTCCCTCACTCAGCCACAACTCTCACTTCCTCTCACAGCGGATGCTGCCTATTTTATGTCTGTTCCAGGCGCCACATCGCTACCGCGGGAAACGGCGATCAAGCTTGAATATACATACAAAACCTTGCAATCACAACGCCCTCTTCTTGCTACCCACAACACCTAGTCAACATAAACCTGTGACGGGAGACAACAGACATCTGCCTCACAACAACACACATCTGTTCCACAATGAACATCTGCTTCATAACAAACATCTGTTTCACAACAAAACATCTGTTCCGGGGCCAGCCCTCACTGCCACAAACGCAACACCAGGCCACAATACACCTGCATACACACAGGCAAAGCAAGGTTACAACACACCTGTATACACACAGACACAACACCACAACACACCTGCATACACACACAGACACAACACCACCACAACACACCTGTATACACACAGACACAACAACACCACAACACACCTGCATACACACACAGACACAACAACACCACAACACACCTGTATACACACAGACACAACAACACCACAACACACCTGTATACACACAGACACAACAACACCACAACACACCTGCATACACACAGAGACACAACAACACCACAACACACCTGTATACACACAGACACAACAACACCACAACACACCTGTATACACACAGACACAACAACACCACAACACACCTGTATACACACAGACACAACACCACAACACACCTGTATACACAGACAGAACAACACCAGAACACACTTAGGCCACAAATACATCTGCTTCACAAAGACTTTACCTGGGAATATCAGGCCAGCCGACGACAGCTCTTTGGTGGCGGAGGCTTACCTGGGAAAAAAAAAAATAACATGGTGTAGAGTAATGCCTTCATTGGGGCAGGAAAAAAAAATGCATCTTCAAATAGAAAAAGTTGTTGTTACAATATAAATCTATTGGCTAATAATCTGGAGCCACACACACACACACACACACACACACACATATTATGCATAAAAATATCTTTGAAAATACTTTAAAGAGAATGTGTTGTAGCCCTTAAAGACAAAGGGTGTACAGCCTTTCGTTATGATGGCATGGCTTTTGACCTCACGCTTGAGAATCAAGTCAGAAGGTCTAAGGTAAACACCTTCAGCACCAAGACACCAAGACCTTTTTATTAAAACATTCAACCTCAATGATTCTTCAAGCCTTTCAGCACGACCTATAACCCCCTTCAGCGATACCACGACTTAAAACACTTCGAGTACAATGCCTCGGGTCATCATATTCCGGTAGGTTCAAGCCTCAACTCCCAACTCCTTCGGCGATGGGTTAGGAGGTCGTGTGCAAGGAGACTCTTCCAATGTCCACAAGACAAAGGACACGAGTCCAGCTTTGGTGCAACAGACAGATCTCTTACTCCCCCCAAGATTTACTGTACGAAGTTCCCTGAAGACAATATCACGAAGATGAAAATCTTGGCTTATCTGATATAGCAATAAGGCAGAACTTGATGGTCCATGACGAGGTTATCTGCTGGAGGACAGTACAACATGGGAAGGACAGATAACACAAGACCTGATGGCCTATGACCAGGTTATCTGCTGGAGGACAGTACAACATGGGAAGGACAGATAACACAAGACCTGATGGTCTATGACCAGGTTATCTGCTGGAGGACAGTACAACATGGGAAGGCCAGATAACACAAGACCTGATGGTCTATGACGAGGTTATCTGCTGGAAGGAAGTGAAAGTAACTCAAACAACCGTCATTGCTAATCCACACAGATGGAGTCGAGAGGGCAAGGAGAACACTGTGGTCCTGGAGAGCCATTCAAAAACGACCGGACGCTGCAGCAGATCAAAGCGAATCACGCCCTTTACGACATATTCCCGAAGTCGGTCATCAAAAGTTCGGACGCCAATCGGTCACAAGGTTTCTAGAGAGAGAGAGAGAGAGAGAGAGAGAGAGAGAGAGAGAGAGAGAGAGAGAGAGAGGCCCCTCCTCCCCACTAGTAATTGGCTCCAGCACCAAAGTACACGACTCGGGTCGTTAGACCCCCGGCGGCCAATTAGCAAGGGATCTCGCGGTGGTTCTGGACAACGGAGGGCGGTGTCGAACACACAGCTTCTTCACAGGGAAGTCGTCCTAAAGGTGTGGACGACCCTCCAGTCTCCTTCGGCGCCTTCGGCGGTAGTGTTAGATGGTGAGGCCTGGTGATGGTGTGGGCAGAGGGCGATGATGATGATGATGATGATGATGATGATGATGATGATGATGATGATAATAATGATAATGAGGCAATAGCCCCTATGTCGAGGACGACTCAAAACACACACCTCTCTGTTCCTCCAAGATGAAAGCAGCAGCAGTGTGGTGAGACGAAACATACCTTCTCCCCCTCCCATTCCCTAATCAGCCACCATTCCTTGCATTCGCCTCTCTCTCTCTCTCTCTCTCTCTCTCTCTCTCTCTCTCTCTCTCTCTCTCTCTCTCTCTCTCTCTCTCTCTCCACTAAGGCCATAATAAGATGGTAAAACACTCCTCTATATTTAGTCATTTTCTTTAAACGCAGACAGCGTTTTAAACCACCCGGTCTCTGTCATCGCTCTCAGGAGTGTGTGTGTGTGTGTGTGTGTGTGTGTGTGTGTGTGTGTGTGAGGGGTGGGTGGGGACGCGCCCCCCGGCGTCTCTATTACTTCCGTCACAAGTTCTTGAAATATCCCCAGAAACTTTTCGCTCCGCGTCACTTATCCAACCCTCTCAGGACGCACACACACACACACACACACACACACACACACACACACACACACACACACACAGACACATAAATATGAACATGTACGTGTATATATGTATATGTCTGTGTATGTGTATGTATATGTATGTATATATGCGTGCATGGGGATATATATATATATATATATATATATCCATTGTACAATTGTACAAAGGCAAAGGGGATAAGAGTGAGTGCTCAAATTACAGAGGTATAAGTTTGTTGAGTATTCCTGGTAAATTATATGGGAGGGTATTGATTGAGAGGGTGAAGGCATGTACAGAGCATCAGATTGGGGAAGAGCAGTGCGGTTTCAGAAGTGGTAGAGGATGTGTGGATCAGGTGTTTGCTTTGAAGAATGTATGTGAGAAATACTTAGAAAAGCAAATGGATTTGTATGTAGCATTTATGGATCTGGAGAAGGCATATGATAGAGTTGATAGAGATGCTCTGTGGAAGGTATTAAGAATATATGGTGTGGGAGGCAAGTTGTTAGAAGCAGTGAAAAGTTTTTATCGAGGATGTAAGGCATGTGTACGTGTAGGAAGAGAGGAAAGTGATTGGTTCTCAGTGAATGTAGGTTTGCGGCAGGGGTGTGTGATGTCTCCATGGTTGTTTAATTTGTTTATGGATGGGGTTGTTAGGGAGGTAAATGCAAGAGTCCTGGAAAGAGGGGCAAGTATGAAGTCTGTTGGGGATGAGAGAGCTTGGGAAGTGAGTCAGTTGTTGTTCGCTGATGATACAGCGCTGGTGGCTGATTCATGTGAGAAACTGCAGAAGCTGGTGACTGAGTTTGGTAAAGTGTGTGGAAGAAGAAAGTTAAGAGTAAATGTGAATAAGAGCAAGGTTATTAGGTACAGTAGGGTTGAGGGTCAAGTCAATTGGGAGGTGAGTTTGAATGGAGAAAAACTGGAGGAAGTGAAGTGTTTTAGATATCTGGGAGTGGATCTGTCAGCGGATGGAACCATGGAAGCGGAAGTGGATCATAGGGTGGGGGAGGGGGCGAAAATTTTGGGAGCCTTGAAAAATGTGTGGAAGTCGAGAACAGTATCTCGGAAAGCAAAAATGGGTATGTTTGAAGGAATAGTGGTTCCAACAATGTTGTATGGTTGCGAGGCGTGGCCTATGGATAGAGTTGTGCGCAGGAGGATGGATGTGCTGGAAATGAGATGTTTGAGGACAATGTGTGGTGTGAGGTGGTTTGATCGAGTAAGTAACGTAAGGGTAAGAGAGATGTGTGGAAATAAAAAGAGCGTGGTTGAGAGAGCAGAAGAGGGTGTTTTGAAATGGTTTGGTCACATGGAGAGAATGAGTGAGGAAAGATTGACCAAGAGGATATATGTGTCGGAGGTGGAGGGAACGAGGAGAAGAGGGAGACCAAATTGGAGGTGGAAAGATGGAGTGAAAAAGATTTTGTGTGATCGGGGCCTGAACATGCAGGAGGGTGTAAGGAGGGCAAGGAATAGAGTGAATTGGAGCGATGTGGTATACAGGGGTTGACGTGCTGTCAGTGGAGTGAATCAGGGCATGTGAAGCGTCTGGGGTAAACCATGGAAGGGTGTGTAGGTATGTATATTTGCGTGTGTGGACGTGTGTATGTACATGTGTATGGGGGGGGGGGGGTTGGGCCATTTCTTTCGTCTGTTTCCTTGCGCTACCTCGCAAACGCGGGAGACAGCGACAAAGTATAAAAAAAAAAAAAAAAAAAAAAAAATATATATATATATATATATATATATATATATATATATATATCCCTGGGGATAGGGGAGAAAGAATACTTCCCACGTATTCCCTGCGTGTCGTAGAAGGCGACTAAAAGGGGAGGGAGCAGGGGGCTGGAAATCCTCCCCTCTCGTTTTTTTTTTTTTCTAATTTTCCAAAAGACGGAACAGAGAAGGGGGCCAGGTGAGGATATTCCCTCAAAGGCCCAGTCCTCTGTTCTTAACCCTACCTCGCTAACGCGGGAAATGGCGAATAATATGAAAAAGAAAAAAAAAAAAATATATATATATATATATATATATATATATATATATATATATATATATATATATATATATATATATATATATATGACCTTTTACGTAACCTAGACTGAGCCATGTAACTAGGTCATACGCACCTTGGAAAAAATAAAGTTTGAAATTCCAGTGAAAACGAAATGAATACATCTGGTGCTTTCAAACCTAGTGACAACATCCCCTGTAGTCCCACACTGACTGACAACATCCCTGCAGTCCCACACTGACTGACAACATCCCCTGTAGTCCCACAGACTGACAACATCCCTGCAGTCCCACACTGACTGACAACATCCCTGCAGTCCCACACTGACTGACAACATCCCCTATAGTCCCACACTCACTGACAACATCCCTTGCAGTCCCACACTGACTGACAACATCCCTTGCAGTCCCACACTGCCTGACAACATCCCCTGTAGTCCCACACTGACTGACAACATCCCCTGTAATCCAACATCAGAGAACCTGTCCCACAATTCTTCACCAATCAGACTACGAATCCCAAATCTCTCTCTCTCTCTCTCTCTCTCTCTCTCTCTCTCTCTCTCTCTCCCTAATCACACGTCTAATCACCAATACCTCTACACCACCAATCAGAAGGACCTGGAACCCCCCCATCCCTCCTTGGTCCTCAATCCCATTGGCATTTGCAGCTAATCAGCGAAGCGTCTCGGTAATGGCGCCACCGATCGACTAAGGATTTCCCAATCCTCTTTCGCTAATCACAACATTCGCCGTCCCGATTGGACCCATCCCCCCCAAAAAAAAGGCAGTCTTAACAAATTAATATCGAGAGCCATAATAATATTCTCTCTCTCTCTCTCTCTCTCTCTCTCTCTCTCTCTCTCTCTCTCTCTCTCTCTCTCTCTCTCTCTCTTCTTCTTCTTCTTCTTCTTCTTCTTCTTCTTCTTCTTCTTCTCCTTCTTCTCTCTCTCTCCTTCTTCTTCTTCTTCTTCTTCTTCTTCTTCTTCTTCTCCTTCTCTCTCTCTCTCTCACTCCTTCTCTCTCTCTCTCTCTCTCTCTCTCTCTCTCTCTCTCTCTCTCTCTCTCTCTCTCTCTCTCTCTCTCCTTCTTCTTTCTTCTTCTTCTTCTACGTCTTCGACAAATTCTCATCATTAGCAGAGATAATCTTTCTCGGAGGCAGGACCCTGAATGTGGAATGGGCTTAGGAATGGAAAAGAGGATAGAGAGAGAGAGAGAGAGAGAGAGAGAGAGAGAGAGAGAGAGAGAGAGAGAGAGAGAGAGAGAGAGAGAGAGAGAGAGAGATAAGGCGCGTACACACGCGAGATAAACAAACGTAAGTGAAGTAAATGATAAACACGAGTGTCCATCCGGGTTAGGTTAAATTGTTAAATTGTCATGAGACAAGGTAATGAGGCAATTCTGATAATTAACGTATCATTAATCACTTTAATCCACCGTATCATTAATCACTTTAATCCACGGTATCATTAATCACTTTAATCCTTTTCTTTATATCATCCAAAGAACCTCAAATACCACATCTAATTGGGAAGGAGGTTTGAAGACGCCTAGCAACATACACAATTCATACTATGTACTTTTAAGATCAAAAACCTCACCCAAAAAATTTTTTTGCTTGGCCGATCTGTGAAGAGAGACGTTTCGTTACTGTGTGGCCGATGGGAGCTCAATGATGAGCCGGTGTGACTTGCAATCTCTGTTTCTTTTCCTATATGCCTAAGCTTTTGGAATTCTTCACTTTCTCAAGTTTTCTCGAACACCCAGCACCTGACCCTTCCCCCACACTGATAAACTTTGGAATTCCTCACTTTCTCAAGTCTTCCCGAACACCCAGCACCTGACCCTTCCCCCACCACCGATAGACTTTGGAATTCCTCCCATTCTCAAGTCTTCCCGAACACCCACCACCTGACCCTTCCCCCCACCACCGATAGACTTTGGAATTCCTCACTTCTCAAGTTTTCCCGAACACCCAGCACCTGGCCCTTCCCCCACCACAGATAAACTTTGGAATTCCTCACTTTCTCAAGTCTTCCCGAACACCCAGCACCTGGCCCTTCCCCTACCACAGACAAACATTGGAATTCCTCCCTTTCTCAAGTTTTCCCGAACACCCAGCACCTGGCCCTTCCCCCACCACAGACAAACATTGGAATTCCTCCCTTTCTCAAGTTTTCCCGAACACCCAGCACCTGGCCCTTTGCTCTTGCCTCCACCTCGCTTATCTCTCTCTATCTTACGCTATCTTCTCACTCATCAACTGAGGGGCGCGTCTGGGCTTCGGTAAGTACCCCTAAGGCCTCTGACCAGAGACCATGGTACGTAAGAGCAGAAGACCCAGCACCAAGTGGACCACGACAATGAACATTATCATTGGACTTTCCCCTTTTGGACACAACGCCTGAAATTCGAGCCATCTTCTCTACAGAACCAGAACAACTCCATCTCCTTCCCCCATCTCCTCCCCTAATAGAGATATACGCCCATACAGAAAGGGGGGAATGGGGAGGAAAAAATGGGGAGGAAAAAAAATGGGGTTTTGGGGGAGATACAATCTACCAGGGTTGGGGGTAGATGACACCCTAAGGAGACGTGTGGGGGAGAGGAAGGGGAGGGGAAGGTGGGGAGAAGTTGCAGGCGGGGTGAGAGGGAAAGGGAGGGGGGAAAAAGGTTTCATGGAAGGGTAGGATGGGAAGGGTGTGGGGAGAGGAGTGATGGGTGGAGAGTGAGGGGGGGAAGGAATGGGAGGGTAGGATGGGAAGGGTGTGGGGAGAGGAGTGATGGGTGGAGAGTTGGGGAGTTGGGGTGGGGAGAGAGACACGCGCGCCCCGCAGTGACTCCCAAGTTGTTTTCTCCTCCCCATCCCGCCTGATCCTGGGGAGAGAGAGAGAGAGAGAGAGAGAGAGAGAGAGAGAGAGAGAGAGAGAGAGAGAGAGAGAGAGAGGAAGTCATTTGCATGTCATTATGCAGGAGGGAGGGAGGGAGGGAGCACTGGGGGGGAGGGGGGTGATCTTCCCCTCCCCTCCCCCTGTCAGAGACAATAATGACGTCAAGAGGCAATGCTGACGTCGGAGACAAAACGGTGACGTCATCTCTCTCTCTCTCTCTCTCTCTCTCTCTCTCTCTCTCTCTCTCTCTCTATCTATCTATCTATCTCTTCCATTACTCCCGCATTCAATTCCCCGCTCCCTCCCGTCCCGTTCCATGTTCGTCCCGTCCCACGTTCCCTCCCAGTCCCGTCCCACACTCCCTCCCCGTCCCACCCCGTCCCGTTCCGTCCCACACCCCGTCCCGTTCCGTCCCACACTCCCTCCCGTCCAGTCCCACACCCCGTCCCGTTCCGTCCCACACCCCGTCCCCTCCCGTCCCGTCCCACATCCCGTCCCACACTCCCGTCCCACCCCGTCCCACACGGCCGCTACCTCCCCTGAGCCAATCCGGGAGCTCGTCTTGCATCCCACGACGGTGGATTACGTCTTCCGTTTTCCCTCACGTCATGAACTGGGGCAGTTCCCATGTTCTTTCATGAGATTATTATCGCCCCCCCCCCCCACGTTTTCTTTCCGTGTCGTCGTTTTGTGCAATTTATTCGCGCCTTTCTTTTCTCTCTTCTTGACCTGGCTGGCTATCGCCCTTCGGTGTGACTGGGGTGAGAATTCCTCCCCAAGCTAATGGCGGGGAGAGAGAGAGAGAGAGAGAGAGAGAGAGAGAGAGAGAGAGAGAGAGAGAGAGAGAGAGAGAGAGAGAGAGAGAGAGAGAGGAGACTGACTGACGGACCCCTCACCCCCTCCCTCCTCCTCCTCCTCTTCCTCTTCCTCTTCCCCAGCCCATGGCACCCACACCACGTCCCCTCCCCTCCTCCCCTCATGGCACTGTCTCCCTCCCTCCTCTCCCCACCCCCCCACTTTCCCCTCCCTCCTCCCCGTACCCCCAACTCCCCTCCCCCCCCTTCACACACCCCCCTCCACTCCCCTGGTCAGCCAGTCAAGTGTTCACACACAACCCTTCTTCCCCTTGGTAAGGTCCCACACACCACCAGCCTTCCATCTTCACTATAATCATCCCACACACACACACACACACACACACACACACACACACACACACAAGGCTTGACAGAGCACCTCCTCTCCGCCCCCCCCCCCCCCCCCCCCCCGCCCCCCAGGCGGGGGCTCTCGGTGGCCAAACCAGGCCAAGTGACCTTACTTCCCTTTCAAAAATAATGGAAACCATTTCCCTGGCGTGTGTGTGTGTGTGTGTGTGTGTGTGTGTGTGTGTGTGTGTGTGTGTGTGTGTGTGTGTGTGTTCCATTCTTAACCACGGGGGAAATGGAAACACGATAAGTTCCCAAGTGCACTTTCGTGTAATGATCACATCATCATCAGGGGAGGAGATACACGATCAAAAAAAAGAAATGAATTTCTTTCCTGTGTCTCCCCTCGTGATGATGTGATTATTACACGAAAGTGCACTTGGGAACTTATCGTGTTTCGCTTCCCCCGTGGTTAAGAATGGAACGCACACACACACACACACACACACACACACACACTTCATCATGCCTTTGGCCAAGGTGAACACCGTCGCCCAACCACGTACCCCAGAGCCGGGGGTACCTGGCGACCAAGGAAATGTACCATCTACCTTCGAAGCGTGGAAGTCACCCCCCCCCCCCCCCCAAGCTCAAGCTACGGCCAGCCTGGCTGATGCGAGTCGAGCACAGGGCCAGTTTACGCCCGGTTCGAACTGGGACTCGGAGCGACCTTCGAATAAGCACTAAGCGTCGTGGACCTGATGAACGGCTAGGGCAACTGTGTGTCCAGATCGTACTGTCAAAAGGTAAAATATCTACGTGTAACTTTATCTTTACTTACTCATTTATTCAATTTCATTTATTATACTTAACCGCCGTCTCCCGCGTTAGCGAGGTAGCGCAAGGAAACAGACGAGGAATGGCCCAACTCACCCACATACACATGTATATACACATAAACGCCCACATACGCGCATATACATATCCATACTTGCTGCCTTCATCCATTCTCGTCGCCACCTCGCCACACACACAGAACAGCATCCCAAACCCCTATATATATATATATATATATATATATATATATATATATATATATATATATATATATATATATATATATATATATATATATATATTATCCCTGGGGATAGGGGAGAAAGAATACTTGCCACGTATTCCCTGCGTGTCGTAGAAGGCGACTAAAAGGGGAGGGAGCGGGGGGCTGGAAATCCTCCCCTCTTTTATTTCTACTTTTCCAAAAGAAGGAACAGAGAAGGGGGCCAGGTGAGGATATCCTCTCAAAGGCCCAGTCCTCTGTTCTTAACGCTACCTCGCTAACACGGGAAATGGCGAATAGTTTGAAAGAATGAAATATATACATATGTATATATATATATAGGAAAACGGGATCAGCCAATATTGTATGATACATCAATACAACGAGCTACAGTAGCTGCTGATCTGAAAACACACACACACACACACACACACATATTTTGCAGCTCCCATGCAAAACAATTTCGTGCATTCTCTTTTTTTTTTCAATTTTCTGTCCAGGTTAGACATTGCACAACTAAAACCTTTTTCATATATATCCTCAAAAACACATATTTCATATACGAACCTCAACGGAGCATACATTTATTATTATTATTTTTTTTTTACGCCGATATAATTCATTTATCGTCGTCGCCCGTAACCCAATTTCTCACTAAACAATTTATCATTTCATTATTTGGATCTAATTACAGCTAAAGCGTTATTAAATGCAATGACATGATTATAAAGTTGAAACCAGCAGGGCCAATTTCATGATGAATGTGTACGTTTAAAGAGAGTTTACACTTTCCATTCTTTAACCACATGTGATTACTATATATATGTATGTATATATATGTATATATATATATATATATATATATATATATATATATATATATATATATATATATATATATATATATATTCCTATGAGTCCACGGGGAAATGAAACACGATAAGTTCCCAAGTGCACTTTCGTGTAATAATCACACACACACACACACACACACACACACACACACACACACACACACACACACACACACCAGCCTATGCCAGGTAACCATTCATAGATCTGAAACCATTTCCTTGGGATATTGACCCATATTGACGTAACCGAGACTTGCATGGGGGGGGGGGGGGGTAGGGAATGGAATGGGGGGGAGGACCACTTTTCGAGCCGATAACGCTTTGCCAGGTGAACATAACTTGACGAGGGGGGGGGGGGGGGGCGGATGGGTAAGCTCGGGAGTTGAGTAAGGGGTGGGAGGGTGGGGTTCGAACCCTTCCAGCTCGGCCAATATATTTCGCTCTCTTGTTTGCACAAACAACAGGACAAGAAATGGGCTGAGTCACGACTCCAATTTCCTGCACTAGATCACTTCTAAGGAGAGAGAGAAAGGGGGAGGGGGGGGAAGAGAGGGGGAGGGAAGAGGGAAGGGGGAAAGAGAGAGGGGAGGGGAATAGGGGAGGAAGAGAGGGGAGGAGGAGGGGGGGAGGGAGGGGTATCCTAAAATGACCACAGAAAGACCACAGCTGATGCTCGCTTCCCCATTCCTCCCGACCCCTTTCTTTCCCCTCTCCTCAATAGACCCCCCTCCCCTCTCCTCCCCTCATGATCTCTCTATGTTCACCTTGGACTCCTATGTTCACCATGGACTCCTATGTTCACCATGGACTCCTATGTTCACCATTAACGCCTGTATGTTCACCATGATCTCTCTATGTTCACCATGATCTCTCTATGTTCACCATGGACTCCTATGTTCACCATGATCTCTCTATGTTCACCATGGACTCCTATGTTCACCATTAACGCCTTTATGTTCACCATGATCTCTCTATGTTCACCATGATCTATGTTCACCATGATCTCTCTATGTTCACCATGATCTCTCTATGTTCACCATGAACTCTCTATGTTCATCATGATCTCTCTATGTTCACCATGGACTCCTATGTTCACCATGATCTCTCTATGTTCACCATGGACTCCTATGTTCACCATTAACGCCTTTATGTTCACCATGATCTCTCTATTTTCACCATGATCTATGTTCACCATGATCTCTCTATGTTCACCATGATCTCTCTATGTTCACCATGAACTCTCTATGTTCATCATGATCTCTCTATGTTCACCATGGACTCCTATGTTCACCATTAACGCCTTTATGTTCACCATGATCTCTCTATGTTCACCATGATCTATGTTCACCATGAACTCCCATATGTTCACCATGAACTCCCATATGTTCACCATGAACTCCTATATGTTCACCATTAACTCCTGTATGTTCACCATGAACTCCCATATGTTCATCATGAACTCTATGATCACCATGAACTCCTATATGTTCACCATGAACTCCCATATGTTCACCATGAACTCCTATATGTTCACCATGAACTCCTATGTCCACCATGAACTCCTATATGTTCACCATGAACTCCCATATGTACATCATGAACTCCCATATGTTCACCATGAACTTTCCATGTTCACCATGAACTCCCATATGTTCACCGTGAACTCCTATATGTTCACCATGAACTCCTATATGTTCACCATGAACTCCCATATGTACACCATGAACTCCTATATGTTCACCATTAACTCCCATATGTTCACCATGAACTCCTATATGTTCACCATGAACTCCTATGTCCACCATGAACTCCTATATGTTCACCATGAACTCCCATATGTACATCATGAACTCCCATATGTTCACCATGAACTTTCCATGTTCACCATGAACTCCCATATGTTCACCGTGAACTCCTATATGTTCACCATGAACTCCTATATGTTCACCATGAACTCCCATATGTACACCATGAACTCCTATATGTTCACCATTAACTCCCATATGTTCACCATGAACTCCTATATGTTCACCATGAACTCCTATGTTCACCATGAACTCCCATATGTTCACCATGAACTCCCATATGTTCACCATGAACTCCCATATGTTCACCATGAACTCCCATATGTTCATCATGAACTTTCCATGTTCACCATGAACTTTGAGGGGGGGGGTCCATGAGAGGGTGTGACGTCATCATCCACACCATGGTACGTCATGGCTACAACGCTCCTCGCTGTTTAGTCTCATAATCGCACGATTTAGTGAGGATTATCGACCTATTGGTAAAGACCAGGTCTCACTGAACTTGGTCCCGCCATCGGCTCCTGCCTGGGGTGTCATGTGAGGAGGAGGAGGAGGAGGAGGAGAAAGAGGAAGAGGAAGAGGAGGAGGAGGAGGAGGACACAATGAGGAGGAGGATAATGAGGAGGAGGAGGAGGATAATGAGGAAGAAGAGGATAATGAGGAGGAGGAGGAGGAGGAGGAGGAGGAGGAAGAGGATAATGAGGAGGAGGAGGAGGAGGAGGAGGAGGAGGAGGAAGAAGAAGGATAATGAGGAGGAGGAGGAAGAGGATAATGAGGAGGAGGAGGAGGAGGAGAAGGAGGATAATGAGCAGGCGGAAGAAGAAGAAGAAGAGGAGGAAGAGGAAGAGCAGAAGGAATTGACAGGCTCTCAGCAGCGGACGATGGCGGAGAGAGAGAGAGAGAGAGAGAGAGAGAGAGAGAGAGAGAGAGAGAGAGAGAGAGAGAGAGAGAGAGAGAGAGAGAGTCGCCAAATATTAAGAACGCATTACTTATTCAGTGGTGGTGGGAGGGAAGGGAAGGGAAGGAAGGAGGGACACAAAAAAAAATATATATTAGCGAAGCTGAAATGGAAAAAGAAAAGAAAAATTTAAAATCAGCCGGAGGAGGAGGGGGGAGGGGGGCTGGGGGCTGGCTGGCTGGGGGCTGGAGCTGGGTGGCTGGGGGTTGGCTGGCTGGGGGCTGGCTGGCTCTGGGGGCTGGCACGCGTTGTTTAATTCCCCCACCGCTGAATATTCCAACGAATAATTACTCTATTCTCTCTCTCTCTCTCTCTCTCTCTCTCTCTCTCTCTCTCTCTCTCTCTCTCTCTCTCTCTCTCTTCTTCTTCTATTATTCCCAGAGGGAAAAAATATATATTCCGGGTTGAGGATGAAGTGAGAACAAAAGAAAGTGAGGGTTGGGGAAGGAAGGAAGGAGGCATAATGAACAGATGATGTGCGAGGTGGAAGTGAGGAGAAGGAGTGGCGCCGGAGTCCATATTCCGGGCGGAGGGTGTATAACAAGACCAAATGACGTGGGTTCATCGCTAGAAAGACGTTCCTTATCCATCTATATACACTACGACCTTAACATATCTATCCATCTATATAGATTACGACACTATCACCTTTGTCCACCCATATACACTACGACCCTATCATAAATCTCCATCTATATACACTACGACCCTATCATCTTTATCCATCTATATACACTACGACCCTATCACCTTTATCCATCTATATACACTACGACCCTATCATCTTTATCCATCTATATGCACTACGACCCTATCATCTTTATCCATCTATATACACTACGACCCTATCATAAATCTCCATCTATATACACTACAACCCTATCATCTTTATCCACCTATATACACTACGACCCTCTCACCTTCACCCATCTATATACATTCACACAACACAGGTTACAAGCAGACTTCCAGCAGTGTGGGCAAAGCGCCAAAAACACTATAACGAACATAGGAAAGAGAGGAAAAATTTATATATATAAACAAAATCATAATATCCACGAGAATGATCACCCCCCCCCCACCCTGAGCGAGCAGATGTGTAATCCCCCTGCCCCATGTGTGTAGGTCAGAAGAGGCTGCACACCTCCCCACCTCAGCGAGCAGATGTGTAATCCCCCTGCCCCATGTGTATAGGTCAGAACAGACTGGAGGTGAAGACAATGTAGGTCACTTGGCTTCGTATCACCAAACTGTTCCAGTGCGGGGACATGCATGTGTTGTTTTGGTATAACACTGTGGAAATGTATATATATCATGGTGGAAATGTATATGACACAGTGGAAATGTATATAACATAGTGGAAATGTGTATACCACAGTGGAAATGTATATAACACAGTGGAAATGCGTATACCACAGTGGAAATGTGTATACCACAGTGGAAATGTATATAACGCAGTGGAAATGTGTATAACACAGCGGAAATGTATATACCACAGTGGAAATGTATATACCACAGTGGAAATGCGTATACCACAGTGGAAATGTATATACCACAGTGGAAATGTATATACCACAGTGGAAATGCGTATACCACAGTGGAAATGTGTATACCACAGTGGAAATGTGTATACCACAGTGGAAATGCGTATACCACAGTGGAAATGTGTATACCACAGTGGAAATGTATATACCACAGTGGAAATGTATATACCACAGTGGAAATGTATATACCACAGTGGAAATGCGTATACCACAGTGGAAATGTGTATACCACAGTGGAAATGTATATACCACAGTGGAAATGCGTATACCACAGTGGAAATGTGTATACCACAGTGGAAATGTATATAACAGTGGAAATGTATTGGGAGGTGAATTTATACTCAGTGCATGAATAGATTTCGTAAGACTTTCAATATGTGTGGCCGACAGAATGTCAAACGTACACACGCTGAATATGTACATATGTAACGTACATGCAAAGATGAGTACATAATATAGGTATTGTACTGAGTAATGTGTACTTTACTTAGTAATGTTGTAGGCACTGTAATGAGTAATATTATAGATACTGTACTGAGTAATATTATAGATACTGAACTGAGTAATATTATAGATACTGAACTGAGTAATATTATAGATACTGAACTGAGTAATATTATAGATACTGAACTGAGTAATATTATAGATACTGTACTGAGTAATATTATAGATACTGAACTGAGTAATATTATAGATACTGAACTGAGTAATATTATAGATACTGTACTGAGTAATATTATAGATACTGAACTGAGTAATATTATAGATACTGAACTGAGTAATATTATAGATACTGAACTGAGTAATATTATAGATACTGAACTGAGTAATATTATAGATACTGAACTGAGTAATATTATAGATACTGAACTGAGTAATATTATAGATACTGAACTGAGTAATATTATAGATACTGAACTGGGTAATATTATAGATACTGAACTGAGTAATATTATAGATACTGAACTGAGTAATATTATAGATACTGAACTGAGTAATATTATAGATACTGTGCTGAGTAATATTATAGATACTGAACTGAGTAATATTATAGATACTGTACTGAGTAATATTATAGATACTGAACTGAGTAATATTATAGATACTGTACAGAGTAATATTATAGATACTATACTGAGTAATATTATATATATATATATATATATATATATATATATATATATATATATATATATATATATATATGTATATATATATATATATATATATATATATATATATATATATATATATATATATATATATATATATATATATATATAAGCTTCTGTGGTATAGTGCCTATCGTACCTGACCACGAATCACGCATGGGCGCTCCCGGAACTGGGGCCCACAGTCAATCCAGCTTTTCATCCTCCCTCGGGGCTAGTCGAGAAACGGGTACACAGGCCTTACTGAGACCCCGTGTGTATGTGTGTGTGTGTGTGTGTGTGTGTGTGTGTGTGTGTGTGTGTGTGTACGTACAGACATTGTACATATACACAAGATTAACAGACGGGCCAACACGAGTGCAAGACTCTCTCTCTCTCTCTCTCTCTCTCTCTCTCTCTCTCTCTCTCTCTCTCTCTCTCTCTCTCTCTCTCTCTCTCCCCTCGAAGCGCGCACGCGCGCGCACACACACACACACACACACACACACACACTACACCACCCCTTCCTTCCCTTCCCCCCTTCCCCTTTCTCTCCCCTCCTTTATTACTTCATCCGCCCCCCCCCCCCTCTGTGTCCCAGCGTTTTATTACTCCCACTTTATTTTTTTTATAAGTAAATTTCAAGTGCCTTCCTGGTGTGCCGGAGCTCCATCTTGCCCACTTTGCCTTTATAGCGCTTTTAATGTCTTCCACTGGGAGAGCGAGGGAAGGCCATGTTCTTCTTCCCCACCTGTGTGTGTGTGTGTGTGTGTGTGTGTGTGTGTGTGTGTGATGGAGGTATGATACACGAGAGATGGGATGAAGAGAAGGCAGTAAGTGATGGAAATGGTAGAGAGAGAGAGAGAGAGAGAGAGAGAGAGAGAGAGAGAGAGAGAGAGAGAGAGAGAGAGAGAGAGAGAGAGAGAGTCTTTGGATCTAAGGAAGGTAGGAATAATGGAAATATGTGTTTGACTATCTTGTCTCCATCTATATAGATAAGGGGTTCGTACTACTGTCACTGTCCTCCAGCAGATAACCTGGTCATAGACCATCATGGTCTTCTGTTATCCTGGGGTCTATATATATGCCTATATGGTTCAGAGAAGAGGATATCATACCTCTATGCACTACATAGACGAAGATATGTAGAAAGGGAGTTTATGTACGTTCTCCTTTGAGGTCTAACGCCTTGTGCATACATATGACTGAACAAGACTGTCGGTAAAATAATATCTCAACCAGAACCCACGTCGGGAC
>NC_092250.1:15805599-15808099 GCF_036320965.1 Panulirus ornatus
TCCATTCTCATTCTCTCTCTCTCTCTCTCTCTCTCTCTCTCTCTCTCTCTCTCTCTCTCTCTCTCTCTCTCTCTCTCTCTCTCAGAGCCACAGGGAAGTTTTTATACCTGGAGAACACACACACACACATATATAAATATATATATATATATATATATATATATATATATATATATATATATACGAATAAAGTGCATATGAACGCGCACCTTCATAGAACATACAAACCTCCAACAGCCAAGATCGAACCTGGGACCCCTGTGCAAGAGGCAGGCATGCTAACCGTTAGGCTATATATTGGAAAGGATCACAATTTTGCGCGTGATCAAGATATTCCTATGAGTCCACGATGTATATCAACTGACTGTTATATTTCTCTCTTGTGTCTCCCCTGATGATGTGATCATTACACGAAAGTGCACTTGGGAACTTTTAGTGTTTCATTTTCCCCGTGGACTCATAGGAATATATATATATATATATATATATATATATATATATATACATATATATATATATATATATATATATATATATATATATATAATATATATATATATATATATATATATATATATATATATATATATATATATATATATATATATATATATATATATATTTCTAAACTTTTGGGAGAAGGAAGTAATATCTAAGAAAGCCCTTGCGAGGGAAGAAAAACTCGCGAGATATGAGAGAAAAAAATACTTTCTTTTTTTGAAGTATGCGTGTGTGTGTGTGTGTGTGCGGGTGGGTGGTGGGTTGGGTGGACCTCAGAAGAAAAAAAAACTGGTGGGGGAATGTTTGGTCGCAGAGAGAGAGAGAGAGAGAGAGAGAGAGAGAGAGAGAGAGAGAGAGAGAGAGAGAGCTAGCGAGCGACCTTACCTACCTTGCTGGCGGCGACGAAGATACGGTAGAGGACGTACACGACGAGCAGGAGGATGATGATGGTGCTGTACGTGAGCACCATCGAGAGCAGCTCCGAACCGCTCTCCAGACCCACCGGGATCTTCTTGTCCTTCTGCGCGCCGCGTGAACTGACCGCCATCGTCACCACCCTTCACAGAGGGAGGGGCGTCTTCCCCCCCGTAAAGATGATGCTAAGGGCTCCGACGAGACTTCGAACTCCTGGGCGTCGTCCCTAAAGACGCCGCCACGGGCTCCGACGAGACTTCGAACTCCTGGGCGTCCCCCTTAAAGACGACGCAGACTTCGAACTCCTGGGCGTCCCCCCAAAAGACGCCGCCACGGGCTCCGACGAGACTTAGAACTCCTGGGCGTTCCCTCAAAGACGGCACTGACTTCGAACTCCTGGGCGTCCCCCCAAAGACGCCGCCACGGGCTCCGAAGAGACTTCGAACTCCTGGGCGTTCCCCAAAAGACGACACAGACTTCGAACGAGACTTCGACCTCCCTTTCTTCTCTTATCTATATTTTCCTACGACTACTTTACTCCTGAAGGAGGGCGGTGGATGCTCTTCTTCAGGTAGCTCTCTTTGGCAGGCGCCAGGGAGGGATGGTGAGTTTAAAACAGGGGAAGAGAGCCTTTCACTGCCTCGTGATGGTGTAGCAGGCGAAGTTCCACAGATCGGAGGGGAGCAAAAGGTGCCTCTTAAGAGGGGGGGGGGGGGGAAGAGTCAAAAGGAACCAGACACCTTTCTTTTTTTTTTTTCCTTTTTTCAGTCTATCTCCCGTACGTACGTCCATACACTTTTCCCTTCTTATTTCACTTTTCTGGACTGTGGGAAGAGACGCGAGGAGATCTGTGAGATCAAAGAGAGGGTGTGTGAGAGAGAGAGAGAGAGAGAGAGAGAGAGAGAGAGAGAGAGAGAGAGAGAGAGAGAGAGAGAGAGAGAGAGAGAGAATCCCCCCTGGAGACACGCGAGATCAGAGTTCAGCCGAGGAAGCGGAGACGTGGTGTAGGGCGGGAAACTACTGAAGGAGGGAGGAGGTGGAGGTGGTGTGGTGAGGAAGGTGAGGTGGGGTGGGGCGGAGGGAGGGTCGACGCCGCGCCCCGCCGCCCCCTCCTCACAGAGCAAAGACGGGTGGCCCGCGGGGCAGGGGCTGGGGCAGAGGGGGCGAGGGTTAAGTTAAAGATGACAGCCATTGGTGGAGGCCAAGGAATGTAGGGCAAGACACGAGGTCAGGTGCTTCTCGAAGGAGGAACTCACGCCATGGTCAAGCAACCTCCCTCACAGGTCAGCCAGCGCGCTGCGGACCATGGTCAGTTGAAGACCATGAGAGAGACGTAAAGGACCACCATCGCACTGCAGACCATGGTCAGTTGAAGACCATGAGAGAGACGTAAATATCAAGCATCGCCCTGCAGACCACGGTCAGCGGAAGACCATGAGAGAGACGTAAAGGACAAGCATCGCACTGAGGACCATGGCCAATCGAAGACCACGCGAAAAAAGGGCGAAAAGGTCCAAGCATCGCCCTGCGGACCATGGCCAGTCGAAGACCACGCGAAAAAGACGAAAAGGTCCAAGCATCGCCC
>NC_092250.1:15815599-15823099 GCF_036320965.1 Panulirus ornatus
GTGTGGATGTGGACTAATGTGGATGTGGTGATCTGATGATGATGATAATAATAACAATAATAATAATAATAATAATAATAATAATAATAATAATAATAATAATAATAATAATTTTTTTTTCCAAACTTTGCCATTTCCCGCATTAGCAAGGTAGCGTTAAGAACAGAGGACTGGGCCTCTCAGGGAATATCCTCACCTGGCCCCTTTCTCTGTTCCTTCTTTTGAAAAAATCAAAAAAAAAAAGGGGGGGGAGGATTTCCAGCCCTTCGCTCCCTCCCCTTTTAGTCGCCTTCTACGACACGCAGGGAATACGTGGGAAGTATTCTTTCTCCCTTATCCCCAGGGATAAATAATAATAATAATAATAATAATACTAATAATACTCATAATAACCATGTCGTGTGGTGGTTAGAGAGGACGAACAGGCGGGGAGACAAAAAGGGGGAAATTTAGGGGGAAAACAATGTGAGTTACGTAATGTACTTTGTTCGAGCGCAGAGTCGAAGCGTCTCGTGGACCATGAAGACCTTCGAGACGATTTGAAAATGGTGCTGACGCGTTGCCTCCGGAGAGGCGCTGAGGAGGGAGCGGCTCAGTGGAGTGAACGACATGGAAGGGGTTAGGTGAGGTTGTTAATTAATTTGCGTTCGACGGTGGTTGTCGTAGTCGGGGGAAGGAAGGAAGAGGAGGAGGGAAGGGTGAGGTGGGTGGGTTTGTTTGTGTCGTCAGCGATGACGCCGACAGTAGGGTTTTCGACGCACCGCCACGGACCATCGCGCTGACGCATCGCTCGCGCCGACGAGGCGACGCAAGGGGTCCCATCAAAAGCGCCCTGTGGGACGCCACCGCTGAGGGGGGGCTCGAAGAAGGTGGTGGAGATGGCCGGGGCGCCGGCCCGGCGAGCGCCTGCTCCTCCTCCACCTTTTTGGACGCAAGAAGACCTAAGGCGACGTTCTCGAAGGTCGTCCTCGAAATCCATGGCATTAAGCCTTCGTACCCTGGGCGACGCTCGCGAAGGGTCGTCCTCGAAAACCATGGCATTAAGCCTTCGCACAGGTCCGAGGGTGGTGTGACCGCCTACTGCCGCGCTCAGTGGCTCACCGAGGAACCTTCTGACGAAGGCAACGAAGGTGGGAGGAACCCTCCTGTGAGCCTGAGGAGCCCCCAGAGAGTCTGAGGGAGCCCCCAGAGAGTCTGAGGAGCCCCCAGAGAGTCTGAGGAGCCCCCAGAGAGTCTGAGGAGCCCCCAGAGAGTCTGAGGAGCCCCCAGAGAGTCTGAGGAGCCCCCAGAGGTATGAGGAACCCTCAGTGAGTCAGAGGCTACGGAAGGGGATCCAAAGCTTAGCTGCCCTAAGGAAAGGGGATCCAAAGCTTAGCTGCGCTTCGTAAAAGGGGGGGGGGTGTCCCAAAGCTTAGCGATGCAGCGAAAGAGCTCACAGACCTCCAAAGCTTAGCCGTGCAGGGAAGAAAAGAGGGGCGCACGTAAAGCTTAGCAGCGTCGGAGGAGGATGTGGGTGGAAAAGCTTGCTTCCAAAGTTTAGCTGTGAACGGAGGAAAGAAGAACATCATGGCCTCGCAGGGAGAGAGGGGAGAGAGGGGAGGAGGGGGGGGAAATGAAAGAGGGGGTAGTTACGGACACCCCCCAACCCCCCCCCTTTCACTCCCACCCCCCCCAAAAACCCACGTTCACCGTCCACGTAACTACGTCCATGAACGACACCTCAGCCCCGGAACGAGGGGTCGTTCTCCTACTGCTGCTGCTCATTTGCATACACGTCGCTACCTTTGCTGACAGAGGAAGTCCCATTCATGCATCGGTCATTACGAATACATATAAATATTACGTTTTCTTTTCATTTTTCTTAATAGAGCGATTGAGAAAAGATGATCGGGTAGGGTATCGGCTAAATGGACCGATATAGTAAGTATCCGAGTAAGTGGCCGATATAGTAGCGTATCGGCGTAAGGGACGGATACAGTAGGTATCGGCGTAAGTGGCCGATATAGTAGCGTATCGGCTGCTCAATGGACCTAAATAGTAGGTATCGGTGTAAGTGGCCGATATAGTAGCGTATCGGCGTAAGGGACCGATACAGTAGGTATCGGAGTAAGTTGCCGATATAGTAGCGTATCGGCGTAAGGGACCGATATAATAGGTATCGGCGTAAGTGGCCGATATAGTAGCGTATCGGCTAAATGGACCGATATAGAGAGAGAGTCGGGCCGTGAGTAACAAGAGAGGTATGGGCGGCACGCTAGCATGAGGAGGAGGAGGAGGAGGAAGAGGAGGAGGGGGAGGAGGAGGAAGAAGAGGAGGAGGAGGAGGAGGAGGAGGAGGAGGAGGAGGAGGAGGAGGACAGTAAAAGTGGAGGCAGGTGTTGCCACAGGTAAGAAATGTACGTGGGAAGTGGTATACATGGGAAGTGCAGGTGGGAAGTGGTGTAGGTGGGAAGTGGTGTACATGGGAAGTGCAGGTGAGAAGTGGTGTAGGTGGGAAGTGGTATACATGGGAAGTGCAGGTGGGAAGTGGTGTAGGTGGGAAGTGGTGTACGTGGGAAGTGATGCAGGTGGGAAGTGGTGTAGGTGGGAAGTGGTGTACATGGGAAGTGCAGGTGGGAAGTGGTGTAGGTGGGAAGTGGTATACATGGGAAGTGCAGGTGGGAAGTGGTGTAGGTGGGAAGTGGTGTACGTGGGAAGTGATGCAGGTGGGAAGTGGTGTAGGTGGAAAGTGATGCAGGTGGGAAGCGATGCAGGTGGGAAGTGATGCAGGTGGGAAGTGGTGACAGTGACGGAGGGGGAATACAGAAGACGACAACCCCCCTCCCCCCCACCAACGCCCCGCTTAACCGGACCGGCAGGTCTGTCCGCTTTACCCGGGGTCTGCAAGTCTCTCTCTCTCTCTCTCTCTCTCTCTCTCTCTCTCTCTCTCTCTCTCTCTCTCTCTCTCTCTCTCTCTCTCTCTCCGGTTAATTACCCCCCCTCCTGGCCAGCTCTGTGAGGGGTGGAGGTGGGTGGAGGTGGGGTAGGTGGGTGAAGGTGGGTGGGTGTGTGTGTGTGTGTGTGGGGGGGGGGGGGGGGGGTGAGTGAGAGTGGCCGGCCGGTAAATGCGTCATCCGGCGGCCGCATAACGCGAATTCCGGGCATCGTGGCCGGATATAAGCCGGCGACTCAGCCGGCTAAACTTATAGCGGGTGGACAGCGGGGGAACCGCATGGCTACGGCGCGCGGCGGTGCCACGTCTCCTTAGCGCGTCTGTGCTGGGCAACGCACAAGGTGCGATGCAGTATATATATAATATATATATATATACTATATATATATATATATATATATATATATATATATATATATATATATATATATTGGAAAGGATCACAATTTTGCGCGTGATCAAGATATTCCTATGAGTCCACGGGAAATGAAACTCGATAAGTTCCCAAGTGCACTTTCGTGTAATAATCACATCATCAGGGGAGACACAAGAGAGAAATATAACAGTCAGTTGATATACATCGAAGAGACGAAGCTAAGACGCCATTTGGTAAACATGTGATTGTCCAAAAAAGTCCTAGCTTCGTCTCTTCGATGTATATCAACTGACTGTTATATTTCTCTCTTGTGTCTCCCCTGATGATGTGATTATTACACGAAAGTGCACTTGGGAACTTATCGAGTTTCATTTTCCCCGTGGACTCATAGGAAAATATATATATATATATATATATATATATATATATATATATATATATATATATATATATATATATATATATCAAACCCTAAACTACATACCTATTCTATAGACCGTACCCCGAGGTGTGGATGAACAGCTGGGTTGACTGTGGACCAACTGCTCCAACCAGGAATCGAACCCACGCGCCAGACCCTGGGCGGCCTGTGAATGCGTCACGAGAGAGAGAGAGAGAGAGAGAGAGAGAGAGAGAGAGAGAGAGAGAGAGAGAGAGAGAGAGAGAGAGAGATACAATACATTCTCAGCTAAGCTGGATCCTTTCCAGGTAAGCTAAGCTGGAGGCCCATTTCCAGGAAAGCTAAACTGGCCCCCATTCCTCATCCAGGAACCCTGAGTTTCCGCTGGATTGCGTCACACCCACACCCCCGTCACGAACTACACCCGCGGGATAGCGTCACACACACACACACCCACACCCCGTCACACCCACACCCCCCGTCACGAACTACACCCGCGACACACGTAGTCACAGAGAGTTATCAGTAGACACCTGTTATCACCTGTTGTTATCTTCGTCAGTCTGTTGTTATTATCCGTTCACCTGTTGTTATCTTGGTCCGTCTGTTGCTATCGCCGTTCACCTGTTGTTATCTTGGTCCGTCTGTTGTTATTATCCGTTCACCTGTTGTTATCTTGGTCCGTCTGTTGTTATTATACGTTCACCTGTTGTTATCTTAGTCCGTCTGTTGTTATCATCCGTTCACCTGTTGTTATCTTCGTCCGTCTGTTGTTATCATCCGTTCATCTGTTGTTATCTTCGTCCGTCTGTTGTTATCATCGTTCACCTGTTGTTATCTTGGTCCGTCTGTTATCATCCGTTCACCTGTTGTTATCTTCGTCCGTCTGTTGTTATTATCCGTTTACCTGTTGTTATCTTCGTCCGTCTGTTGTTATTATCCGTTCACCTGTTGTTATCGAACTTCATCTGTTGCTGCCATCTCCGTTTACCGCCTACGCTTACCTGTTGCTTCTGTTTACCAGGGTTGTTGTCTGTTCTTCACCTGTTATCTGTGTTCACACTTGTTATCAATGATGTGTTATCTGTGTTCATACTTGTTATCAATGATATGTTATCTCTGTTCACTTCTTATCTCCGTTTATCTATTCTTATCATCTTTCGCCAACAGGTAACCCACCACTGGTAGCTAACGTTACAGACAACCCACCACTGGTGCTAACGTTACAGACAACCCACCACTGGTGCTAACGGTACAGACAACCCACCACTGGTAGCTAAAGTTACGGAGAACCCACCACTGGTGCTAACGTTACGGAGAACCCACCACTGGTGCTAACGTTACAGACAACCCACCACTGGTGCACACATTAGAGACAACCCACCACTGGTGGTAACGTTACGGAGAACCCACCACTGGTGGTAACGTTACAGACAGCCCGCCACTTGTGCTAACGTTACGGAGAACCCACCACTGGTAGCTAAGGTTACAGACAACCCACCACTGGTGCTAACGTTACAGACAACCCACCACTGGTAGCTAAGGTTACAGACAACCCACCACTGGTGCTAACGTTACGGAGAACCCACCACTGGTGCTAACGTTACAGACAACCCACCACTGGTGCTAACGTTACGGAGAACCCACCACTGGTGCTAACGTTACAGACAACCCACCACTGGTGCTAACGTTACAGACAACCCACCACTGGTTCTAACGTTAAGGAGAACCCACCACTGGTGCTAACGTTACAGACAACCCACCACTGGTGCTAACGGTACAGGCAACCCACCACTGGTGCTAACGTTAGAGACAACCCACCACTGGTGCACACGTTAGAGACAACCCACCACTGGTGCTAACGTTACAGACAACCCACCACTGGTGCTAACGTTACAGGCAACCCACCACTGGTGCTAACGTTACGGACAACCCACCACTGGTGCTAACGTTACAGACAACCCACCACTGGTGCTTACGTTACAGACAATCTACCACTGGTGCTAACGTTACGGAGAACCCACCACTGGTGCTAACGTTACAGACAACCCACCACTGGTGCTAACGTTACGGACAACCCACCACTGGTGCTAACGTTACAGACAACCCACCACTGGTGCTAACGTTACAGACAATCTACCACTGGTGCTAACGTTACGGAGAACCCACCACTGGTGCTAACGTTACGGACAACCCACCACTGGTGCTAAGGTTACAGACAACCCACCACTGGTGCTAACGTTACAGACAACCCACCACTGGTAACTAACGTTACAGACAACCCACCACTGGTGCTAACGTTACGGACAACCCACCACTGGTAACTAACGTTACGGACATCCCACCACTGGTGCTTACGTTACGGACAACCCACCACTGGTGCTAACGTTACGGACAACCCACCACTGGTGCTAACGTTACAAGCACCCCCACCACTGGTGCTAACGTTACGGACAACCCACCACTGGTGCTAACGTTACAAGAACCCCCACCACTGGTGCTAACGTTACAGACAACCCACCACTGGTGCTAATTACAAGCACCCCCACCACCGGCGCTAACGTTACAAGCACCCTCACCACTGGTGCTAGCGGTACAGACAACCCACCACTGGTGCACACGTTACAAGCACATCCCCACCACTGGTGCACCCGTTACAAGCACGTCCCACCACTGGTGCACACGTTACAAGCACGTCCCCACCACTGGTAACTAACGTTACAGACACCTCCGGCCAACACGAGCACTGACGTTACCCGTTGTCACGTTACATGTTACCACCCGGTGCGTGACGGGCGCTCGCTCGCTCGCGCCCCCTGTCACACAGTCAACACCGCTCAAGCGCTTGCTCTCGGCTCGCGCGCTGAACTCGTAACACTTTTGAACGCACGTCTTGGTTCGCACTCACAGCAGAACGCCGCCCCACACACGCACACACACACACACACCCCGTTCGTCCACGGGGCACGGACGGGGTCACACTGCGACCGACGGGGTTGGGGGGCGGGGGGCGCGCGGCGCCCCCCTTTTGCCAAACCCCCCCTAAGGGTAGGGGAGGAGGGAGTTGGATTGGGCTGTTACGGTGACGGGCGTCACTGGGGGGTTACGAGCGGCGGCACTTGCCCCCTCCCTACCAGGGCCGAGCGAGATCCACGTGTAACGATGCGGCAGAAGAGGAGCGCCAGACACACACACACACACACACACACACACACACACACACTTGGCTCAGACAGCTCCCTTCGCTGGCCAGGGGGCTGGCTGGCTGGCCAGGGGCCTGGCCAGCCAGCCCAGCGATACACCCGACCTTCGGGGTTGGGGGGGTGAGGGAGGCAGGCACTGGGAGAGAGAGAGAGAGAGAGAGAGAGAGAGAGAGAGAGAGAGAGAGAGAGAGAGAGAGAGAGAGAGAGAGAGAGAGAGAGAGAGAGAGAGAGAGAACTGAGGACATGGAGGATATGCACTCATAGCATTGGTTCTGGCTTCCCACACACACAAACACTCTTACAGAAATATATATATATATATATATATATATATATATATATATATATATATATATATATATATATATATATATATATATATATATATATAACTATGAGTCCACGGGGAAAATGGAGAAAATGAAACACGATAAGTCCCAAGTGCACTTTCGTGCGATAATCACATCATCAGGGGAGACACAAGAGAGAAATATAAGTCAGTTGATATATATCGAAGAGACGTAGCTAGGACGCCATTTGGTAAACATGTGATTGTCCAAGACATACCATGTCTTGGACAATCACATGTT
>NC_092250.1:15825599-15843099 GCF_036320965.1 Panulirus ornatus
AGCCTTGAAAAATGTGTGGAAGTCGAGAACATTATCCGGAAAGCAAAAATGGGTATGTTTGAAGGAATAGTAGTTCCAACAATGTTGTATGGTTGCGAGGCGTGGGCTATGGATAGAGTTGTGCGCAGGAGGATGGATGTGCTGGAAATGAGATGTTTGAGGACAATGTGTGGTGTGAGGTGGTTTGATCGAGTAAGTAACGTAAGGGTAAGAGAGATGTGTGGAAATAAAAAGAGCGTGGTTGAGAGAGCAGAAGAGGGTGTTTTGAAATGGTTTGGGCACATGGAGAGAATGAGTGAGGAAAGATTGACCAAGAGGATATATGTGTCGGAGGTGGAGGGAACGAGGAGAAGAGGGAGACCAAATTGGAGGTGGAAAGATGGAGTGAAAAGGATTTTGTGTGATCGGGGCCTGAACATGCAGGAGGGTGAAAGGAGGGCAAGGAATAGAGTGAATTGGAGCGATGTGGTATACAGGGGTTGACGTGCTGTCAGTGGATTGAATCAAGGCATGTGAAGCGTCTGGGGTAAACCATGGAAGGCTGTGTAGGTATGTATATTTGCGTGTGTGGACGTGTGTATGTACATGTGTATGGGGGGGGTTGGGCCATTTCTTTCGTCTGTTTCCTTGCGCTACCTCGCAAACGCGGGAGACAGCGACAAAGTATAAAAAAAAAAAAAAAAAAAAAAAAAAAAAAAAAATATATATATCGCGTCAAGGGCAGTTATGACACTTCGCTAAGCTCCGTATCGGGCCAAGTGTCAGGTGCATTAACTGCTCCTCACACGGAACCTAACATCATTCCATTTTCTTTACAGCGGTGTTTCTACCACCAGAGAAAACGACCTTACTACCTTATCAAATTTACACGAGAGACTTCGACAAAATCATTTACGATGGGCCTTGCTTACCTATAACCATATATATATATATATATATATATATATATATATATATATATATATATATATATATATATATATATATATAAACATGAGGATTTTTCCAATGATAGGAGTGTTAAGCGAGGTGGAATTCGAACCCAGGTCGGGCGTGATGAACAAGTCTATTCCTGAACTGTCTATTCTGGGCTCGTCCGGGGACTGATTTGGAAAGCCATGTCACGTTTTCTTTTCAAATGTTTTCTGTAGTTCGAACGCAACTCAGTCTCTCTCTCTCTCTCTCTCTCTCTCTCTCTCTCTCTCTCTCTCTCTCTCTCTCTCTCTCTCTCTCCCCCCCCCCAACTCAACCCAATCCCCCACTTCCTCCGTAAGCGATGACGTCACACCTGAACATTCATCTCTGACACTCCTCCCCCTCCCCTCCTCCTCCCCTCTCGCCCCTTCCTTAACCATTTCCCCCCCTTCCCCCTTTCCCCCTTCCCTCCCATCACCGTGGCATCAACAGGCCGCCAGGTTAGCGTGCCCACGACACCTTGATCTAATTTGCATCCGGCCTCGAATCAACAACAACCCCCCTCCCTCACTTCAACCAACCCCCCCTCCCTCAAACACCTCACCTTTCCCCCCTCCCCCACTTCAACCAACCCCCCCTCCCCTCCCCTCCTCCTCTTCCCCAACCCCAAGGCCCCCCCTTCCTTTCCTTACCCTCCCCCCCCTCCACCATCCACCGCCCCTTCAATAACTCAAGCTTACATCACAATGGCCCAGCTTATATCACCAACCCACCCTCCACCCACCCTCCCTCCACCCGCCTGCCAGTCTCTCTCTCTCTCTCTCTCTCTCTCTCTCTCTCTCTCTCTCTCTCTCTCTCTCTCTCTCTCTCTCCCTCTCTCTCTCTCTCTCTCTCTCTCTCTCTCTCTCTCTCTCTCTCTCTCTCTCTCACTCACTCACACACACAAACACACACACACACTTTATACAACTGTGAATGCATTTGCCGACCCTGTACATCTACCGACCAAACCCCTGTACATCTACCGACCAAACTCCTGTATATCTACCCACCAAACCCCTGTATATCTACCCACCAAACCCTGTATATCTACCCACCAAACCCCTGTATATCTACCCACCAAACCCCTGTATATCTACCCACCAAACCCCTGTATATCTACCGACCAAACCCTGTATATCTACCAACCAAACCCTGTATGTATATCTACCGACCAAACCCCTGTATATCTACCGACCAAACCCTGTATATCTACCAACCAAACCCCTGTATATCTACCCACCATACCCTGTATATCTACCGACCAAACCCCTGTATATCTACCAACCAAACCCTGTATATCTACCGACCAAACCCTGTAAATCTACCGACCAAACTCTGTATATCTACCCACCAAACCCCTGTATATCTACCCATCAAACCCCTGTATATCTACCCACCAAACCCCTGTATATCTACCGACCAAACCCTGTACATCTACCGACCGAACCCCTGTATATCTACCAGCCAACCTCACCATGCTAATGTATAACTCCCTCCTCCCCCCACCCCCCACCCTTCGACCGAATCTAGGAGCGTGGAAACCCCCTCCCCTCTTCTCCCCTCCCCCTCATCTAATTCTGTCTCGTGACCAGTTAGCTAAACTGCCCCCTAACGACACCCACCCCCCACTTCCCACTACTGCTGTAATCTCCGAAACACTTCAGCTGTGTGTAGCCGCCGGCCGAACAGCTGCTTCAGTTATCAATTCATTTATCCAATTAATTCGTTTATTTCCAGCCCTAGCGTCTTGTATAGATGTACGTTACGAACACCATTATCACATCTGCTCTTCACATAGTGATGTTCAGTTGTCTCATTCACGACCTAACACACACCTGTAACCCTATGTAAGGCAGACACAACACACCTGTAACCCTATGTAAGGTAGGACCAACACACCTGTAACCCTATGTAAAGTAGACACAACACACCTGTAACCCTATGTAAAGTAGACACAGCACACCTGTAATCCTACGTAAGGTAGGACTAACACACCTGTAACCCTATGTAAGGCAGACATAACACACCTGTAACCCTATGTAAGGTAGGACCAACACACCTGTAACCCTATGTAAGGTAGAACTAACACACCTGTAACCCTATGTAAGGCAGGACCAACACACTTGTAACCCTATGTAAGGTAGGTCCAACACACCTGTAATCCTATGTAAGGAAGACACAACACACCTGTAACCCTATGTAAGGCAGACACAACACACCTGTAACCCTATGTAAGGTAGGACCAACACACCTGTAACCCTATGTAAAGCAGACACAACACACATGTAACCCTATGTACGGTAGACACAACACACCTGTAACCCTATGTAAGGTAGACACAACACACCTGTAACCCTATGTAAGGTAAGACTAACACACCTGTAACCCTATGTAAGGTAGGACCAACACACCTGTAACCCTATGTAAAGCAGGACCAACACACCTGTAACCCTATGTTAGGTACATTACCCAAATCGTGTTCAAAAAAGAATAAATAAATGAAATAAATAAAAAATAAAAAAATCACCTGGTAAAATAAATAAATAAGGGACAAAACTAAAAAAAAAAAAAAAAAAATCACCAAGTAAAACAAATGAGATTGGACTAAGTGTTCCACGAGAGAGAGAGCTCTCACTCACCGCCAGTCGTAAGCGTTCCAATTGAGTGTAAGTAGGATCCCTTGTCACCAGGCGTGCGCTGTCGGAACGCATCGTTCCTATACGTGATGGTGGTCGCTTGCATCTAATGCCCGAGGCAATTCAGCGTTCATTACTGTGAGCGACCATTAAGGGCGTGAGGCAGGCGCTATCAAAACCCACACCCCACACACACCCCCACATCCCCACCTACACCCTTCAGTGTGTGTGTGTGTGGGGGGGGGGGGGGTGCTTCCATCACGCCCACTCACAACTTTGGAGGGTGGAAGGGGGGGGAAGGGGGGCGTGCTGGTTCTCACTCTCTCTCTCTCTCTCTCTCTCTCTCTCTCTCTCTCTCTCTCTCTCTCTCTCTCTCTCTCTCTCTCTCATATCTATCCCTCTTACAGCCTAAGAGAAGTTTGGGAAGAAGCTGTAGCAGCAGCAGCAGCAGCAACACCATCCCCGCCACCGGACGCCAGAGATCCCTCGACCCCGTGTTGCAGTTCGACACCACACAAGCATCAATTCTTTACGTGTCGGAACCAGCCCAATTCCGAGGGACTGTGAGCATTCTCAAACAACCCACTGGATCAGGGTACAAACTACTAGCTCGTTAAGTCTACCTCTTGTCACACAGAACCACTGTATCTACTGTCAGTACTTTACGTATTTTTGCAGCCTCTGTGTTGCATACAGTATTTGAAAAACATTATTATTATTATTATCATTGTCATTATTATTATTATTATTATTATAATTATTACTATTATCATTATTATTATTATCATTATTATTATTATTAATCTTATTATTATTATTATCATTATTATTATTATTATTATTATTATTATTATTATTATTATTATAATTATTACTATTATCATCATTATTATTATCATTATTATTATTATTATTATTATTGCTATCATTATTATAATTATCATTATTATTATTATTATTATTATTATTACTATTATTATTATTACTATTGGTAGTAGTAGTAGTAGTAGTAGTAGTAGTAGTAGTAGTAGTAGTAGCATCAGTAGTAGCCTAGGATTTTTCCTGAAATTTTTGAAAAAAATGGAATTTCTTGAAAACTTCAGCATAGACCCGCTTTTTAAGTATGCTGAATAAGAATCTGTGGTCAAACCTTAAAAAATCCATGTAATTAGTTGAGTCATTAGCATATACATATCATAATTAATCCAAGTGGTAATTAAAGGCTTAGTCATACGAAATGTAGCCTTTTGACTCGAAATACTTAATCAACATGGAGAAGAACACTCATACCAAGACGTTCATTAAAGTCTGAAGTTGAAAATCTTAGTCAAAACGCAAACAACACATCCCACACGCAACTTCACATCTGCTTCAGTATTATGAAAACCCTTTCAGTATGAGGACACGACCCCTCCACCCCCCTCCTTTTGAGTTGGGTGACCTGACCTTTTGACCTGACCCATATGGATCAAGTCGTACCGTCGTGCTCAAAGGGGGTCAGTACCGTCGTGTTCAAACGGTCGAACCGTCGTGTTCAAGGGTTACGTACCGTCGTGTTTAAAAGGTCGTTCCGTCGTGGTCAAGGGGTCGTATCGTCGTGTTCAAGGGTCGTACCGTCGTGCTCAAGGGGTCGTACCGTCGTGCTCAAGGGGTCGTATCGTCGTGTTCAAGAGGTCGTACGGTCGTGCTCAAGGGTTACTACCGTCGTGCTCAAGGATCGTACCGTCGTGCTCAAAGGGTCGTACCGTCGTGCTCAAGGAGTCGTACCGTCGTGCTCAAGGGTCGTACCGTCGTGCTCAAGGGATCGTACCGTCGTGCTCAAGGGTTACGTACCGTCGTGCTCAAGGATCGTACCGTCGTGCTCAATGGGTCGTACCGTCGTGCTCAAAGGGTCGTACCGTCGTGCTCCAGGGGTCGTACCGTCGTGCTCAAGGGGTCGTACCGTCGTGCTCAAGGGTCGTACCCTCGTTCGCTCAGAGAGGCGCCACTGGGCATGTTTGAAACGACCCATTTGTCGACAAATGGCTCTTAACTGCTCGCCAATTATTACCCCCCCCCCCCTCCCTCCTTCTTGTCATATACATGAGAAGCTATGAGGTTTTGCAGAGAGAGAGAGAGAGAGAGAGAGAGAGAGAGAGAGAGAGAGAGAGAGAGAGAGAGAGAGAGAGAGATGAATGGATAAAATGTAAAGAAAATATACGAGAGAGAGAGAGAGAGAGAGAGAGAGAGAGAGAGAGAGAGAGAGAGAGAGAGAGAGAAATGAGCACAGTTAGATATTTTCGTGTGAGGAAGAATGTGCGTCATTCTCTCGCTAAGTAAAAAGCGCGAGAGAGAGAGAGAGAGAGCGATTAGCGAGGGGGAAATATTAGCGTCTCGCTAAGTGCCGTTCTCGTTGGCAGGAAGTGTGTGTGCTGCGTTTTTGAAATGGCTCATCTTCAATCTAATGGCGTCGTCTCTCTCTCTCTCTCTCTCTCTCTCTCTCTCTCTCTCATAAATATTTTCTTTATTATATCATATCTAACCAGCAGACATGAGGACTAATTACCCCCTTAAATAATGGAGTCTTGAACACACACTCTTTTCCCTAACAAGGAATGGCCAGTGGATAAACCCCTTAATCTATGTATCGTCATTATCAAAAACCAGGCCTCAGATCACGAGTTCCTCATCCCGAGCTCATAAAACCATCAGTAGAAAAACCCAGACTCAAAACCAGGCCTCATTCCGAGCTCATAAAACCGTCAGTAGAAAAACCCAGACTCAAAACCAGGCCTCAGATCACGAGCTCCTCATCCCGAGCTCATAAAAACGTCAGTAGAAAAACACAGACTCAAAACACGAGTGTGTGAGCACAAGAGCGCTCACACAATATGTCCTCCTCATCACGCGCATACATCATCCTCGTAAAACCTGGCCACTGGGATGAGCGAGTCTTCCTTTGAGTTGGCAATATCATCAGGACTTCAAACCAGGCGCTTAATTTCTGACTGTCCTCGCTGGAAAGGGGTTAGCGCTGGGAGGGAAGAGTGAGGAAGAAGAAGAAGAAGAAGAAGAAGAAGAGGGTATTGGGAGGAAGAGTGAAGACGAAGAAGAAGAAGAGGGTATTGGGAGGGATAGTGAAGAAGAAGAAGAAGAAGAAGAAGAAGAAGAAGAAGAAGAAGAAGAAGAAGAAGAAGAAGAAGAAGAGGGTATTGGGAGGGAGAGTGAAGAAGAAGAAGAAGGAGAAGAAGAAGAAGAAGAAGGAGAAGAAGAGGGTAAAGCAGACGAGAGAGAGAGAGAGAGAGAGAGAGAGAGAGAGAGAGAGAGAGAGAGAGAGAGAGAGAGAGAGAGAGAGAGAGAGAGAGAGCGTGCGCAGGGGGTGTAAAACCCATACGACCACAACACCTACTGAGAGAGCAGAGACAGAGAGAGAGAGAGTCAGGGGGGGTCGTCGTGGTGGAGAGGGGGATGACCCAACTTGATAACCCTATGACAGGGATGGTCTGGCCCACATGAAAGACCACCTGCTGTACTGGAATGGCTCTCTCCATCACACACACACACACACACACACACACACACACACCCGTGGCAGCTTGCTTTCTGTACGCACTGTGTCCATTTAATCTCGGCGTTCACGCGGCAACAGCTCCCAGTCTTGCGTAAAACGGCATTACCAAAACACCTGACATCCCCTTCCAGCACAGCCATGAACGGGCCATATGTGGAATGTGGGGGGGGAGGGGGGGGGGGGCGAGAGCATGGCTCTGACACATGTGTGTGTGTGTGTGTGTGTGTGTGTGTGTGTGTGCACAGGAGCAAAGACATGACACACACATTCATATACAAGGCTAAGAGATGGGGGGCAAAAACAAGTGTAAGAAAGTCTCTCTCTCTCTCTCTCTCTCTCTCTCTCTCTCTCTCTCTCTCTCTCTCTCTCTCTCTCACACACACACACACACACACACACACACACACACACAGATAATCCAGTAATTCTAATCATATATCAGCCAACCAGCTTACCCGTCTTCCTGGGCGAAATGTAATTCGAGCAGGGAGGGAGGGAGGGTGAGTTCCTGTGGCCAACACCAGCTACAGTGGCGCTTCCCTCCCTCACTCCCTCCCTCCCTCGCTCACTCCCTCCCTCCCTCACTCCTCCAGTACTGAGACACCCGTCCCAACCCCCCAACACCCCTTCCTCTATGAACGAACCTGTCACACACACACACACACACACAAACACACACACCACGCCATTCACCTCCGTGTATCTGGCCTCTGTTGTGTACCCCAATCACACAGCGGCTTCGTTAACCAATCCGTGAACCCTCCACTTCATTCCAATCACAACCAAGGGGCACAGAAGTGGTCCTTCAATTTCTATCCCCCGTAAACCACCCCCCCCCTTCCCCCCCAACAACCCCCTTGAGTCTATCAGTGTTCTCTGACCCATCTATCCACGCAACAACCTGCCAACTCTGTCCATTGCAGGGAGGCATCTTACAACCCCAGAGGTTGTAAATCAGTCCACAATCATCGCTGGACGCATCACATAACCCCAGAGGTTGTAAATCAGTCCATAATCATCGTTGGAGACATCACATAACCCCAGAGGTTGTAAATCAGGGGATCGAACGCGGGTTCTTAATATTCTGAAATTCATGTGTTGGTTAGGGTTTAATACAGCTGTACCATTCTGAAATTCATGTATTGGTTAAGGTTTAATACAGCTGTAATAATCTGAAATTCATGTGTTGGTTAGGTTTTAATACAGCTGTAACATCCTGAAATGTATGTACTCCACTTCAATACATCTCTCATACCTTGTCCCCTATATGCTCTCTCACACACGCGCTGTATCGGCAAAACACATCCAAGTGGAGAGAGAAAATACAGGCAGTCTCATGTCGAATGATTTGAGAATAATTGGCCAATCACGCAAATGCATTTTGGCGAGGAGGTGGGGAGGGGATGGGGGGTCTAAACCCACGTGATTGGGCCATTAAAACATTCGCCAACTCTGGTCAACTCTGGCTAATTTTCAGAACCGGGGAACCTCGCAAATAAATGATCACTAGCAATTACGTTTCAGTATCTTTTTTCCTTTTTTTTTTTTACAGCTACGTAAAAAAAAACATTGTTGTCTTCACACAGATAACAGGTACAAAAGAAGCGGTTGTAATATATATGTATATATATATATATATATATATATATATATATATATATATATTTTTTTTTTTTCTTTTTTTTTTTTTATACTTTGTCGCTGTCTCCCGCGTTTGCGAGGTAGCGCAAGGAAACAGACGAAAGAAATGGCCCAACCCCCCCCCCAAACACATGTACATACACACGTCCACACACGCAAATATACATACCTACACAGCTTTCCATGGTTTACCCCGGACGCTTCACATGCCCTGGTTCAATCCACTGACAGCACGTCAACCCCTGTATACCACATCACTCCAATTCGCTCTATTTCTTGCCCTCCTTTCACCCTCCTGCATGTTCAGAGCCCCGATCACACAAAATCCTTTTCACTCCATCTTTCCACCTCCAATTTGGTCTCCCTCTTCTCCTCGTTCCCTCCACCTCCGACACATATATCCTCTTGGTCAATCTTTCCTCACTCATTCTCTCCATGTGCCCAAACCATTTCAAAACACCCTCTTCTGCTCTCTCAACCACGCTCTTTTTATTTCCACACATCTCTCTTACCCTTACGTTACTTACTCGATCAAACCACCTCACACCACACATTGTCCTCAAGCATCTCATTTCCAGCACATCCAACCTCCTGCGCACAACTCTATCCATAGCCCACGCCTCGCAACCATACAACATTGTTGGAACCACTATTCCTTCAAACATACCCATTTTTGCTTTCCGGGATAATGTTCTCGACTTCCACACATTTTTCAAGGCTCCCAAAATTTTCGCCCCCTCCCCCACCCTATGATCCACTTCCACTTCCATGGTTCCATCCGCTGCCAGATCCACTCCCAGATATCTAAAACACTTCACTTCCTCCAGTTTTTCTCCATTCAAACTCACCTCCCAATTGACTTGACCCTCAACCCTACTGTACCTAATAACCTTGCTCTTATTCACATTTACTCTTAACTTTCTTCTTCCACACACTTTACCAAACTCCGTCACCAGCTTCTGCAGTTTCTCACATGAATCCGCCACCAGCGCTGTATCATCAGCGAACAACAACTGACTCACTTCCCAAGCTCTCTCATCCCCAACAGACTTCATACTTGCCCCTCTTTCCATATATATATTCCTATGAGTCCACGGGGAAAATGAAACACGAAAAGTTCCCAAGTGCACTTTCGTGTAATAATCACATCATCAGGGGAGACACAAGAGAGAAATATAACAGTCAGTTGATATACATCGAAGAGACGAAGCTAGGACGTCATTTGGTAAACATGTTTACCAAATGGCGTCCTAGCGCGAGAGAAAACGGACGCAACGCGGCGATGTTCCACAGAAAACGAAACCAATCTTCTCCCCCCCATCCCCCCCCAAGGAGAAGGGATTCCCCAGGAAGGAAAATTACCACCTCGTTTGTTTTGGTCCTTCCATCTCCCCTGGCCATTTGTCCGCTTCCTTCACCACTGGACCCAAAATCAGGACCATTAGTGAGGAAAACATGAGGCCATTTCGACTCGGGGTGGAAAGAGGAGGAGGAGAGAGAGAGAGGGAGAAAAAAATTGTGGGTAGAGGCTTTGCACCGCCTCGTACATAACGCTGACGACCATTTGCGTCAGAGTTCCTGGTGGCGAGGTATGATTGCTGTCTGCCTGGGGGGGCTAGCCCGCCGGCAGGTTGGTTGGTCAGCCGGGGAGGTGTGGTGAGGCGTGCACTAGGTTATTGGTCAGCGGGGGAGGTGCGGTGAGGCGTGCACTGGGTTATGGTCAGCCGGGGAGGTGTGGTGAGGCGCGCACTGGGTTATGGTCAGCCGGGGAGGTGTGGTGAGGTGCGCACTGGGTTATGGTCAGCCGGGGAGGTGTGGTGAGGCGTGCACTGGGTTCTGGTCACCCGGGGAGGTGTGGTGAGGTGCGCACTGGGTTATGGTCAGCTGGGGAGGTGCGGTGAGGCGTGCACTGGGTTATGGTCAGCTGGGGAGGTGCGGTGAGGCGTGCACTGGGTTATGGTCAGCTGGGGAGGTGTGGTGAGGTGTGTACTGGGTTATGGTCAGCCGGGGGGGTGTGGTGAGGCGTGCACTGGGTTATGGTCAGCCGGGGAGGTGTGGTGAGGCGTGCACTAGGTTATTGGTCAGCGGGGGAGGTGCGGTGAGGTGTGCACTGGGTTATGGTCAGCCGGGGAGGTGTGGTGAGGTGTGTACTGGGTTATGGTCAGCCGGGGAGGTGTGGTGAGGCGTGCACTGGGTTCTGGTCACCCGGGGAGGTGTGGTGAGGTGCGCACTGGGTTATGGTCAGCTGGGGAGGTGCGGTGAGGCGTGCACTGGGTTATGGTCAGCTGGGAGGTGCGGTGAGGCGCGCACTGGGTTATGGTCAGCAGGGGAGGTGTGGTGAGGCGTGCACTGGGTTATGGTCAGCCGGGGAGGTGTGGTGAGGTGTGTACTGGGTTATGGTCAGCCGGGGAGGTGCGGTAAGGTATGTACTGGGTTATGGTCAGCCGGGGAGGTGTGGTGAGGTGTGTACTGGGTTTTGGTCAGCCGGGGAGGTGTGGTGAGGTGTGTACTGGGTTATGGTCAGCCGGGGAGGTGTGGTGAGGTGTGTACTGGGTTATGGTCAGCCGGGGAGGTGTGGTGAGGTGTGTACTGGGTTATGGTCAGCCGGGGAGGTGTGGTGAGGCGTGTATTAGGTTCGTCGCATGAGGGGAAATGACCCTTGAGCACGACCTTTGGGTACATTAGCCTTGACCTCTGACCTGACTCTCAAGGGTCGTCCCGTCGCGCTCAACGACCGCACCGTCGTGCTCAACCACCGTACCGTCGTGCTCAACCACCGTACCGTCGCGCTCAACCACCGTACCGTCGTGCTCAACCACCGTACCGTCGTGCTCAACCACCGTACCGTCGTGCTCAACCACCGTACCGTCGCGCTCAACCACCGTACCGTCGTGCTCAACCACCGTACCGTCGTGCTCAACCACCGTACCGTCGTGCTCAACCACCGTACCGTCGTGCTCAAGGACCGCTCGCTTGTGGCCAAGAGACTTTCCACCGACTTCCCCCTCAGTCTCGAACCCCCAAACTCGACAAAAGATTGAATCTCAATGTTCATTAAGACATTCGAGGTCTATATATGTCTCACAAATGAGGTTGGCCAGCAGCGCCCTGGACAGTACACTGCATAAAGACGATTGGAATCCATATATCTCATCCAACACTCTCCTCCTCCACCTCCTCTCGACTGGACACTGACAGTACACTGCATAAAGACGATAGAATCCTTTTATCTCATCCAACAACACCCTCCTCCTCCTTCACCTCCTCCTCTCAATCCCACTGCCCCAAGTCCACAGTCCCTGTCTGTAGGACCCTCCAATGCCCCCCCCCCCCCCCCCCACTCACCATAACCAACTCCACACCTGCATGGCTATACCCTCAAAAACTCCCAGACACACACACACGTACTTAAACCTCCACACCTGCATGGCTATACCCTCAAAAACTCCCAGACACACACACGTACACACGCCTCCTCCCATAGACTTGAGCCCAGAGACGAATGCAAATTACAGTAGCATTTTGGTACTTGGAGAAAAAAGAAAAAAAGAAAAAAGAAAAGGTATATCATACGTCCTGTACGCCACCATCCTTAGAAGCACGGCTGCTCAAGTAACCCCAGGGCGGTGGCATGCACAAGAAAAATACTGGGGTTCCGCTGGGGGCCATGGGAGACTTCTGGGGCCACAGGAATTTCGCTAGTATACCTTCTCGTAGTATCACCACACATACACACAAAAAGGACATCTCTGTACATTGAGTGAATTACGTCATATGTGTTTACACTTATGAGACACCGAAGTGCGATGATTGGATTATCGGATCATTAGATTATTCCCTTCTGTTTTAAGGTTAGTCCTTACAATATCTCTCTCTCTCTCTTGTTGAATTGCTTATTTCCATCTCTCTCTCTCTCTCTCTCTCTCTCTCTCTCTCTCTCTCTCTCTCTCTCTCTCTCTCTCTCTCTCACATGCCGCAGGAACGAACCAGCGTGGGCCGCATGCGCCCCGAGGGCCGCAAGGGTGAACACCGCTGAATTGGAGAAATGCCCATTTACGATCTAAAAGCGCCATGGCATAGCTCAGCTGCATCTGATAAAACAATTTAAGATATTAACATCACAGCAAAACCAGATATGCAAATTATGAAAACAAAAAAAAGACCAATTGTTTCCTCTTAACAAGGACCTGGCTCAGACCACAGTGAGAATAAACTGTTCAGTTAAAGTCACTGAACATGTAGAAGGACTTTGGGGGAAAAAAAAGAAAAAACATTGCAACGAATACAGAGAAGGACAACAAAACCAATTTCGTCTCTTGAGACATAAACCTCGCGAGGACTTACATCTACACCAATATCTTATCTATAGATCAACAGGCATCGAGACCACTGACACAAATTTACGAAATAGTACGCAAATTCGACAATTCAACTGATAATTCATTCATGTTAAAACAGAGAGACACACACACACACAAAATTGACCAGCGAAAAAAGGTATGATGATAAATAGATGGAATACAAAGCTCTACAAACGCACCTCAAGTAGTAATAGAATACACACTGCTACGGTCAGAGCCAACACTACCACTACATCTACAACACCACCGGATTAATTATGGTATACCACTGAACAAGGCTGTTCACGAAGGAATATCCATTTTTATCTTTTTTTTTTTATCTTTTTTCCCTTTATTTTTACTATCAATCTTTATCTTTTTTATCTCTTTTTTTTTTTATCCCCCTTCATTTTTACAGAGCTACAGATGAAGTCCCTCATCCCGTAATTATCAAGGGGGATGTTAACATGATGTGAATGTGTTTTTTTGTTTTTTTTTTCCAATCGCACTTTCCAACAAAATTTCCTGTTCGGTATACTTTGTCTACAATACATGCTGCTTCACAGCTATTTTCCTGCCGGCTGATGTGCCTTCTGTTTTACTATCCTGTCTCCATCTATAGTGGTGGGTGGGGAGGAGCCTTCTGTTTTACTGTCCTGTCTCCATCTGTAGTGGTGGGTGGGGAGGAGCCTTCTGTTTTACTATCCTGTCTCCATCTGTTTGACTATCCTGTCTCCATCTGTTTGACTATCCTGTCTCCATCTGTTTGACTATCCTGTCTCCATCTGTTTTACTATCCTGTCTCCATCTATAGTGGTGGGTACTGTCCTCCAGCAGATAACCTCGTCACAGACCATCAGGTCTTCTATTACCAGTCCTTCCCACGTACACAAAACCTGTTGTGTGTCCCCGCCTTTAAGACCTCCCTTCAGATCTCCCTTACCCTTCCTCCCTTCGTTACACAGACCCGGTCCCCTCCCTTAAACAACTTACACCACCAGACCGAACCCTTTCTCTCCTGCTCTCGCCCTGATTACATGGCCAACCCCACCTTAATGCCACTTGACCTGAGAAACTCAATCTTTACCTCCTGCTCCTCCTCCTCCTCCTCCTCTTCTTCTTCTTCTTCTTCTTCTTCTTCTTCTTCCCGACTTAACTTTAGCCTGGCCTCACTCCTCCTCAGGTTCTGTCCTTCCCCTCCTGCAAGTGCTTAGCTTAGATTATCTTGTCACTCGACGTAATCCCCTGTCTCACTCGACGTTATTTTCTGTCTTTTCGTATTTCGTTCTGAGCTCCTGTCCCTCAGTCCTTAGCTTCTGTCTCTTCTCTCCCACTCTGTCCTTACTTCTGTCTTTCCTTCAATCTCATCCTTAGCTTCTGTCTCTTCTCCCTTACTCTGTCTCTAGTTCTGTCTCTCCTTCATTCTCATACTTAGCTTCTGTCTCTTCTCCCTTACTCTGTCTCTAGCTTCTGTCTCTTCTTCATTCTCATCCTTAGCTTCTGTCTCTTTTCTCTTACTCTGTCCTTAGCTTCTGTCTTTCCTTCATTCTCATCCTTAGCTTCTGTCTCTTCTCTCCTACTCTGTCCTTACTTTTGTCTTTCCTCCACACTCACACTTAACCCCAAGAATCTCTTCTCTCCAACGCCTCTCTCTCTCTCTCTCTCTCTCTCTCTCTCTCTCCCAAGCTATTCCCCCTTGTTCCTGGCTAATGGGAACTTCCTCTCTCTCTCTCTCTCTCTCTCTCTCTCTCTCTCTCTCTCTCTCTCTCTCTCTCTCTCTCTCTCTCTCCCTTTTGGCGTAGTTACCACGCTAGTAATTCCTCCAAAATACTAATGGGCTTACAGGGACTCTACACGCCCTTTCTCTCTCTCTCTCTCTCTCTCTCTCTCTCTCTCTCTCTCTCTCTCTCTCTCTCTCTCTCTCTCTTACTCTCCCTCCCTCCTCTCCCTCCTGCTCCACCTCATAATGCTTCCTCTCACCGAGATGTATGTGAGGCTGCCTGGCTCATCGTTCTCACACTGCCAGGGAAAATCAGCCATTCCCTGTACGCTACCCAGATAAAACCTCTTCTTTCCATCCTTCTGCCAAACCCACCTTGGCCAAAGGTTTACATGGGTGGTATACCTACAACCACTGGGTATATATATATATATATATATATATATATATATATATATATATATATATATATATTGGAAAGGATCACAATTTTGCGCGTGATCAAGAGGTGATCATGAGTCCACGGGGGAAAATGAAACACGAAAAGTTCCCAAGTGCACTTTCGTGTAATAATCACATCATTAGGGGAGACACACGAGAGAAATATAATAGTCAGTTGATATACATGCTTTAACCCCCCCCCCCCAACCCCACAACACCCCCTCCGCTCCCCACCTCTAATATCCCCACTCGGCCCCCACCCCCGAAACCCCCTCTCCTCCCCCAATACTGATCCCCAACCCTTAAACTCCTCCCCAAAAGTGGCCCCACTCACTTACTCTCCTCCCCATCCCTCATCATCACTCCCCATCACCCAATAAACACAAAAGGGGAGCTTGCCTGTCTCTCTCACACACACACACACACACACACACACACACCCGTTCAGTTCTCTCTCTCTCTCTCTCTCTCTCTCTCTCTCTCTCTCTCTCTCTCTCTCTCTCTCTCTCCATCTATCTATCTATCTATCTATCTAATTGAGTTCTCCTGCCTAACGGAGTTCGTTGCTGTTATGTACCGCTTGTGGGACGCGTACCATACCCCCCCCCCAGATAGGGTACAACAGGTAAATACGGTACAGTATGATTAGCCTCATTATGAATACAGGAACACCCCCCCCCACACACACACACCCCTCCCCCCTCCCCACCTCTCTCTGCCCAATCCTGTATCCATCATGTTTACAGTCAACAAAGCTGTTTTGGTCGTAAGCAAAAAAAAAACCCACCACCCTCCCCCCCCCCCCCTCCCCACTCTCTCTCTCTCTCTCTCTCTCTCTCTCTCTCTCTCTCTCTCTCTCCCCCCCCCCCCCCCCCAATCTGCCTATCCTGTATTCGTGAGGCACCACCAGTGTTTCAGCCACTTGGCTTCACCACACTGGCCTAATAAACTTTTTCAATTAAAAGTCCAATAAGGGTTTTAATTAAGTGGGTTGGGGAGGATGGGGAGGGGGAGGGATTTAATTAAAGATTGAATTGGCCCGCTGGAGGCCAGTGCTTTCGGGATGTGTGTGTGTGTGTGTGTGTGTGTGTGTGTGTGTGTGTGTGTGTGTGAGAGACAGGCAAGCTCCCCTTTTGTGTTTATTGGGTGATGGGGAGTGATGATGAGGGATGGGGAGGAGAGTAAGTGAGTGGGGCCACTTTTGGGGAGGAGTTTAAGGGTTGGGGATCAGTATTGGGGGAGGAGAGGGGGTTTCGGGGTGGGGGCCGAGTGGGGATATTAGAGGTGGGGAGCGGAGGGGGTGTTGTGGGGTTGGGGGGGGTTAAAGCATGTATATCAACTGACTGTTATATTTCTCTCTTGTGTCTCCCCTGGTGATGTGATTATTACACGAAAGTGCACTTGGGAACTTTTCGTGTTTCATTTTCCCCGTGGACTCATAGGAATATCTTGATCACGCGCAAAATTGTGATCCTTTCCAATATATATATATATATATATATATATATATATATATATATATATATATATATATATATATATATATATATATATACCCAGTGGTTGTAGGTATACCACCCATGTAAACCTTTGGCCAAGGTGGGTTTGGCAGAAGGATGGAAAGAAGAGGTTTTATCTGGGTAGCGTACAGGGAATGGCTGATTTTCCCTGGCAGTGTGAGGGACGATGAGCCAGGCAGCCTCACATACATCTCGGTGAGAGGAAGCATTATGAGGTGGAGCAGGAGGGAGAGGAGGGAGGGAGAGTAAGAGAGAGAGAGAGAGAGAGAGAGAGAGAGAGAGAGAGAGAGAGAGAGAGGGCGTGTAGAGTCCCTGTAAGCCCATTAGTATTTTGGAGGAATTACTAGCGTGGTAACTACGCCAAAAGGGAGAGAGAGAGAGAGAGAGAGAGAGAGAGAGAGAGAGAGAGAGAGAGAGAGAGAGAGAGAGAGAGAGAGAGGAAGTTCCCATTAGCCAGGAACAAGGGGGAATAGCTTGGGAGAGAGAGAGAGAGAGAGAGAGAGAGAGAGAGAGAGAGAGAGAGAGAGAGAGAGAGAGAGAGAGAGAGAGAGAGAGAGAGAACTGAACGGGTGTGTGTGTGTGTGTGTGTGTGTGTGTGTGCGGTGGAAGGGGGTGTCGGACGGGGAGGGGGGGGACGGTCACGCGTAAACAAACAACACAACATACAACCCCCCTCCCCCCCCCCCCTAACCTAA
>NC_092250.1:15848099-15850599 GCF_036320965.1 Panulirus ornatus
TCCTCCATTACTTGCCACTTCACTTGCCATTGGCACTGAGTGTTCCCACTACACACACACACACACACACACACACACACACACACACACACACACACACACACACGAGTGTAGAACTCCCTCCCCATACAGTACAAATATATAATTTCAAGTGTTCTCTGTCGGGTCCCATCAACTTCTACGCCCTAATTCCTAACTAACAATAACACTTCCCGTAAGATGAGCCAATATGGAAAAACGATATACATCTATCGACATTCAACAGTCCTTCAAAATACTCTTCTGACGAAAAACATATCTAAGACATTCAACAGTCCTTCAAAATACTCCTCTGGCGAAAAACATATCTAAGACATTCAACAGTCCTTCAACATACTTCCCTCTATCACCACCTCATATTTCCTCCGTCTGTAACCACCTTCCCCTAGGCAACCAGCACACGGTAACGAATGAAAAAAGAAAAAAAAAAGAAAAAATCTTCAGGGCGACACAGATCTGAAGCAAGACAAAAGGGCAAAGAATTTATCGCCTTTAGGAAGACTTTGTGTTGCCAGTACTGAAACGTTATAATCCGCGAGCATATAGAACACACACACACACACACACACACACACACACACACACACACACACACACACACACACACACACACATACACACACATCCCAACATCCGTCGCTGAAGGTGGTGGTGTGGGGGGGGGGGGGGGGTGTCGGGGTTCGAGTCTGCACGCCTTGCTCAATACATCAACACCAGACTCTGTTTTTTATCTTCTGTTTTCTTTCTTTCTTTTTCTTTTTTAAGAGTTCCTGTGTCCGGAAATAAATCTAAAAATCCAATCGCGCAAAAGCAAAGTATGAAGCCGCTGGTGCTGCCACCACCGGCAGCAACGGATAATACAATTCCATTCTCGTGGGACAGAGACAAATGCGCTTGGTTTCGCTAGTGATAAAAACGGCACCAGAACTGCAGTATATATATATATATATATATATATATATATATATATATATATATATATATATATATATATATATATATATATATATATATTCCTATGAGTCCACGGGGAAAATGAAACACAAGAAGCTCCCAAGTGCACTTTCGTGTCATAATCACATCATCAGGGGAGACACAAGAGAGAAATATAACAAGTCAGTTGATGTACATCGAAGAGACGAAGCTAGGACGCCATTTGGTAAACATGGACAATTACATGGACAATCCCACCAATCAGCGTGGAGGTGTACGTATCTATCGTTGCCAAGTCGACTGGGAGAATAAGACCCCCTCTCGTACGGTCCCCTAAGCTGGACCGGAACTGGTGAACCGCCAGGTGACCAGAGGGACATGGCAACACTGCAGCACCCATGCCATGAAGCGCGCGCGCGCGCGCGCGTGTGTGTGTGTGTGTGTGTGTGTGTGTGTGGGGTGGGTGGGTGGTGTGTGTGTGTGTGTGTGTGTGTGTCGCGATCTGCATAACATTTCACGTGCTGGCGCCAGGTGTCCCCCTCCTACACGTCCACGCGCGTCTGTTTATCACGTGGAACGCGCGCGGCATCCAGCCGTAATGCAAATGGCTGGTAATCCCGGAGGAGGATGGGAGATATGACCCATGTGGACTGCCAGCAATGTTGTCACTGATTTGTCCAAGGGCAGCTCGTAATTAGCAGCTGCCCTGCATAACATTCTCTCTCTCTCTCTCTCTCTCTCTCTCTCTCTCTCTCTCTCTCTCTCTCTCTCTCTCTCTCTCTCTCTCTCTCTTGTTTACCAAGTGGCGTCCTAGCTACGTCTCTTCGCTGTATATCAACTGACTTGTTATATTTCTTTCTGGTGTCTCCCCTGATGATGTGATTATGACACGAAAGTGCACTTGGGAACTTACCGCGTTCCATATCCCCGTAGAATCATAGGAATATATATATATATATATATAATATATATAATATTTTTATATATTATATATATATATATATTTTTTTTTTTTTTTTAACTTTTCGCGTCTCCCGCTTTGCGAGGTTTGGCAAAGGAAACAAGGACAAAAAAATGGCCAACCCCCCCCCCCCCTACCATGTACTACCACCCACCACGCAAAAAATACATACCAACGCTTTCCATGGTTTACCCAACGTTTACTGCCTTGATTCACCCCTGACAGCACGTCAACCCCCGTATACCACATCCCCAATTCACTCTATTCCTTGCCCTCCCTTTCCCCTCCTGCATGTTCAGGCCCCGTCACACAAAACTTTTTTACTCCATCTTTCCCCCCAATTTGGGTTTCCCCTTCTCCTGTTCCCTCCACCTCCCACCTATTCCTCTTGGTCAAACTTTCCCCACTCATTCTCTCCGTGACCAAACCATTTTTAAAAACCCTCCCTTTTGCTTCTCAAAACCCCGTCTTTTTATTTCCACACATCTCTCTTACCCTTGTACTTAATCGACAAAACCCCCTCACCCAACATTGTCCTCAAAAAACCCATTTCCACAACCCTCCTCC
>NC_092250.1:15855599-15898099 GCF_036320965.1 Panulirus ornatus
CCCATGAGCCCTCTTAACTCTCCACGAGTTCTCTACTCCCCCACAGGGCCTTCTACTCCCCTCAAAGAGCCCTCTTATTCCCCACGGGCCTTCTACTCCCCACAACGAGCCTTCTACTCCCCAGGATAACCCCTCCACTCCCCACACCCAGCCTTCTACTCCCCAGAGCGAGCCCTCTTACTCCCCACGGGCCTTCTACTCCCCACAACGAGCCTTCTACTCCCCATAATAACCCCTCCACTCCCCACATCGAGCCTTCTACTCCCCAGAGCGAGCCGTCTTCCTCCCCAAGAGCAAGTCTTCCGCTCCCTGGAATAAACCACAGTAACCTCCCCTGCTCTCTCCCCCTTCTCTCCCCCCTTCACCTCTCCCCGTCTGGTGTCTGCCCAGGTGGATGAACCACCCCAGGAAGAGGGCGAGGGCAATGTAAGCCAGCGTACCGAGTTAACAGTCTCCCCCGGGGAGAGAGAGAGAGAGAGAGAGAGAGAGAGAGAGAGAGAGAGAGAGAGAGAGAGAGAGAGAGAGAGAGGGCTGTGTGCTCTGAAGGACGAACGGACACCCTGGATGAGTCCTGGACACGGGGAGAGACTCTCATGATTCATGAGGTGTGAGGGGAGACTCTCATGATTCATGAGGTGTGAGGGGAGACTCATGATTCATGAGGTGTGAGGGGAGAGACTCATGATTCATGAGGTGTGAGGGGAGACTCATGATTCATGAGGTGTGAGGGGAGACTCATGATTCATGAGGTGTGAGGGGAGACTCATGATTCATGAGGTGTGAGGGGAGACTCATGATTCATGAGGTGTGAGGGGAGACTCATGATTCATGAGGTGTGAGGGGAGACTCATGATTCATGAGGTGAGGGGAGACTCATGATTCATGAGGTGTGAGGGGAGACTCATGATTCATGAGGTGTGAGGGGAGACTCATGATTCATGAGGTGTGAGGGGAGACTCATGATTCATGGTGTGAGGGGAGACTCATGATTCATGAGGTGTGAGGGGAGACTCTCATGATTCATGAGGTGTGAGGGGAGACTCTCATGATTCATGAGGTGTGAGGGGAGACTCATGATTCATGAGGTGTGAGGGGAGACTCATGATTCATGAGGTGTGAGGGGAGACTCATGATTCATGAGGTGTGAGGGGAGACTCATGATTCATGAGGTGTGAGGGGATTCGACTGGGATTCATGAGGCGTGAGGGATGGATTGGGTGAGTGAGCGAGTGTGTGAGTCTATGATTCATCCATCGAACGAGGGGACGGACCACTTGACTCATCCATGAGTGAGGTTCCGACTCACCTCTGCGGTGGGTGATGAGTGAGTGAGGTGGGGGGGTGGCAACCAACAGCCAGCGTTGCCATCGTCAGCCGTACCGATGGCCAGCGTTGCCATCGTTAGCCATACCGACGTACAGCGTTGCCATCGTCAGCCGTACCGATGGCCAGCGTTGCCATCGTCAGCCGTACCGGTGGCCAGCGTCAGCCGTACCGATGGCCAGCGTTGCCATCGTCAGCCGTACCGACGGCCAGCGTTGCCATCGTCAGCCGTACCAAATAACCAGCGTTGCTAACGTCAGCGCAGACCTACAACCAGCACTGCTAACGTCAGCCACACCAACAGCCACCGTTGCCAACGTCAGCTTTACCAATGACCCCCCACCACTTGGACACACGGGGGGGGGGGGGAGAGCTAGTCGGTGTTTAGTTACTTAATGTGTCGTGTAATGACGCACTCAGGAGGCTCTTACACTGCAGCAGTTACTGCGCTGCGGGAGAGAGAGAGAGAGAGAGAGAGAGAGAGAGAGAGAGAGAGAGAGAGAGAGAGAGAGAGAGAGAGAGAGAGAGAGAGGATAATAATGGTGGATGTGGGATGAGGTGAGAGAGAAGCGGTGGAGGAGGAGGAGGAGGAGGGGGAGGAGGAGGAGGAGGAGGAGGAGGAGGAGGAAGAGGAAGAGGAGGTAGAGGAAGAGGAAGAGGAAGAAGAGGAAGAGGAAGAGGAGGAGGAGGAGGAAGAGGAAGAGGAAGAGGAGGAGGAGGAAGAAGAAGAAGAGACAGGAGAAAGTGGATAAAAGATGGGAATAAGTGGAAGGAGGAGAAAGACAAGCTGTGATGAGAGGAGGGGGAAGGGAGAGATGTGGCACGGTGCAGTGGACGGTGGGTTGAGGTGGGTTGACGGTGGGTTGACGGTGGGTTGAGGTGGGTTGACGGTGGGTTGAGGTGTAGTTGACGAAGGGAGAGATGTGGCGTGGTGTAGTACACGGTGGGGTGCCAGTGGGTTGAAGTGGGCTGACGGTGGGTTGAGGTGTAGTTGACGAAGGGAGAGATGTGGCGTGGTGTAGCAGACGGTGGGTTGCCGGTGGGTTGACGGTGGGTTGAGATGTAGTTATCGGTGGGTTGAGGTGTAGTTTAACGGTGGGTTGAGGTGTAGCTGACGGTGGGCTGACGGTGTCAAGCAGACGGTGGGCTGACGTCAGGTGGGCTGAGGTGGGTGGGCGGCCTTACAGCCACGCTGAAGACCCACCCAGGTACATCAACCCCAGGTCGTGTTCGCTGTGCACGGCCAAACGAGCATCAAACCCTATGTGTATATATACAGTGTTGGGTCATGTACGAGATGGATCCAAACCTCTCAAACACACTCTTGGGCCATGTCTGCACTCATTCACCCTTACTGATACATCAGTGAGTAATATCTATACTCATTTCCTCATATAGACATCAATGAGTAATGTATACACTCATTTACTCATACAGACACATCAATGAGTAATGTCTGTACTCATTTACCCCTACTAATACATCAATGAGTTATGTCTATACTCATTTCCTCATACAGACATCAAAATAATTTTAAAATCATTTATCTACAAACATCAAAGAGTAATGTCTGTACTCATTTACTCATACAGACACATCAATGAGTAATGTCTGTACTCATTTACTCATACAGACACATCAATGAGTAATGTCTGTACTCATTTACTCATACAGACACATCAATGAGTAATGTCTGTACTCATTTACTCATACAGACACATCAATGAGTAATGTCTGTACTCATTTACTCATACAGACACATCAATGAGTAATGTCTGTACTCATTTACTCATACAGACACATCAATGAGTAATGTCTGTACTCATTTACTCATACAGACACATCAATGAGTAATGTCTGTACTCATTTACTCATACAGACACATCAATGAGTAATGTCTGTACTCATTTACTCATACAGACACATCAATGAGTAATGTCTGTACTCATTTACTCATACAGACACATCAATGAGTAATGTCTGTACTCATTTACTCATACAGACACATCAATGAGTAATGTCTGTACTCATTTACTCATACAGACACATCAATGAGTAATGTCTGTACTCATTTACTCATACAGACACATCAATGAGTAATGTCTGTACTCATTTACTCATACAGACACATCAATGAGTAATGTCTGTACTCATTTACTCATACAGACACATCAATGAGTAATGTCTGTACTCATTTACTCATACAGACACATCAATGAGTAATGTCTGTACTCATTTACTCATACAGACACATCAATGAGTAATGTCTGTACTCATTTACTCATACAGACACATCAATGAGTAATGTCTGTACTCATTTACTCATACAGACACATCAATGAGTAATGTCTGTACTCATTTACTCATACAGACACATCAATGAGTAATGTCTGTACTCATTTACTCATACAGACACATCAATGAGTAATGTCTGTACTCATTTACTCATACAGACACATCAATGAGTAATGTCTGTACTCATTTACTCATACAGACACATCAATGAGTAATGTCTGTACTCATTTACTCATACAGACACATCAATGAGTAATGTCTGTACTCATTTACTCATACAGACACATCAATGAGTAATGTCTGTACTCATTTACTCATACAGACACATCAATGAGTAATGTCTGTACTCATTTACTCATACAGACACATCAATGAGTAATGTCTGTACTCATTTACTCATACAGACACATCAATGAGTAATGTCTGTACTCATTTACTCATACAGACACATCAATGAGTAATGTCTGTACTCATTTACTCATACAGACACATCAATGAGTAATGTCTGTACTCATTTACTCATACAGACACATCAATGAGTAATGTCTGTACTCATTTACTCATACAGACACATCAATGAGTAATGTCTGTACTCATTTACTCATACAGACACATCAATGAGTAATGTCTGTACTCATTTACTCATACAGACACATCAATGAGTAATGTCTGTACTCATTTACTCATACAGACACATCAATGAGTAATGTCTGTACTCATTTACTCATACAGACACATCAATGAGTAATGTCTGTACTCATTTACTCATACAGACACATCAATGAGTAATGTCTGTACTCATTTACTCATACAGACACATCAATGAGTAATGTCTGTACTCATTTACTCATACAGACACATCAATGAGTAATGTCTGTACTCATTTACTCATACAGACACATCAATGAGTAATGTCTGTACTCATTTACTCATACAGACACATCAATGAGTAATGTCTGTACTCATTTACTCATACAGACACATCAATGAGTAATGTCTGTACTCATTTACTCATACAGACACATCAATGAGTAATGTCTGTACTCATTTACTCATACAGACACATCAATGAGTAATGTCTGTACTCATTTACTCATACAGACACATCAATGAGTAATGTCTGTACTCATTTACTCATACAGACACATCAATGAGTAATGTCTGTACTCATTTACTCATACAGACACATCAATGAGTAATGTCTGTACTCATTTACTCATACAGACACATCAATGAGTAATGTCTGTACTCATTTACTCATACAGACACATCAATGAGTAATGTCTGTACTCATTTACTCATACAGACACATCAATGAGTAATGTCTGTACTCATTTACTCATACAGACACATCAATGAGTAATGTCTGTACTCATTTACTCATACAGACACATCAATGAGTAATGTCTGTACTCATTTACTCATACAGACACATCAATGAGTAATGTCTGTACTCATTTACTCATACAGACACATCAATGAGTAATGTCTGTACTCATTTACTCATACAGACACATCAATGAGTAATGTCTGTACTCATTTACTCATACAGACACATCAATGAGTAATGTCTGTACTCATTTACTCATACAGACACATCAATGAGTAATGTCTGTACTCATTTACTCATACAGACACATCAATGAGTAATGTCTGTACTCATTTACTCATACAGACACATCAATGAGTAATGTCTGTACTCATTTACTCATACAGACACATCAATGAGTAATGTCTGTACTCATTTACTCATACAGACACATCAATGAGTAATGTCTGTACTCATTTACTCATACAGACACATCAATGAGTAATGTCTGTACTCATTTACTCATACAGACACATCAATGAGTAATGTCTGTACTCATTTACTCATACAGACACATCAATGAGTAATGTCTGTACTCATTTACTCATACAGACACATCAATGAGTAATGTCTGTACTCATTTACTCATACAGACACATCAATGAGTAATGTCTGTACTCATTTACTCATACAGACACATCAATGAGTAATGTCTGTACTCATTTACTCATACAGACACATCAATGAGTAATGTCTGTACTCATTTACTCATACAGACACATCAATGAGTAATGTCTGTACTCATTTACTCATACAGACACATCAATGAGTAATGTCTGTACTCATTTACTCATACAGACACATCAATGAGTAATGTCTGTACTCATTTACTCATACAGACACATCAATGAGTAATGTCTGTACTCATTTACTCATACAGACACATCAATGAGTAATGTCTGTACTCATTTACTCATACAGACACATCAATGAGTAATGTCTGTACTCATTTACTCATACAGACACATCAATGAGTAATGTCTGTACTCATTTACTCATACAGACACATCAATGAGTAATGTCTGTACTCATTTACTCATACAGACACATCAATGAGTAATGTCTGTACTCATTTACTCATACAGACACATCAATGAGTAATGTCTGTACTCATTTACTCATACAGACACATCAATGAGTAATGTCTGTACTCATTTACTCATACAGACACATCAATGAGTAATGTCTGTACTCATTTACTCATACAGACACATCAATGAGTAATGTCTGTACTCATTTACTCATACAGACACATCAATGAGTAATGTCTGTACTCATTTACTCATACAGACACATCAATGAGTAATGTCTGTACTCATTTACTCATACAGACACATCAATGAGTAATGTCTGTACTCATTTACTCATACAGACACATCAATGAGTAATGTCTGTACTCATTTACTCATACAGACACATCAATGAGTAATGTCTGTACTCATTTACTCATACAGACACATCAATGAGTAATGTCTGTACTCATTTACTCATACAGACACATCAATGAGTAATGTCTGTACTCATTTACTCATACAGACACATCAATGAGTAATGTCTGTACTCATTTACTCATACAGACACATCAATGAGTAATGTCTGTACTCATTTACTCATACAGACACATCAATGAGTAATGTCTGTACTCATTTACTCATACAGACACATCAATGAGTAATGTCTGTACTCATTTACTCATACAGACACATCAATGAGTAATGTCTGTACTCATTTACTCATACAGACACATCAATGAGTAATGTCTGTACTCATTTACTCATACAGACACATCAATGAGTAATGTCTGTACTCATTTACTCATACAGACACATCAATGAGTAATGTCTGTACTCATTTACTCATACAGACACATCAATGAGTAATGTCTGTACTCATTTACTCATACAGACACATCAATGAGTAATGTCTGTACTCATTTACTCATACAGACACATCAATGAGTAATGTCTGTACTCATTTACTCATACAGACACATCAATGAGTAATGTCTGTACTCATTTACTCATACAGACACATCAATGAGTAATGTCTGTACTCATTTACTCATACAGACACATCAATGAGTAATGTCTGTACTCATTTACTCATACAGACACATCAATGAGTAATGTCTGTACTCATTTACTCATACAGACACATCAATGAGTAATGTCTGTACTCATTTACTCATACAGACACATCAATGAGTAATGTCTGTACTCATTTACTCATACAGACACATCAATGAGTAATGTCTGTACTCATTTACTCATACAGACACATCAATGAGTAATGTCTGTACTCATTTACTCATACAGACACATCAATGAGTAATGTCTGTACTCATTTACTCATACAGACACATCAATGAGTAATGTCTGTACTCATTTACTCATACAGACACATCAATGAGTAATGTCTGTACTCATTTACTCATACAGACACATCAATGAGTAATGTCTGTACTCATTTACTCATACAGACACATCAATGAGTAATGTCTGTACTCATTTACTCATACAGACACATCAATGAGTAATGTCTGTACTCATTTACTCATACAGACACATCAATGAGTAATGTCTGTACTCATTTACTCATACAGACACATCAATGAGTAATGTCTGTACTCATTTACTCATACAGACACATCAATGAGTAATGTCTGTACTCATTTACTCATACAGACACATCAATGAGTAATGTCTGTACTCATTTACTCATACAGACACATCAATGAGTAATGTCTGTACTCATTTACTCATACAGACACATCAATGAGTAATGTCTGTACTCATTTACTCATACAGACACATCAATGAGTAATGTCTGTACTCATTTACGAGGCCCAACCACAACCCTGTGGTCTTGGCCAGCCACAACCCTGTGGGTCTTGGCCAGCCACAACCCTGTGGGTCTTGGCCAGCCACAACCCTGTGGGTCTTGGCCAGCCACAACCCTGTGGGTCTTGGCCAGCCACAACCCTGTGGGTCTTGGCCAACCACAACCCTGTGGGTCTTGGCCAGCCACAACCCTGTGGGTCTTGGCCAACCACAACCCTGAGTCTTGACCAACCACAACCCTGAGTCTTGGCCAGCCACAACCCTGGCCACGCGCCGGCGCCAAAATACACAACACTAACTTGGTGCTGGCCCATGATCGGCCCACCCCTGGGAGAGTCCCCCCTTATCCCCCCCACCACAACCATCCACGCCCTCCACAACCCCTCCATCAGCATTACAGTCCCCCGTCAGTCAGGTGACGAAGCCAAAAACGAGTCGTCCTGTCCTCAAATGTCTCGAGGTAAACAAAACTAGTTTACAAGAAAGGTAAACAACACTAGTTTACTAGTAAACAACACTAGTTTACAAGACAGGTACACAAAACTAGTTTACAAGAAGGGAAAACAAAACTAGTTTACAAAGGTAAACAAAACTAGTTTACAAAGGTAAACAAAACTAGTTTACAAAGGTAAACTAGTTTACAAGGTAAACAAAACTAGTTTACAAGAAAGGTAACAAAACTAGTTTACAAGGTAAACAAAACTAGTTTACAAGGTAAACAAAACTAGTATACAAGGTAAACAAAACTAGTTTACGAGGTAAACAAAATTAGTTTACAAGAAAGATAAACAAAGCTAGTTTACACCAAGAAAGGTGAACAAAACTAGTTTACAGGAAAGATAAACAAAGCTAGTTTACACCAAGAAAGGTGAACAAAACTAGTTTACAAGAAAGGTAAACAAAACTAGTTTACACCAAGATAAACAAAGCTAGTTTACAAGAAAGGTAAACAAAGCTAGTTTACACCAAGAAAGGCAAACAAAACTAGTTTACAACATGAAAGGTCCACCTTACGTATCACTGTACCGAGATTCATCCAAGACTCACCAGGATCGATTACAGCAGGCGGCTGTAATCATGTCTATGTGGGAATCATAGTACAGAATCAGTGTCTGTAATCATGTCTATGTGGGAATTACAGTACAGAATCAGTGACTGTAATCATGTCTATGTGGGAATTACAGTACACTATCATATGTCCTGCCACACACTGGCTGACGTGGACCAGATAAATAAGACCAAAGATGGAGACGCGCATGCGCATTTCCAGTGACCTATGACCTCTTTGCAATACACGTCATCATATTTGGGTTGTCACTTGTTTACCAAATGACGTCCTAGCTTCGTCTCTTCGATGTATATCAACTGACCTGTTATATTTCTCTCTTGTGTCTCCCCTGATGATGTGATTATGACACGAAAGTGCACTTGGGAACTTATCGTGTTTCATTTTCCCCCGTGGACTCATGGGAATATATATATATATATATATATATATATATATATATATATATATATATATATATATATATATATATATATATATATATATATATACTGGAGAACAAACCAGTAAAGTTAAATCACACATGTGATACGGGAAAAGTGTAATGTAATGAAAATAATGATCAAAGGCTGAAAAATACGGCCAAGTATTGACCATGAAAGGGACAATAGTGACCTTTGACCTCTGCAGATCAAATGGGGTCAAATCAAGACCTGACCACGCACACCGTATGGCATTTGTGGAGCAGACTTGCCTACAGTAATTCCCCAGAGTTGAGCGAGGCTAAATGGGAAAACCAAAAATAAATACTTTTTTTTCTTTTCTTTTGGCTCGTAATGACGTCTGGCCTCATATTTTCTTTCTCTTTCTTTTTCGAAAACATCGAAATTGAAAATGAAATTACGTTCCTACACATACTGAGCTGAAATACGTCCCTATCGACCTAATTACCGTCTTGTAATGAAGGTATGTTTGCACAACCTTGGATAGAAGAAGGACAGAAGAATCTACCATCTATCTATCCTATCTATCTATCTATCTCTCTGACGCCTGCCTGCCTGGACCTCCCTCAAAGAGGGTGTGTGTGTGTGTGTGTGACCACGGCAATCTAGAAGACCCCATGACCAGTTCACCCTTGTGACGCAACATAGCTAAAAGAGCAACCCCGCCTCCTTTGCTGAAGAGGTAAACACCGAAAGAATGATTCTCTTTGGAGTGTTTTCTCCCCAAGTCTCTATATGCTTTCCAGCACGACGGTACGTACGGCCCTTGCTGAGCACGACGGTACGGCGTCTGAGAGAGACGGGGTACGGCCCTTGCTGAGCACGACGGTACGGCGTCTGAGAGAGACGGGGTACGGCCCTTGCTGAGCACGACGGTACGGCGTCTGAGAGACAGGGTACGGTCCTTGCTGAGCGCGACGGTACGGCGTCTGAGAGAGACGGTACGGCCCTTGCTGAACACGTTCTGTGCCACGTTTGAGCACGACGGTACGGCCCCGGCTAAACACGTTCTGTACCACGTTTGAGCACGACGGTACGACCCTGCTAAACACGTTCTATACCGCGTTTGAGCACGACGGTACGACCCTGCTGAACACGTTCTGTACCGCGTTTGAGCCACACGGTACGGTACGACCCTTCCTGACAAAGATGACCTGACCCTGTGACCCGACCCCAATCTGACGTAACCACAGCAGGGCAGAGAGTGGAGGGTTGTAGACGGGAGATGTGGTGGTTCGTTCTTATATCACCTTATGTGTCCCTAAAACTCACTTCCAATTGGCTTATGAGGAAGAGTGGGTCTCGGGGGATTAAGTTCTCTTGCCAGGTGTAGCTTAATAATACCTTACACACAATATATATATATATATATATATATATATATATATATATATATATATATATATATATATACATATATATATATATATATTGTCCCTGGGGATAGGGGAGAAAGAATACTTCCCACGTATTCCCTGCGTGTCGTAGAAGGCGACTAAAAGGGGAAGGAGCGGGGAGGCTGGAAATCCTTCCCTCTTGTTTTTTTTTTTAATTTTCCAAAAGAAGGAACAGAGAAGGGGGCCAGGTGAGGATATTCCCTCAAAGGCCCAGTCCTCTGTTCTTAACGCTACCTTGCTAATGCAGGAAATGACGAATAGTTTGAAAGAAAGAAAAATATATATATATATACACTAGACAATATACACTACAAAACACTACACATACAAACACACTCGGAGTTTGGAGGTGACTTAAAGGCGAGGAAAATAAAAGTATTTATTTCGAATACAGTGATATAAAAAGTCTATATATATTACTAATTACATTCACGCAATCACCCTGTTACTCATTTCGTGTCGTCTCATCGTTAGATTGTCAAGTTTTGTAGTTGTTATTCTTCCCTGTGTTTGTTTGTTTTTTTGTTTTGAACATGGAATATGGTTACGCATGTACGGAGTTACAGGGGAGGAGGTGTATGGGGGGGGGTGTGTATGGGGGGTGAGGGGACGACGACCCCCACTGACTCGTGGGGATATGTAGTGGTGTGGTGTTCATTCTATTCTCTCTCTCTGCTGTTCACTAAATGACAACTGCACGTATGTTTGTGCTTAGTTATATATGTACTCTAATTCTTCTAACACTCTGTGTTCTTCCCCACGGGCGAGATCCGTTCTATAACTAGTGAAGAGACGACCCCTACCACAAGAAAATAAATAAATAAATATATATATATATATATATATGTATGTATATGAGACAAGTATTCAAAATTCTTTTTTTCTCTACACAAGACCAACTTCTTCGCTACAAGATGTCTCAAGCACAAGCATTGCTTTTAAGAAAAACAATAAGTACATCAGTGTTCCAGCTGTACACTTTCCTGTACGTGAGAACAGACCCTCTGTACAGTGCATCAGACGCGTTAGTGTATCTATCTATAAGACGTCTATCCAGGCAGGCGGCGTCTCCAACGAGAACAGATGGTGAGTTAGTGACACAGGGCCCCCAACCTAACACAAAACTGTGGGATGAATGTGTTGATCTAATAATGATGATGGTGCAATAGCAGCTTACAGCCTCTGGTTCTGCTAGCACTAGAGGGAATAGCGAGCTAAGATGGTGCCTAGGAGCCTGGTGAAACCGCAGCTATTGGTGCCTAGGAGTCTAGTGAAGCCACAGCTATGGTTGCCTAGGAGTCTAGTGAAGCCACAGCTATGGTTGCCTAGGAGTCTGGTGAAGCCACACCTATGGTTGCCTAGGAGTCTAGTGAAGCCACAGCTATTGGTGCCTAGGAGTCTAGTGAAGCCAAAGCTATTGGTGCCTAGGAGTCTGGTGAAGCCACACTTATTGGTGCCTAGGAGTTTGAAGCCACACTTACTGGTGCCCAGGAGTTTGGTGAAGCCACAGCTATTAATGCCTAGGAGTTTGGTGAAGCCACAGCTATTAATGCCTAGGAGTCTAGTGAAGCCACAGCCATTGATGCCTAGGAGTCTGGCGAAGACACAGCTATCAATGCCTAGGAGTCTGGCGAAGCCACAGCTATTAATGCCTAGGAGTCTGGTGAAGCCACAGCTATTAATGCCTAGGAGTCTGGTGAAGCCACAGCTACTGATGCCTAGGAGTCTGGTGAAGCCACAGCTATCAACAAGTCGTGCACAGACCTAGGAAATGGGTGGTTTACCCCGGGTGAAGGTGGTGGTGAGGTTTCCCCCTCCTCACCTCTGGCTCAGAGCACTCTACGCTGCATGACGAACACCCACCTTCTTTATCATACTAATCAGCTAAGGATTACGATACCCCTCTCGCTCCTCTGATCTACCAAGCTATTATGGGGCCAACCAAGCAAGCTGTGTCAAAAGCACAATGCGTAGCAAAATGGCACTGCCTCTTATATAAGTACAGTTATTGATGGAAGAAAAAACTCACATACTACATGAATTCCTCTTGAGCTACTACGTCTTGATCTACAATATACACGATTACTCCAGGTAGTTGCGTTAAAGAGCTATCTGTACATCGTCTATTAAGGCTATCGCGATCTATCGTATCCACACGCGATGGCAGAGACGACTACTGGTAAAAATAATTAACCCATTATGGAGTGTCAGAGGTGAGGTGTCTGTGGAGGAGGAGGAGTGAAGGGCGGGAGGCGGCGGACTGGGCCAGGTCCTTGGGAAGATAAAGAAGAGAGAGAGAGAGAGGACCTCGAAGGGTCGTTCTCTCTCTCCTCCTCCTCCTCCTCTTCGTGGTGGACTCCCTCAGGTCCCGTGGCCCAGGAGGCTGCAGGCGTAGCAGAAGACGCAGATGATGATGTAGGCGTGCTGCCGCAACACCCTGTCCAGGCTGGAGCGGCGACGTCTCCGCCAGGCGATGGCGTCCAGGTCCTCCGCCTCCGACGCCTCGGTGTCGCACTGGCCAACGCCCTCGGCGTAGTGGGACAGGAGCCTCGGCGCGTCGTCCTCCGAGGCGGCGACCCGGTCTTGGCCGCCCTCGGGCTGGTGGTGGTCTTCTCCGGCCGTGGCTGAAGGCCGGCGAATCATCTTCCTCAGAAATACGGGCGACAGGAGATACAGATCCATGCCCGATGTAGCGTTGATCACTTACAAAAAAAAATTAAATAACTCGTCCTTTCCCCAAGAAAAAAAAAAAAAAGGGCTTTTAAAAATGTCAAAAAATGTCTCAAAAAATCTCTCTGGTGTGGCCAAAAAAAAAAAAAGAGAGAGGAAAATCCTTCTAAATGTTCCTTGTTTAACGTTTTCCGTCGAATTGGGTGTTTGTCGTACGATTCACTCAGTTCAGCGAACACACTAGTGAGTCGGTGTCACTGGCCACAACCGCAGTGAACTGAAGAAGGAGGAGGGACGCAGATGGCGCTGGGGGGTGGGTCCTCCTCCTGCTGAGCTGTCTCCTTCTTCTTCTTCTTCTCTTCTTCTTTCTTATTCTTCCCCCCACCTTCCTCCGCTGTTGCTATTCAGCTGATCTGTCTTGGCGCTGATGAGAACTGGATGGAGAGCTGTGTGCGAAGGAACACAACAAGTTGAAACTTTACTTTCAAAAACAAAAAGACAGAAGGAAGAACCATCGCCTCAGCCAGTCACAATCGGCAAAGCAAAAAATACAAATCCATGACTAATGAGAACTCATACGTGTATGCCCATGAGTGTATATGTATACGGCATGAATGATAGATAGATATACATATTATATATACATTACCACTTTCTCTATTGTCTGCTGACGGAGACGATCCAAAGCGAGTAACAGCGCCGACTGGAACTTTCTCACACAGAATCAAAGTCTTTCGTACGGACTGTGTAGGTTAGGGAGGTAGGTAGGTAGGTCTGGGAGTGGAGTGGAGGGAAGAGGGGGACGACTCTCTCTCTCTCTCTCACTGGGAAGGGAGAGACTTTTACAGGTTTAAAAGCAGGAGAGGACGATGGGGGGGGGGGGGGAATGGGAACGGATATCTCCAGCGTATTCTAGGATGTCGTCTCACACCGGGGTTTACTCTAGGACCCGACTTCTGCGAATGAAGTTATTCTCTGAGTTCTTCTTTTCTCTTCCTGCCTTGAAGTTGTAGGGCTTGTGTGAAGGGGATGGGGTCGATTACACACTTGTGTGTGTGTACTCTCTCTTTCTCTTTCTCCCTCTCTCTCGATTGTCCGTCAGACTTGAAAGATGACGAAGACGACCAGGAGGAAACACAGGAGCACGGCGTACGTGCAACCGAAGACCTGGCTCTCCATGTCTGCCTGCGTGTGTCGGCCCGCTCTTGGACTGGCCTTACGGAGAAGTGAACTGGCCTTCCTATAGAGCGAGAACCTCCCGTTAATCTTTAGAAGGCTTCAAAGGCGATGTAGAAGGTGAGGAGCAACGCCATGAGAACGAGATACGAACAGAACAAGGTCTTCGTTTCGGTGACCTCCATTGTTATATAAGACCTTCTTCCTTCAAGTCTCTCGGGGTCGAGTTCTTGGTTCAGTGTTACGGTGTCAGCTGAAGGAGCCCCCGCCGAAGACGTAGAGCGTCACCAGTAGGACGATCAGGACGACGTAGTTGTTGAAGAGACTCGTACTCTCGCTGGGGGACATGGTGCCCTTAAAAGAGGGAGGGCGGGTGGAGGAGTCAGAGACCACGCGTGGGTGGGGTTCTTGCTACCCTTAGAAGACCGCTCCTTCCAAGATGGCGTAGAGGGCCAGGAGAAATATGACCAGGATGAGGAAGGTGCAACCGATGCTCTTCTGTTCATCCATGTCGAATCGGTCGCCTCCCGAAAACAAACTATCAGCGATGAGGATCGTATGAATGGAGTTCTATCTCTCTCTTCTCTCTTTATCCGGTAGAAGGATCAGTAGAAGGCGCTGTCCAACACGATGTACAACACGATCAAGAAGGTCAAGAGGATGACGTACGTGTAACCTAAGTTCTGGTGTTCGCTGGCGGCCATCGCAGCCGACGGACGGACGAGCGGCGCGGAGAGTGAAGAGGAGGAGGAGGAGGTGTGCGTGTGTGTGTGTGTTTGTCGGGTCTTCACAACAAGGTGCCCTGCATGAAGAGGTACAGCAACACCAGGAAGGTCAGCAGAATCCCGTAGGTGTACACGAGAGACTTGTTCTCATTATCGAGCATGATCGACGACCCCTTTTTGTGTGTGTGTGTCTCTGAAGGCTTTATATCGAAGGGCCTCGTCTGGCTAGTGAGGGATCCTCCGGGTGTCCTAGAGAACCTCGAAGACGACGTAGAGGAGGGCGAGGCACGAGAGCAGGATCAGGTAGGTGCTGGCCAGAGATGTGCTCTCCATCGCAAGAGAAAAACGAAAAGAAACAATCCGAGCGTTCGTTTGTACGAGGCGGAGAAGGGGTTTTAGGTCGAACTGGGTTTCTTCCGGGGGGTTGTGTGAGGGGGACGTGAGGAGGAAGAGTTCCTACAACGTCGTCTGGGCAGAGGCGTGGGGGGAAGACAAGCAGGTAATGGGAAGTCCTGTGGTCCCTTTTAACTGCTCAGAAGTGTGTGTGAGGGGAGGATACGAGAGTGATGGAGAGCGGCAGCCTCGCGACCTCAGAAACGAGACATGGGCGGGCTTGGGGGAGGGAATTCAGAATACGCTGGAGTGAGACGCTACTGCGTCAGTTGGCCTCTCGGCTGAGGAGGATCGGGTAGGAGAGGGTGCAAGGGTGGGAAGGGATAAGGGTTAAGGGTTATAAGGTCATGTTTCTTTAAAACACGAGCCCCTCCAGCACCATGTATAGCACCACTAGGAACGCCACTAGGATTATGTACGTGAAGACAAGATTCTTGTTTTCCAAAGCGGCCATTCGATGCCTCCTACACCACTCGAACACAAAGCTTTATCTCTCTTTCGCTTGCTTGCTGGCTCGCTGGTGGGTCAACGCACCACCACTTCTAGGCTCGGGGGGAGATCCACTGGGAATATGGAGCGTCGAAGCGACGGCTTCCGCTTTTATACCCACACCCGACTTGCCCCGATGCGGGCGACACCGCCAGCCACACAAGACACACACACACACACACACACACAAAAAAAAAAAAAAGAGGGAGAGAGAGAGAGAGAGAGCACGAGACCCCGACGTCGGTGTCAATATACTTCGCTGTCTCTCAGAGAGGATCGTCCTGAGGGAGGGAGGGAGGGGGGGCAGAAGGAGGAGGGCGTGGTGCCCAGCGACCTGGCACATACCTGCACGTACCGGCGGGAAAAACTGCACACACACACACACACACACACACACACACAAGCGCGCGCCACCACTTCCACGCCTTTCTCGAAGATGGTTTGTACACACACGCACAGCAGAGGGCGGGGGTGGGGAGGGGAGTTGACCTGGTTACCTCTTGCGTCCTTTGTGTTGCCACGCCCCCTTCCCTCCCTCCCTCGACGCACGACACGCCCACCTGCAGGTCCCAATAACCCAACGGCTCTCCCAAAGGCGCCACCAGCATCGTCGCCACGCCCCCTACAATCCACCCTCACCACCAGCGACCACCTAGCTACCTGTACACCACAACCACCCTCATAACACCGACCCCCTTCCGTCGCACTCACAACCACGACCCCCTTCCGTCGCACTCACAACCACGACCCCCATTCGTCGCACTCACAACCACGACCCCCTTCCATCGCACTCACAACCACGACCCCCTTCCGTCGCACTCACAACCACGACCCCCTTCCGTCGCACTCACAACCACGAACCCCTTCCGTCGCACTCACAACCACGAACCCTTTCCGTCGCACTCACAACCACGACCCCCTTCCGTCGCACTCACAACCACGAACCCTTTCCGTCGCACTCACAACCACGAACCCCTTCCGTCACACTCACAACCACGACCCCCTCCGTCGCACTCACAACCACGACCCCCTCCCGTCGCACTCACAGCCACGACCCCCTCCCGTCGCACTCACAACCACGAACCCTTTCCGTCGCACTCACAACCACGAACCCCTTCCGTCGCACTCACAACCACGACCCCCTCCGGTCGCACTCACAACCACGAATCCCTTCCGTCGCACTCACAAACCACGACCCCCTTCCGTCACACTCACAACCACGACCCCCTTCCGTCGCACTCACAACCACGACCCCCTCCCGTCGCACTCACAGCCACGACCCCCTCCCGTCGCACTCACAACCACGAACCCTTTCCGTCGCACTCACAACCACGAACCCCTTCCGTCGCACTCACAACCACGACCCCCTCCGGTCGCACTCACAACCACGAATCCCTTCCGTCGCACTCACAAACCACGACCCCCTTCCGTCGCACTCACAACCACGACCCCCTTCCATCGCAGTTACAACCACGACCTCCCTCCCTCCCCCCCTCAAGCCGTCACAACCAAGACCTTGCCCCCCCCCCCTCCAATCCTTGGCCATCACAGCTGCGGTCACCCACATCACCCACTAGAGCACACCCCACCCACAGCCCCCACAACGGCACACCCCACCCACAGCCCCCACAACGGCACACCCAACCCATATTACACAACATTCCTCATCGGCGAGGACCATCTCTGACCCACAGCTAAAAATGGCCTAGAGTATGAGACACACACACACACACACACACACACACACACACAATCTCCATATATTTCTGGTCACTGGGCACATGCGCTCATGACTAACACACACACGCACACGGACACATCATCCACAGAATATGGGAGCTCATTTCTCAAGAAAACGGCGCGAGGATGTTTTGCAAGACTTAGCTCAAGAGGGGAATGGGGGGGGGGGGGGGAGAGAGGGGCGCGCACACACACACACACACACACACACACACACACATGGAGGGTGACGCTACGCGCGCGCTGTGTGCGCACGTCACCTGGCCAAAACCGGAACCATTGCTAAACCGCGGAGGAATGGGTCAAACCGCACCGCGTTTGGTGCCCAGGGCGTGCGTTGTTATAAACCACACCACCTGGGTGTTTTATAATGATGCTGAAGCGTTATAAACCACGCCATCTGGGTGTTTTATAATGATGCTGAAGCGTTATAAACCACACCACCTGGGTGTTTTATAATGACGCTGACGCGTTATAAACCACACCACCTGGGTGTTTTATAATGATGCTGAAGCGTTATAAACCACACCACCTGGGTGTTTTATAATGATGCTGAAGCGTTATAAACCACGCCACCTGGGTGTTTTATAATGATGCTGAAGCGTTATAAACCACGCCATCTGGGTGTTTTATAATGATGCTGAAGCGTTATAAACCACGCCACCTGGGTGTTTTATAATGACGCTGACGCGTTATAAACCACACCACCTGGGTGTTTTATAATGATGCTGAAGCGTTATAAACCACACCACCTGGGTGTTTTATAATGATGCTGAAGCGTTATAAACCACACCACCTGGGTGTTTTATAATGATGCTGAAGCGTTATAAACCACGCCACCTGGGTGTTTTATAATGATGCTGAAGCGTTATAAACCACGCCATCTGGGTGTTTTATAATGATGCTGAAGCGTTATAAACCACGCCATCTGGGTGTTTTATAATGATGCTGAAGCGTTATAAACCACACCACCTGGGTGTTTTATAATGATGCTGAAGCGTTATAAACCACACCACCTGGGTGTTTTATAATGATGCTGAAGCGTTATAAACCACGCCACCTGGGTGTTTTATAATGATGCTGAAGCGTTATAAACCACGCCATCTGGGTGTTTTATAATGATGCTGAAGCGTTATAAACCACACCACCTGGGTGTTTTATAATGATGCTGAAGCGTTATAAACCACGCCACCTGGGTGTTTTATAATGACGCTGACGCGTTATAAACCACACCACCTGGGTGTTTTATAATGATGCTGAAGCGTTATAAACCACACCACCTGGGTGTTTTATAATGATGCTGAAGCGTTATAAACCACACCACCTGGGTGTTTTATAATGATGCTGAAGCGTTATAAACCACACCACCTGGGTGTTTTATAATGATGCTGAAGCGTTATAAACCACACCACCTGGGTGTTTTATAATGATGCTGAAGCGTTATAAACCACACCACCTGGGTGTTTTATAATGATGCTGCCTGGTATCTGAGGTCAGTGTGAGGGGTCACATTATAATCATTATGATCATATGATCATTATCACAGGTGAAAGGGTTAAGTGTAATATGCACGGGAGGTCGTATGCACAATGTTTGTGTGTCCGCCGTGTTCAAGCGATCGGGGAAATACGAAAGGGGGGAAAAAAAGAGGGGCGTGTTCATGGGGAGGGTAGCTGGTGGAACCTCACAAGGAAGTGCTTGTGATGGTGTGTGTGTGTGTGTGGGTGTGGAGGGAGGGAGGGAGGGAGGCGGTGTGTTCATATCTCTCGTAGGGGCAGGTCAGGAAGGAGGGTAGTGAAATGGAGGGAAGAGAGAGAGAGAGAGAGGAATGGAAGTTCCTTTCTTCACCCACTCCCTCCACTCCTTTATCTCCTTCCTTCACCTCCTCCCTCCACTTCTTCACCTCCTCCCTCCACTTCTCCATCTCCTCCATCCACTTCTCCACCTCCTCCCTCCACTTCTCCACCTCCTCCCACCACTCCTCCACCTCCTCCCTCCACTCCTCTACCTCCTCCATCCACTCCCCTTTCAGACACAGTTCAAAAGCCACCCTGGTAGGTCGACCAGAAATCTACCAAGCCCTCCCGTCCACAGAAACAGGGAATCTACCATGGACCAGTCACGACCACACGACCAGAGAAGGCCTTTCAGCCCCGTATCCCACAATAGGCGGTAATACGGGGCCAAGATGACGCCCCTCCCTCCTTCTATAAGGCTGGGCGCCCCGTGTCAGTCCGTCCCTCCTCCTCCTCCTCCTCCTTCTCCTCTGCGACGCATCTCGCAGTATGTCATCCAAACCTCGTTTTTACGCTGGATAAATCAGGCCAGATGGCATCTCTGATGAGCCAGGGGGGGACGAGGAGTGAACCAGACCACCTGAGTATACAGTCTGGGGCGGGTATACAACCACAACCCTCACAACCCCCACAACCCCCAAGCATTAGTCTTCACAGTCGGCACCACAACAACAACACCATCCTCTCGTTAAACTCTGGGTTATGACCACGTCAACTCTGTTGTGATCGGAGAAGGACCTGATCAACGACGCTCAGTGTTACAGTGTTATCAGGGAAGGTTGTATTTCGGTGGATTATGTACTCATAAGACTCACCCCATTTTTTTTGTCTTTTACTAGTGCTACCCCATCGTGCGGGATGGGGGGGATATCATATATGGCGGGGTGGCGACGGGAATGGATGAAGGCAGCAAGTATGAATATATAAATGCGTATATATGTATATATGTCTGTGTATGTATATGTATGTATACGTTTGAAATGTATATGTATGTATATGTGCGTGTGTGGTCATTTATGGATATACATATTTCATATGTGGCGGGGTGGCGACGAGAATGGATGAAGGCAGCAAGTATGAATATATACATGCGTATATATGTATATATGACTGTGTATGTATATGTGTGTATACGTTTGAAATGTATATGTATGTATATGTGCGTGTGTGGTCGTTTATGTATAGACATGTGTATGTGATTGGGTTGAGCCATTCCTCGTCTGCTTTCTTGTTTCCTTGCGCTACCTCGCTAACGCAGGAGACAACGGTTAAGTATAATATATATATATATATATATATATATATATATATATATATATATATATATATATATATATATATATATATATAGTCTAGCCTGAGCCAGGTACCCACTTTATCGACCAGCCACTAGGGAAGGATGAACAGCTGGGTTGCCTGTGTACCGACTGCCGCAACCAGGATTCGAACCTATGCCATGCTCGACCCTTGGGCGGAGGCGTCCCGTGAACGCGCCACGGTCAGAAACGCTAACACATCACCAACATTTTGGTCTTAGCTTCCGTCTGTATGTCATTCGCTGTACGACAGTTCACCCAACCACTCGGCGACAAGCCACGGCGCCGGGCGTACGACGAAACCACCGTGACATAAAGCACAATAATAATACTGACAGTTAATGTAATCCATCATCATCATCATCATCCTATTGATCATATCATTCTCGAGCCATCATTACTAGTATTGTCAACTTCCATCATCATCATCATTCTTATCGGCAGATCAATAAGGTACTGTCCAACACCTTCCTGAAGGAGGTGTTGCCCTTCGGTGTCTCCTGTCGCCCCTGGGCGGCGGGGGCGCGCCACACACACACATACACACACACACACACACACACACACACACACACACACACCAGCAGCCCGAGTTCAGGACTCGTCCTTCAGTGACCTTCACTTCGGGGTTCTCTCTCTCTCTCTCTCTCTCTCTCTCTCTCTCTCTCTCTCTCTCTCTCTCTCTCTCTCTCTCTCTCTCTCTCTCTCTCTCAGTCGTCGTCGTCCTCCTCCTCCTCCTCCTCCACGGCCAATCGCGGGTGTGTGTGTGTGTGTGTGTGTGTGGGGCGGGGGGTGCGCCGCCGCCAGGCCCTCCCTCCCACCAGGGTAAGTGGCACTGGCATCCAGTGCCATGAGGCCCTGCCCGGCCTTTGCATACCTAAGGGCGTGGCCCCGGGACTGGAATGTCTCTCGACCCACACGGAGGCAGGCACCACAGTAACTCAAGGCAACCACCACCTCCTCCTCCTCCTCACGCAACCACATCATGTCGTACCCATTGCAGAGTCGTCCTCCCATTGCACAGTCGTCCACCCATTGCGAAGTCGTCCACCCATTGCAAAGTCGTCCTTTTTCTCCCCCCTTCAATGTCTAATATTCTTCTATTTCTAATAGTCTCTCGAGTTCTTCCAGTCTCCCCTCTCGTCTATGTTCCTTCTCAGTGGACACGTTTCATGCGCCTCCTAGTGGTGCGGTGGGTCAGTAAGGCGACCTGTCAATGAACGGGGTCCAGGGTTCGAGTTTTTTTTTTTTCGGTCTCCGTCGCCGGCTCACAACAGTCCTACCCAGCTGTTCATCCTCCCTTTTCACGACCGGTCGAAGACAAAGGTACCTGGAGCAAGTTGCCATAAACAAATAAATAATACGTGAGTAATGTAGTTATTTGTTACCAAATGGCGTCCTAGCTACGTGTCTCTTCGTTGTATATCAACTGACTTGTTATATTTCCTTCTTGTGTCTCCCCTGATGATGTGATTATGACACGAAAGTGCACTTGGGAACTTAACATGTCTCATTTCCCCGTGGTTAAGAAAGAAATATATATATATATATATATATATATATATATATATATATATATATATATATATATATATATATATATATATATATATATAACTGAGCTGAACAAGACGTGACCAACGGGCTGAAAAACACACAAATACGAGGAGGGAGAAGAGTGAGTGTGAACATTAACCCCCTCCTAACTTCATCCCTGGTAACTGGCCAACGCTGCCTCCACCCCAGTCGCTAATCTTAAACGCCTTGTTGCCAAGAGCATCTTAAGCGAACACCAGCCTGTCGCCAAGGAAGCATTATACGTCTGTACCGCCGCTGGCGCTGTGATGTACACTGTACAAGGCGCGCGCGCACTCTCTCTCTCTCTCTCTCTCTCTCTCTCTCTCTCTCTCTCTCTCTCTCTCTCTCTCTCTCTCTCTCTCTCTCTCCCTCTCTCTCTCTCCTGCCGGGGTTGTGGTGTACAGCTGGTGTGGTGTACGTCTGTGGGCTACGCGAACATCATCATCTGATGATGGTGGGGGGTTGTGGAGTACAGGGCGTTGTTGCCGGGGTTGTACAGTACAATTGTGCTACACCAGCCACTGCTGGGGAGAGTCGAGATGCACAAAGAGTTGTTGCCAGGGTTGTGATGCTGAGGTGTACAGTGTGTGTGTGTGTGTGTGTGTGTTGCTGTGGTGTACACCATTCCCTAGGCTTCGGAAATCTATCAGACGCTCCCCTGGGAAAGTTCTCACATTACGTACACGGGCCTGGCTCTCCCCCTGGCTCTCTCTCCCTCCCTGCGTCTCCCACCACCTCTTCCCTAGCGCGCGCCCCCAATTTAAGTGCTCCAGGTAGACCACTTTTCCAGAGCCACCTCGTGCGTAAGGTTCTTCATGCTATTCTCTTCGTCTCCCTGGTAGACATCGGCTCTGTATTTCCCCAAGTTCCTTTGTGTGGCAAACGTTAGTTCTTCGCCGCCCCCTTGTTCTCTGTTGTGAGTTCGAAACCCCGGCTGATCCAGACCGAGGGAATTTATCACGTCCTTCGCCTGTGTCTTCAAACCCCCCCCCCCCCCCCCTCAAGAAAAAATGCCCCTTTTTCAATCCTTAAGACATTTCGACGCTTCCCTTTAAGCCCGGTTTTCCCCGAACCTGCTTCGAACACAGCAATTTCGTTACCACCACCAGCAACACCGCCACATTTCTCTGTGCCACACTGAGTGGCCTTTCCCACCAATTCGCTCGGGGGTCTCCATCCCTCGCACGCTCATTAAACCCTTTCCATCAACAGCCCTTGGCGAAACCATCGAGGGGGGGGGGGGGGGATGAGATACAGCCAACAGAGAGGACGGGAACTGGAGGAGGAGGAGGAGAAGGAAGGAGGGCGTACGTGCGCAATTAACCTCGTAGTATCAGATGGTTGAGACACTTACAAATGGGCTACATGAGTGTGTGTGTGTGTGTGTAGTGTAGGTCGTAAGCTGTCCAGCAACACATACCCATGGACCAGCCATCCGGTGGCCGGCCGCCTGCGGCCTGAAACAGCCAGGTTGATCAAAAATGGGGTGAGGACAGCAGTGAAATTGACCCGTTACATTCTGACATTTTTTGGGCGCCATCCTGTACAGAGATACGCCACCGTCTCTGCACTCCCTCACTAGCCACCGTGGTCCGAGGACAGTACAGGAGAGTACAGTGTAATGCAGTACAGTACACATGGTACAGTACACACAGGAGGGAAGACGCTTTCCCGTGGAAGTTTAATAGCACACTGACCAGATGGTCTCTAGCCCCGTAAGCAAACCCCCTCACTGACAATAAGACCCTTACAGACCACCAGTGAGGCACGCATGAACAGAGGCCTCTGTAACAGGCACAGAAGACCACGATGGTTTTCGTCATGCACCCCAGAAAAAACGAGATATGAAATTCATATAATTTATTTTTCTATTCACAAAAGCAAAAAGAGCTAAATGCTCTTATCATACAGATCACAAAATTCATATTTAAACGTCTTAAACGTCTGTGAGAACGTTTATAACGACATTACTACAACGAACACTTGAACGAAAACTATAAAGTCTACCCATTTACGAATGCGCTGGGTCGTCGCGCGTCATTTGCCCTGGCGTCCACATACCTCACACCTGACATGGCATACCAGACTACTACCACTTCCTTCCTTCCTTCCCCACCCACACACACACACATACACACCTCCTCCTCCTCCTCCTCCTCGCCTCCCACACCTCTCACACTCCCGCGACCCCGCACAGTTACGACGACCACCCTCCTCCCTTGCCTCTGCCATTTCTAAATCATCTCCTCTCCCACCTGAACTCTTGTTCTGTCGCAATCTCCCCATTTCTCCCACTTGTCCCCCTCGCTCCCTAAGCCAGATGCTCTTCTTTCTCCTCCCCGCCTCCTTCGCCTCCTCCTGCAGGATGGGGTTAAGATATCCGGCTCCCGAAGCCCACCGGAACCATAAGACCTCACACCACCTCAACCTTCCTCCCTCCCTCTCTCACTCTTGCCTTGCTTCCTTCCTCCACTCTTCTCTTCATTAGCCAGCCGGCTGCGCAGATGGCCAGGCACCAGAACGTGTCATGATGCTGTGCATGTCTCCCTGCTGGGCTGGGCTGGGCTTGGGGCCTCACGAGATGGGAGCTCCCACCTGGGAAGAGTCTGGGGTCACCACTGTATTGGACTGGGGTTACCACTGGCCTGCACTGGGATGGCACTGAGGTAAACCGACGTGGCACTTGAGTAAACCAGGGTGGCACTGGGCTTAAAATGAAGCGCCGGTAGACTCCAGTGGCACCGCACTGGACTTGGAAGGGGCTGAACGTAAGACCCAGCTAGTTACAACACACCTCACAAAACCCCCACTCGAACATACTAACCCCCCCCCCAAAAAAAAAGGTGAGGCTAGAAGGCAATATTATGTTGGTGGCGACACGACGAGAGCGTAGCGAACTGATCCAGCCACTCACGTCTCGGTCGTGATCTTGAGCGGCGCCGTCGGCGTCGGCGTCGGCGCGACCACACATCACAGCTGTATTGCAAGATCAACAGGTCACTCGTCTCACCCAGGGCGTGAGCGGTGCATACAACACACACACACACAACCCCTCGTAGCTCACGACATAACAGGTCACTATAGGGTCCTGGTTCGGTACGGGCCTTAACTCCTTCTCCCACCTGACATCGTGGACGTAAATTTCTTTTTAGAAAAAAAATAAAGATATAGGAATTTATTTTACAAAACTACGACCCTCCCCTGGAGACATGGAGACGCTGCGTTACAATCTCTTCAATTTCATCCAAACGATAAACCATCTTTCCCCCCACATTCATCTCACCTCCTTTATGGCCCATTAACTTTACCAAAAAAAAAAAACAAAAAAAACACAAAAACCTGTTTTACCTTCACACTAAACCCCTATTATTCCCATTTACCATTCTCCTTCCCTGTGGCTCAGATGCACTGAAAACCCCCAACCTATCCGTCTAATTCTAATTCAGCCAGTGGGTATCTAAAGATATCATTTAGAACCCGGCAGTTTGATCGTTAGGGAGGAAGGTGGGTAGTACTCCCGGCCAGCCTCCGGGAGGAGGAAATGGTTGGAGTTCGTTCGCCACATCGTCTGTTGGAGGGTATGTGGAACAGGAGAGGAGGGCGCGCGTGAGTCATGTGCCACGTGCCGCTAGGGGAGGAGGAGGAGGAGGGCACGTGAGGGCGCGCATGACACGTGCCTTGTGATAGTCTCCCAACCATTCCTTACTGGGTTGTGGCGCCGACGGGGAAAGGGGTGTGTGTGTGTGTGTGTGTGTGTGTGTGTGTACATGTCATGGGGCAACACAAGTGTACAATTCTCACCCCCCGCGACGCACGGTGAGTAACACACACACACACACACACACACAGAACCCGATCCTCAGCAGGACCAGTGGCGGTGTCCGGCCGTGTCAGGGCGACATGACACATGCCAGCTGTCATAACGCTCCCCCCCCCCCACGCACCACCCTCTATCGCAACCCCTCCCCCTCCCCTCCACGATAAACCAGAGCCCCTAAGCGTGACTGCGTCACCCCGGCACGTCTGTCCATCCACCATCTGGGCTACCAGTACGTCGATATGGAGGACGCACGACACAAAAATGGCAGTGGCGACTTGACTCTTACGCGACGACACTTGGGCACGACGGTACGACGGTAATGACGACCCTTGGGCACGACGGTACGACGGTAATGACGACCCTTGGGCACGACGGTACGACGACACTTGGGCACGACGGTACGATGACACTTGGGCACGACGGTACGACGACACTTGGGCACGACGGTACGACGACCCTTGGGCACGACGGTACGATGACACTTGGGCACGACGGTACGACGGTGCGACGACCCTTGGGCACGACGGTACGACAGCACGACGACCCTTGGGCACGACTTTACGATCCTTGGGTGTGGTGGCCTGATGGTCAACCTGGCCTTTAAAGGTCGGTTCAGAGGCCAAAGGTCGTCGTGACCAGGTCGTTCCGTCGTTGTGCTCATTGGTCGTACCTTCGTGCCCAAGGACCTAATATATATATATATATATATATATATATATATATATATATATATATATATATATATATATATATATATATATATATATATATGAGGCACACAGGGTTCGAACCCCGCTACTGGCATCGGGCCTGATCCGTAACTAACATGGCAACCATTAAACCCAGACAGAAATATCTCTCGAATGTGAATCCTCTTCCTGACGTCTTATATAAACATATTCCCTTTTTTGTCTCCCACTAACTCGTCTCTTGCTGCTATGATAACTCTTGTTTCTCTCGTCGCTTCAGTAAATATCTACGAAAAAAAAATTCCTTTAACTACACAACTCCATAAATTAAGTGTGTGTAATATATATATATATATATATATATATATATATATATATATATATATATATATATATATATATATATATATATATAAATATTAGAGCAGGGGGTGGCGATGCTGTTCCCTGTGGGGCGGGGTAGCGCCGAGAATGAATGAAGGCAAGCGAGAATGAATGTGTACATACGTATATGTCTGTGTATGTGTATGTGTATATGTTGATATGTACATGCATGTACATGTACGTGTATGTGCGTGTAAGTATAGATCTGAGTATATGAATAGATGGGTGTTTCTTGGAACTCTGGAAAACGGCGATCAATAAATAATAAGATACCAGTGTAAGACGGGAGCAGGTTTTCCCCTAATGGACATTAATTTGAATACGACAGCGTAATTAGTGTCACCAATCTTCTTTTCTCATGTTCTCTGATCTTCTTAATAATTGGTCTGGCTTCTGGGAGATGGTGATCGGCCGTACGGAGACGGATCATCCGACTCGTGCGTTTTGACGTACCCCGTCGAAATGTCCGGGTTCGAAGCCGCCTTTTAGATTTGTGAGTCTATCTGTGGTGTTGGGTTTTCTCGAAATCTGTTAAATTTTTTTTTTTTTTTTTTTTTTGAGGCAGGATTTTGCAACATGGCCTCGCGTTTCCCTACGTCATTTTTATGGTCAAGGGCGACGCAAAGTGGTGATTACGTCGTGTCGCAGCGCACGTCTGTCAACGACCTCAAACCCTCCCACACCCTCATCACGACGTAATGGCTGCGCCGCTTCACGTAGCTGTGGAGTGTGTAATCCCCTTCCGAAGGGCGAGGGCCTGCTTTTCGTACACCTCCCGACGGTGCCACATGATAACGCCCTCCCTCCCTCCACCACCTCCACCTCCGCTCCGCCGCCCACCGCTCCACCGACCCCCACTACTAAAAGCTTTTTCTCCCTCCCCCACACCCCACAACCCACAACCCACACCCTACAGACACACACACCCCCCCTCCACACACACACACACACACACACACACACACACCCTCCTCTCTCTCCATCTGGCACTCGTACGCAAAACGATGAATGGCACGCACACGTGACACACACGTGACACACATACGTGGCACACACGTGACACACACACACAGGTGGCACATACATGGCTCTAAGACAAACCTCACCCATTCCACGTCTCCTCCTCCTCCTCCAAAGTCATCCCTTCCTCCTCCTCCTCCTCCTCCTCCACTTCCTCCAAAGTCACCCGCCCCCACCTTCCTCCTTCTCCCCCCTTCCTCATGAAGTACCTCGTCCCCGATGACACTGAAGGGCCTGCCAGTCATAACCCCCCCCCCTCTCCTCCTCCCCCTTCCCCCATATATATACCTCTCCCCCTCCCGCTCCCCCTCCCCCTCCCCACACACACACCACACTTTTTTCCATGTCTGTTAATCAGTCATAAACTATTTTCTTCTTTTTTCTTTTTTTTTTTTTTCTTCTTTACGACATATGGTATTTGGGTCTCCATCGTAACTACTGGGGCGGGTCGTGATCTGGTGCGTGCCGCATGCGGCTCCGGCCCATACAATTGGCCTGCGGCGGCGGCAGCAGCGGCTGCGACCCGCCCTGGGGGCCCTCGGGTGCCCTCATGAAGGAAGCCCAAACGAAAGCAACAACGCTTGGAATGAAGGAAGGAAGGAAGGAAGGAAGGAAGGAAGGAAGGAAGGATGCCTTTGCTTGTAGGACATGCAAAACCTTCACGGAGGAGAGAGAGGCAGTCGTATGATGCTGATGTAAATATTGTCGCCAAACCTTGGGTTATAATCCTCACATTATATGCAAATTTATTTATTTTTTTTGGCTTTACGGAAGCCAATATGGGATAGGCGAAGACATAGCCCTATTCCATCTCCAAATACACATTATATATTGACGTGCGTCTTAATAACAATATATATATATATATATATATATATATATATATATATATATATATATATATATATATATATATATATATTATTAATTTTCACATCACCTTACTCAATATAATTCTTTATTTCAACCTTCGGTAAGGCCACAAACTGAGCAGGCATCTCCAGTACAATACACACAACAACCCCTTCCATTCTATCTGTCCGTCTCTCTGTCTGTGCCAACACACACACACACACAGACACACACACACGGAGGGCCGCCCCACCCCATAGATCAGCTATCTACAAAGGGATGAATCTTCAATAGACTCCAACGGCCTTGCCCTCCCCTTGCCTTTTTTTCATCTACCATTCGGTTCTATCTACTACTCCTCCCGCCCTTTGGCCAATTCTACCACCCTGAGGGGGAAGGCGGCAGAGCCACGCCAGCGCCCTGCTTGTAAACAGCCACACGCACGCCCTGCCGGGCACACACGCCCACCTCTCTCTCTCTCTCTCTCTCTCTCTCTCTCTCTCTCTCTCTCTCTCTCTCTCTCTCTCTCTCTCTCTCCCAAGAATTCTCGAACCGTCCCAGCACTTTGCAGTTGCTTTTGGCCCTTCCTCCGTGTCCAGCTGGTTTTCGACGACAATTTTTTTTTTATTTTTCCTCTCTCTCTCTCTCTCTCTCTCTCTCTCTCTCTCTCTCTCTCATTCCTCCTTTTCACCTTTCCCGCTTTTCTCTCCTAAGTATTTCTAGCAGATGACGCGGCTCGGGAAAGCATTTTTCACACCGACTGCAAAGACGAGCTCCTGCTGCTCCTCCTGCGGCGCCTACGTCAGTAGATGCTCTCTCTGTCTCTGCCCACACACACACACACACACAAGGGCTGATCTCACCTCAGGAGACAGGCCATCTCTTCGCGTCTCCTATACAGTGAGGCTGGAGACTTATGGCAGACCGCTGAATGTCGGGGGGAAACCGTGAGACAGTTTGGTGGAAAAAGGGGGGTCGAATCGGTGATGGTCGTCTTCTGGAAGCGACTGTCGACCACGACCTGGTAAGACCTCTGGGCATAACGGCGTGACCTTTGACCTGTTCAGGGGGTTATACCATGATATCCTAAGGTTTGTGGAGCTGTAGTCCAGGGTTGTACCGTCGTGCTTAAGAGGTTAGTGTTGATGACTTGGAATCACGCATGGGTATGCCCGGGTTCGAATCCTGGGTAGGACAATAGACCCACAGCCATCCCAGCTGTTCGTGCTCCCTTCGGCATTGGTCCATAAACTAGTACTTGCTTTAACATCATCAAACTCTCTAAATACTTGGAGGCTATGATCAAGTCACCCTTACTCTTCTCTGACCCACAATAGACAAAAATTTCAGACCTCTAAACCCCCCCAACTCCACCCCCTTAACCTTAACTCTAGTAATGATCTTTGTCGCCCTTCTCTGGGCCTTTTTTTTTTTCTCTCGTCCATTCTTGGAGCTTGACAAGCTCAGTTGACGCAAGCTTGAAAACAAAGAAGGCCTTATTTTCGTCCTGGCGCCCAATAGTAAAACATGTCGGGGACAGCGTGCTGCAACCATGCTCAACGACCATATGTACTGGCGAACGCGACTCTCATCAAACAGCTGCCAATAACACGGGTTCGACTCCTTTACGTTCTTCCAAAGGCAATAGGTTATGCCATTCAACGCTGACACGTGAAGGCCCCACGTCTCACACACACACACACACACACACACACACACACATAAACACACCAGCAGCAGCGGGAGCTTATTTCCTGCTGGATAATGTCCTTATGGCGGTCCAGCCTCGGTGTGTTCCATCTGTAATCTTCTCACACTAAGAGGTGTGGCGACTGAAACCAAAATGCATCTTCCTTCTCTCTCTCTCTCTCTCTCTCTCTCTCTCTCTCTCTCTCTCTCTCTCTCTCTCTCTCTCTGTATCTAGGTTCCCGGTGACGTAAAAGCCTTGTACGTCTTCCTTCCTTCCTTCCTTCTCTCTCTCTCTCTCTCTCTCTCTCTCTCTCTCTCTCTCTCTCTCTCTCTCTCTCTCTCTCTCTCTCTCTCCCCTGTGTATCTAGGTCCCCGGTGACGTAAAATCCCTCGTGTTTCCGACACTTTACACTTATTACTTTACGTCAGAAGGATCGAGGCGCTGGGCATATCAGAGACGATGGGTCTCACTAAAATCATCCTTTTATTTTATCTTTGTCTCATGGAGACATCTGGCAACACCCTCGTATTTGGTGTAGTGAGTAATTAAAAAAAATCTGTGAATGAAAGTAAGTTTTTGTTTACGTGTTGACAACAGGCCTTCATACCTTGATCCTCTACACAAACATTGTTTCACATATTTCTTAAACACGAAACTTTAATTGTATCGTGTTTGGAATTAACTTAGAATCTGTGTTGTGTTCGTAATTAACTTAGAATTTAATTGTATCGTGTTTGTTATTAACTTAGAATTTTATTGTATTGTGTATGTAATTAACTTAGAATTCTATTGCACTGTGTTTGTAATTAACTTAGAATTTAATTGTATTCTGTTTAAATTAACGTAGAATTTAATGGTATTGTGTTTGTAATTAACTTAGAATTTAATTGTATTCTGTTTAAATTAACGTAGAATTTAATGGTATTGTGTTTGTAATTAACTTAGAATTTAATTGTATTCTGTTTAAATTTACGTAGAATTTAATGGTATTGTGTTTGTAATTAACTTAGAATTTAACTGTATCGTGTCTGTAATTAACTTAGGAAACAAGGCATGTCATCAGAATGAAATTCATATCCAATATCTCAGGGAATATTGAAATCTTCTCGATGTAGCTCTAACCTACAATCTTCAACCTGAATACTTCCCCAAAAGAAAATCTTCGTTCCCCCACTGTAAGCCACGACCATCAACACACTCCTCTACCAAACACTTCTGCACAGGAATTTTGAGAAAAAACAACATTTATACACAAAAAAAAAATCATTAATTGAAGCACGAAAAGTGGAAGAGGAATGCTAGGCAATGGATAGAAGAAGAGATATGGAGAGACAGAGAGAGATAAGAGATACCATGAGATACAGATATGAGGAGATAGATAAGGAGAGACAGAGAGAGATAAGAGATACCACGAGATACAAATATGAGGAGATATGATGAGATATGAGGTGATATGAGGAGATATGAGGTGATATGAGGAGATATGATGAGATATGAGGAGATATGAGGTGATATGAGGAGATATGAGGTGATAGGAGATATGAGGTGATATGAGGAGATATGAGGAGATATGAGGAGATATGAGGTGATATGGAGATATGAGGTGATATGAGGAGATATGAGGAGATATGAGGGGCAGATGTGAACAGCCGGGCGCTGACTGAGGCTTGAAGCGATTATCAAAACCTTTCATTCTAGACTTGGTTTAAACAGGTAAACAAACACGACAGTAACATATGAAGTCACACGACACCCCAGGCCACCTTCTGGGTCGTGCACACACACACACACACACACACACACATACACACACAGGCTAAAAAGACAACAACACGTTCGCCACTGGCATCTGTGAAGTGGGTCGTGTTGACATGGCCATGCGAACCCTCATGTAAACACTGCTCATGCCGGAGGAGACACCATTACTGCTGCAGGAGAAGGAGGAGGAGGAGGAGGAGGAGGAGGAAGCCTCCCCTACGGTAAAGTACGCTACCACAGAGAAATATAGGGGCAGTAGACTAGAAGGAAGGGGGGAGGAAGTAGAAGGAGAAAGGGGTTTTATCTCCTAATGCTGCAGGATAACCTGAAGGAGGAGGAGGAGGAGGAGGAGCTCAGACGGAGGAGCAGAAGAAGGGGAAGGCCGCGAAAGACACCTGCAGCTGAAGACCCCGTGGCTGAGGAGGCATCGTTCACCCCATAAAACAATCGCCATCAAGGATGACCTCCACGCCAAACGCCCCCGGCTCGAAAACAGAGAAGGACGGTGGCGCTAGGCCCATCACGCCTCTGGCCCACAGCGGATCCGTCCCTCTCCGTCCCGACACACGCGCGTCACGGCCTCAGAAACACACCAAAGGGCCTCCCCGCCCTCTTGGAGAGGAGAAATGAGAGACACGTCTTCGTGGCGGGCAACGCTACGAGAGCAACGGTATGCTGACGGAGGAGGCCTGGTCTTCGAGGGAGTACAAGTGGCACTAGGATGACGGAGGATCCCGACCGACCTATCCTTCCAACCTCCTCCTGAGGGAGTCGCTGCTGGCGGAGGGAGGAGGAAGAGGAGGAGGGAGGTAGGTAGGTGAGGCGCCTCGTGCAGCCAGAAGTATGTACTATGGGATGCATCGACCATGGGGCATGTATGGGGACGGTATGACTTACCTGGTGTATGAGCTAACGACTACACACACACACACACACACACACACACACACGACATTCACCTAACAGCCATCGCTTGGGGGGAATACTTCTAGCAGAGGAGGCTAGAACGAAGGACTATCCGAAAGGGATCTATCGCGTCCATTCCCTTTACAAGCCGGTGAGACTACCAATGGGAACGGGGATTCCAATCCTTCCGATTTAACTTTCTGACACACACACACACACACACACACACACACACACAGAGTGTGCACGGCTGTGCCCACTGATGAACCCCGAACCCACGCACGTACGTGGGGGTCGAAGTCTAATGACAATGAGGTGGGACACAAGATATCACCTGCCTCCCCCACACTATCCGACCCCTTCGCTACAGATGGGGAACAGAAGACACCTCATGCCCTCCCTAAACTACCCGTCCCTTCGCTATCTCCTTCCCCTCCCTCACTGACCGTCCCCTACTGCAGGAGAGGTGCCACGGAGGGGAGGGAGGGACGACACACCACACAACCCAGGACACACACGCACCGACAGAACGACATGACAGGACGTCCGGGAGACAGACCACCACGACGACAGGCCGTGGGAAAAGCTTGTGACACGAACCCACACTGGAGACCAGATCTAGGTCAATACTGCCCCTCTGTGTGTGTGTGTGTGTGTGGCCACCACGACAGCTGCTTGCTCAGTACATCCATTGAAGACCAAATGTTAAAGAGGATGCCACAGCTGTTGTGTGTGTGTGTCTGTGTCTGTGTGTGTGGTGTGTGTGTGTGTGTGTGGAGCGAGGCCAGTCTACCGTGAGGATAACTGGACACAGCACCAGTGTGGGATTTACTGAACCTTACAGATATGGGGCAGTGTTATCCACACAGGCTTGTGGCACCCCCCTGAGCACCCAGATGTCCAAATACAAATATCCTCTCTTAAAAAAAAAAATGTTTTATAACGGAAGAGAGAGAAAAAAATAATATGATACTGGCATTAAATATGGATTACATAAATGAGAGAATAGTTTAAATACATGGTCACTAATTTGGTTTTGAATGAAAATACATTTTCATTCATTTCTGTTTTCTCTACCGCTTTTTTCCCTTTTGAAAGAAGGCTCTTCATTCAGACCCACAGACATTCAACCCACAAGAGAAAAATTTACATATCACGCGATTCTACACGGCATGTAACAATGGAATATAAAAATACATATAAAAATACATATTTTCACACTGCAATTACGTGATTGCAATTCAGTACTGGTCTATATCTACAACCGACTCAAACATCGGATTAAAATCCTCGAGGATAAAAATCTTGAATATACATTTTGTGTTTTCAATTCACGTACACACAAAAAAAAATTGCATATTTCTTTGTATGGAAACTATATGCACCTGACAGATTCTCTCTCCAGTCAACCAATCACAGCTCCCGTATCAGTCAACCAATCACAGCTCCCGTGACGGACAGAATCTCTGTTACGTCAGCTAATCAGAGATCTCGTTATAAAATCTTCCAGCCATTCACATGTTCTCACTATTTACTACAGTCAACAAACAAGAGAGTTGCTAGGTGTCTCCAGTAATGCTCATGCGATGCTGTGTCCTGACAAGTTAATATACGAAAGCGCCTGACAATATATATATATATATATATATATATATATATATATATATATATATATATATATATATATATATATAATATTCCTTTGAGTCCACGGGGGAAATGAAACACGATAAGTTCCCAAGTGCACTTTCGTGTAATAATCACATCATCAGGGGAGACACAAGAGAGAAATATAACAAGTCAGTTGATATACAACGAAGAGACGAAGCTAGGACGCCATTTGGTGAACCCTATGACTGGAACCTCTTCCTTGGGATGTCCCGACCTCCTAGGGACTTTGCCCACGGGAGATCCACGTCGTCTATATACAGGAGGAGAGGTATTTCGCATAACCGAACACCTAGCTCCCTTTCTATTGGCACTGGCGGTCCAGTATGGTTATAGGTCTCCCCTACCTCATACATCGGCGAGAATTTGGTACCGGTTCGAATCCTCACTGTGAAGGGATACGAGCACGACGGTACACGACCACGACGGTACATGAGCGCGACGGTGCGATCCTTGAGCGCGACAGTGCGATCCTTGAGCACAAAGGTATGATCCTTCGAGCACGACGGTACGATCTTTGAACAAGACGGTACGATCCTTGAGCACGATAGGACGATCCTTGAGCGCGACAGTACGACCCTTGAGCACGACAGTACGACCCTTGAGCAAGACGGTACGACCCGTGAGCACGACAGTACGAACCTTGAACACGACGGTAGGGGGAAGAAGGAGAGAGAGAGAGAGAGAGAGAGAGAGAGAGAGAGAGAGAGAGAGAGAGAGAGAGAGAGAGAGAGAGAGAGAGAGAGTTGCTTGCGGTGCCTGCGTCACTGTGGGTGTTGTAATGACAGGTCAGGAGGGGGGATGTAAGGTGGCTGGGGAGGATGGGGGGGGGTTGGTGTAGGTAGGTAGGAGGGGGCGGGTGTGTGGGCCCTGAGAGAGAGAGAGAGAGAGAGAGAGAGAGAGAGAGAGAGAGAGAGAGAGAGAGAGAGAGAGAGAGAGAGAGAGAGAGAGACTGCTTGAGCGCCTATGTGGCAGCTGAGTGGAGGGTGGTGTGTGGGGGTGGTGGGTGTGTGGAGGGTGGTGTGTAGGGGTGTGTGTGGAGTATGTGGGTTGTGTGTGTGTGTGTGTGTGTGTGTGTGTGTGTGTGTGTGTGTGTGTGTGTGTGTGTGTGTGTGTGTGCGTGCGTGTGTGTGTGCGCCTAGTGTAGTGGGTGTGGTCTGCGGCCCGTCACATTCTGGCACTCTCGACGCCCTCACCCTCACACTCTTTCTGGCACTTCGCGCCCACCACGTACGTTTCTTGGAAGTCGTCAGAGAGAGAGAGAGAGAGAGAGAGAGAGAGAGAGAGAGAGAGAGAGAGCATCTCCTCCTCCTCCTCCTCCTTCCCTCTTCCTTTCTCTCCTCTTCCTCTTCCTCCTCCTCCTCCTCCTCCTCCTCCTCCGTCCTCAGGTGAACATATCTGCCTGCCATACCCAAGGTCGTGCTTAAAGGCTCGAGTCGAGAGGGAGGTGTCGTGTTGAGGAGGAGCAGGAGGAGGAGGAGGAATCATAACGGCTAATCCTCCAGTGGTCGGTCGCCACACGGAAACCGTGGGAAGCGGCAGCCAAAAGCGAGCGAGCCATGGGGACCAAACCCTGGCTGTTGGAGCTCTGTATGATATATATATATATATATATATATATATATATATATATATATATATATATATATATATATATATATATATATATATATATATCATACAGAGCTCCAACAGCCAGGATCGAACCTGGGACCCCTTGTGCAAGAGGCAGGCATGCTAACCGCTTAGCCTAGCGGTTAGCATGCCTGCCTCTTGCACAAGGGGTCCCAGGTTCGATCCTGACTGTTGGAGCTTTGTATGTTCTATGAAGGTGCGCGTTCATATACACTTTATTCGTATATATATATATATATATATTTCTTTTTTTGTTGTTGCTTTGTCGCTGTCTCCCGCGTTTGCGAGGTAGCGCAAGGAAACAGACGAAAGAAATGGCCCAACCCACCCCCATACACATGTATATACGTACGTCCACACACGCAAATATACATACCTACACAGCTTTCCATGGTTTACCCCAGACGCTTCACATGCCCTGATTCTATCCACTGACAGCACGTCAACCCCGGTATACCACATCGATCTAATTCACTCTATTCCTTGCCCTCCTTTCACCCTCCTGCATGTTCAGGCCCCGATCACACAAAATCTTTTTCACTCTATCTTTCCACCTCCAATTTGGTCTCCCACTTCTCCTCGTTCCCTCCACCTCCGACACATATATCCTCTTGGTCAATCTTTCCTCACTCATTCTCTCCATGTGCCCGAACCATTTCAAAACACCCTCTTCTGCTCTCTCAACCACGCTCTTTTTATTTCCACACATCTCTCTTACCCTTACGTTACTTACTCGATCAAACCACCTCACACCACACATTGTCCTCAAATCTCATTTCCAGCACATCCATCCTCCTGCGCACAACTCTATCCATAGCCCACGCCTCGCAACCATACAACATTGTTGGAACCACTATTCCTTCAAACATACCCATTTTTGCTTTCCGAAATAATGTTCTCGACTTCCACACATTCTTCAAGGCTCCCAGGATTTTCGCCCCCTCCCCCCACCCTATGATCCACTTCCGCTTCCATGGTTCCATCCGCTGCCAGATCCACTCCCAGATATCTAAAACACTTTACTTGCTCCACTTTTTCTCCATTCAAACTTACCTCCCAACTGACTTGACCCTCAACCCTACTGTACCTAATTACCTTGCTCTTATTCACATTTACTCTTAACTTTCTTCTTTCACACACTTTACCAAACTCAGTCACCAGCTTCTGCAGTTTCTCACATGAATCAGCCACCAGCGCTGTATCATCAGCGAACAACAACTGACTCACTTCCCAAGCTCTCTCATCCCCAACAGACTTCATACTTGCCCCTCTTTCCAAAACTCTTGCATTCACCTCCCTAACAACCCCATCCATAAACAAATTAAATAACCATGGAGACATCACACACCCCTGCCGCAAACCTACATTCACTGAGAACCAATCACTTTCCTCTCTTCCTACACGTACACATGCCTTACATCCTCGATAAAAACTTTTCACTGCTTCTAACAACTTGCCTCCCACACCATATATTCTTAATACCTTCCACAGAGCATCTCTATCAACTCTATCATATGCCTTCTCCAGATCCATAAATGCTACATACAAATCCATTTGCTTTTCTAAGTATTTCTCACATACATTCTTCAAAGCAAACACCTGATCCACACATCCTCTACCACTTCTGAAACCGCACTGCTCTTCCCCAATCTGATGCTCTGTACATGCCTTCACCCTCTCAATCAATACCCTCCCATATAATTTACCAGGAATACTCAACAAACTTATACCTCTGTAATTTGAGCACTCACTCTTATCCCCTTTACCTTTGTACAATGGCACTATGCACGCATTCCGCCAATCCTCAGGCACCTCACCATGAGTCATACATACAGTAAACAACCTTACCAACCAGTCAATAATACAGTCACGGCCGACACCACGACCCCCCTACCTCTCTCTCTCTCTCTCTCTCTCTCTCTCTCTCTCTCTCTCTCTCTCTCTCTCTCTCTCTCTCTCTCTCTCTAAGACACACACACACACACACACACACACACACACACACACACACACACACACACACACACACAAAACTTGCGTCTGACCATTTCCGGCGGCGGGGGTGGGGGAGGGGGGAGGAAGAGGGCGCAATGGGGGGAAGGGAGGAAAAGGAGGAGGAGGAGGAGGAGGGGAAAAGGGAGAGAGAGAAACAGGTGCGCCCTTTATAATTAAACTGAACTGACGGCACCCACGTCTGGGAAGTGTGGCACCAGTCTACCCACAAAACCACATTCCATATATTAACCAAACCTCAGCCACACACACACACACACACACACACACACACACACAAATAATATATATGTGCTGGCCAATGGCGACAGAAGACTTGGTTCTGGGGTTGAACCCTTTCAAGAAATTTATGATCTGATTCTGATACGAATGTGTGTGTGTGTGTGTGTGAGCGTGTGTTTATACTTACCGCAGCCTCTCTCTCTCTCTCTCTCTCTCTCTCTCTCTCTCTCTTATACTTGAGTGAAATACAAAATAAAACTTTTTACCTCACCAGGTGGAGGAGGAGGCCTTCCCTCACCAGGTGGAGGATGTCTTCCCTCACCAGGTGGAGGCTTTACCTCACCAGGTGGAGGATGTCTTCCCTCACCAGGTGGAGGAGGCCTTCCCTCAGCAGGTGGAGGAGGCCTTCCCTCACCAGATGGAGGAGGCCTTCCCTCTGCAGGTGGAGGAGGCCTTCCCTCACCAGGTGGAGGAGAACTTCCCTCACCAGGTGGAGGAGGAGACCTTCCCTCACCAGTTGGAGGAGGAGGCCTTCCCTCACCAGGTGGAGGAGGAGAACTTCCCTCACCAGGTGGAGGAGGAGGCCTTCCCTCACCAGGTGGAGGAGGAGGCCTTCCCTCACCAGGTGGAGGAGGAGGCCTTCCCTCACCAGGTGGAGGAGGAGGCCTTCCCTCACCAGGTGGAGGAGGAGGCCTTCCCTCACCAGGTGGAGGAGGAGGCCTTCCCTCACTAGGTGGGGGCGCTTCTCCCACACATGTCTGGCTGCAGGGAGTGTGGGGTGCGTGAGGCACAGCGCCTGGCTGGACAGACACAAGAACAAGAGTTCTTTTGCTGTGAGACTTACGTGGTGAAAAAGGCGTGTCCCCATCACCCGGACCTTACCCTTAGAACGCCCCGTGCAACTACCATCTGGCCCTTGAGTGGGGCGCTACGAACCCTTAGATCCCACGTCTCTGGTCCCCTGAACTGACCCAGAGGCCAGTCCATCATCTGCAGTTAATATCCACCACGGACCATCTGTCTGGCCATATTCGTGCATCCTGGCCAGGCTTTTGGAACAGCGCGGGACAAAATGCCTCCCCCTAGCAGATGCCACTCACACGCCAGGTATATTAAATCCTGCGAAATGCGAAGGCCACCCCGGGAAAATGATGTCGCTGGTCCGCCGCCGTGAACGCGTCGGCACTCACACACACACACACACACAAACACACACACACGCGCGCGCGCGCCTCGTCTTTCCCCCAGGGTAACAGTGCAGGCCAAGTTTCTCCCTGTGGGGGACGGAAGACCTGGATGGTCTTCAGGGGTCCGAAGCGTCAGTACTGGCAAGACGCGCTCACTAGAATCACCTTGTTCACGACGCTAACAGGGGCTATGGTGAGTGGAGCATTACAGGGGAGCCTACATTCTCCTCCTGCTGGGCGAAGCGCTGTCGATCAAATCTAGGACCAAGAGAGGATGAAGGAGCTACTTCGACTTCAAGTTCGACTTCAGAGGTGTGTGTGTGTGTGTGTGTGTGTGTGTGTGTGTGTGTGTGTGTGTGTGTGTAGTGTTCTCCCATGGTCTTTGGACATCTGGGTCTAAGTGAGGACATCCAAGTCTTCCCCAGCGTCAGTACTATGTCAGGTCTGAGCGATTTGAGACTAATCGCATTTCCCGGTGAGGTTCTTCCTCTCTCTCTCTCTCTCTCTCTCTCTCTCTCTCTCTCTCTCTCTCTCTCTCTCTCTCTCTCTCTCTCTCGAAGACGTGCCTCGCCAAGTGGACTTCCAGCTACGTAGTGAGGCTATCTCTCCAGGATCGCACAGTAGCCCAGGACGTTTGCACATGCGTAGGTACATACCCCCCCCCCTCCTCAACCTATACGCATTAGATGCGTATGTACACCACCCACCCCCCCTCCTCAACCTATACGCATTAGATGCGTAGGTTCACCACCACCCTCCTCAACCTATACGCATTAGATGCGTAGGTACACCACCACCCTCCTCAACCTATACGCATTAGATGCGTAGGTACACTACATCCCTGACCTAAACCTATACCTATTAGATGCGTAGGTACACCACCCCCTTCAACCTATACGCATTAGATGCGTAGGTACACCACCCCACCCCTTCTTCCTCAACCTATACGCATTAGTTCTCTCTTCTCCCCTCCCTCCTTTCCACGACGTGCCAAGACGACGGTAAATATTCCATGGCGCAATCCCTCATCAGCGGAACCATGACGTCAACGTGGAGGGAGAGGAGATCTTGGCCCCACGCCACTTCCAGCAGCAGCGGTGGTGGCGGGGGAGGGAGCAACCCTTCGCCCGTTTTCCGATCCTCCGGCCGGCAACTCATTTTCTGTCGTTGGGGAAGTCCACGGCATCTGTCATGACCTGTGTGGGTGGGTGTGGGTGGGTGGGTGTGTGTGTGTGTGTGGGTGGGTGTGTGGGTGGGTGTGGGTGTGTGTGGGTGTGTGGGTGGATGGGTGTGTGGGTGGGTGTGTGTGTGGGTGGGTGGGTGGGTCTGTGTGTGGGTGGGTGGGTGTGTGGGTGGGTGTGTGTGGTGGGTGGGTGGGTGGGTGTGTGTGTGGGTGGGTGGGTGGGTGTGTGTGTGGGTGGGTGGGTGGGTGTGTGTGGGTGGGTGGGTGTGTGGGTGTGTGTGTGTGGGTGGGTGGGTGGGTGTGTGTGGGTGGGTGTGTGGGTGGGTGGGTGGGTGGGTGGGTGTGTGTGTGCGTGGGTGGGTGTGTGTGTGTGGGTGGGTGGGTGGGTGGGTGTGTGTGTGGGTGGGTGGGTGTGTGGGTGGGTGGGTGGGTGGGTGTGTGTGTGGGTGGGTGGGTGTGTGGGTGTGTGTGTGTGGGTGGGTGGGTGGGTGTGTGTGGGTGGGTGTGTGGGTGGGTGGGTGGGTGGGTGGGTGTGTGTGTGTGTGGGTGGGTGTGTGTGTGTGTGTGTGTGTGGGTGGGTGGGTGGGTGTGTGGGTGGGTGGGTGGGTGTGTGGGTGGGTGGGTACAGGAGCACACAAGATCTTTTGCAGTCGTGGGACAGCCACCCCGATCTCTTGGAGGAGGAGGAGGGTCGTATCGTCGGGGGTCGTATCGTCGGGGGTCGTATCGTCGGGGGGGTCGTACCGTCGTGGGTCGTATCGTACTGTCGGAGGGGAGAGGGGGGTCGTGCCGTCCGGGAACGGTTCATGGCGAGGGTCGTACCACCGTCGTCTTGCTCGAGGGCGGCACGACCGTCC